>NW_011967185.1:1219730-1230767 GCF_000949405.1 Vollenhovia emeryi
CTCGCGTTTACGAGGGATGCTGCGAAGGGGTGCGAGGGACGGCGGATCGGTGTCACGAATCACATTATGTCACGTCAGTCACGGATCAGTACAGGTCCTCTCTCTCTCTCTCTCTCCGCGTGTGTATGTACAAATTCTTAAAAATACACAATGCTTGACCGCACACAGCGTGCGCGAAGCGCGCGTTCTGTCATGTCTAGTATTTCTAAATTGTAAACCTTCATTTACTCTGAACCTAAAAGAGAAGTGAAGCACATCGCGCTTCGAGAAAATCAATCGGCATCGCGGAGAAGGGCCTTAACTGTTCGATATTAACGACATTAGCGCTGGGCCTCTATTCCGTACACGATTACCGACGACCATCGATATCGTTAACGACGTTTGCGCAGCTTTTTTTACATGATAGAAAAGTTGCGCCAACGTCGTTAACGATATCGATAGTCGTCGGTAACCGTGTGCGGAATAGAGCCCCAGGTAACATCTCTTTTTTAGTAAAAATAGATTTTACTAACTTCATTAATTTGTTATATTTTACCAGTTTTATATTAAACATTTAAATGTTTTTATATTATAAAATAGATTTATATTACATAATCAATTATACTTTCTCACATCCAAATATTCTTTTATTATCTACGCGTTAAAATTCAATGTAACAATAATTATATCATTAATTAAAAATTATATCTCAATCATTTGTTTTGATTCAACTCGATTTGCTTCGATTCGGATGAAACGTTGTTGATTTTGTTCCATTCAAATTTGAAAAAGAAAAAATTCAATTCGATTCGATTTCACATAAAATATCTTTGATCTGCGCAGGTTTAGTCGCGGTTATATTTTCAAATCAAACTTCTTGAAATGATAACGCGATATTTTCAGTAATGCCGAACGCTAGATAAAGTAAACAATAATGTATGAGTGTTACGCAAAGGCACAAAAGTACGATAAGGCAGAAATTTTCGAATCTAGAAAGCACGGCTAACGAGGGAAGCTATGCGATACGAGTGCGATCCATCATGCGAAAAAGTCCAGCTTAGATCTGCGTTAACGTCTTAACGTGTTAATGTCTCGGCCGCTGCTTGACTTCGCGCCGCAGACGGAACATGTGCGAATTCTTGGTCTAGGTACGTCATGTATCTGCCGCGTACAGAAATATGTATTATTTGTCCACATTGCGATTCTAACGGAGCTAAAAGAAGATGTTCCTCAGAAACGAATAGAAGACTTCTATGTTATAGTATAATTATTCACTTTTCGCAGTAGATTCGAAGCTACTGTAATGCCGCGTAAGATGGCCATTTCCAATTATTGAATTTTTTCTCGTTGCTTATAATTATAGACGGAAGGGACAATTTTTGCTAAAGTATCCAATAATTAAACTAGATAGCAGATCTGTAAGTAACTTCCTCGGTCCATCGGAATAATTTTCTGAGACAAGCTGCTCGCTAGACTGTCAAAACTGTTTGCGCTATCATCATCGTCTCGAGCGTCCTGCAAAAAATTACTTCGGTACGTCCAACAAAATTATTCTCAGACTCGTGTCCAGCTGCAATTTTAAATAATTCTACGCAAAACCATTGTTTTCGTGTCAAATGCCCAGCGACAGTGATAACTGAATCAAAGGAAAGTGTCCCTCTCCCCAGAAAAGCGACGAAGGTCCCCCGGGAGTTAGAGAACGGCATCAGCTTTTCCGTCCAGCACGCGCGCGGGTAGGATCGAGCCAACTAGAGCGGATTAAGGATATAGCGTTTGTTGTTGGCGCATAGATCACGATGATGAGCCGTAACGAGTGCGTGTCGAGCGAACGGCAGGGTGATCGTGTGCACCGGGGCATGGGGTACCGGACCGCACGTCCGTGGACCGCAACTGCAGCCCAGGAGAGACGCGGTCCAAGTGCGCTCGCGCTCGCGCGCGATCAGCCGAGCGAGTTGGAGGTCGGAGGTGTATATTGGCCATTTCCGCAGGAAGCCCTAGGTAACCTGTAACCGCCATTGAGTTTCCAACTGAACATGCCAGGCCACGGATCCGTGCTATCGTCTCATAACGCGATGGATCGCGCTCGCGCGTCGCGTCGCGCCCCCGAAACGCTAATTCTCGCCGATCCCCCCCTGCGCCCGAGCCCGATCTTTTCCATTCCACCGTGGCTCGCAGGAACAAGCGGCGTTAATTCCTCCCGGTTGCCGGAGAGTTCATTCTCGATTAACGGATCTCTTCCGTTGAATGAAACTGGAATCAGGGATGCTCACTCGTGTGTGAGAAGTAAAATCTTTTGGAACGTACATGAGAGATAAACCCCTTTAGAAGGCGTAATGTGAGGAAATCAGATTCCCCAGCAGCAACTAACATCAGTTACGTAACGTCAATATCATAATTTCCTCAACGATGTAACCTGCTTATGTACAATAGGTGCTATATTATATTTATATTGTAGAGTAAGAAATTATATAATACCGATGTTGTATAACTGTCAGTTGGTTTACTGGGATCATCCTAGTAGCACAATGCATTGGCTGAACATTGGCTAAAGTTTGGCCCAATATTGGTTACATTGGAAATGCATTGACCAATATTTGCATTGACCTAATGTAGATAAAGCCAATAAAGGCAAATATTGCACGATAATAATTGTATAACACTTGAAGCGCATTGACTCATATTGATCTAATATTGACGCGGGTCTGGGCAGCTCATTGTCAGTTGGAAGACCATTCGCTCGGTCCCAGGTTTCAAGCCTGGTCCCGTTATTTTTCTCGACGAAAAATAAATAAATGGCACGTCTTAATGCCTACCTCCCTGAAGATACACCCCTGTTTATTATTAATCCAATATATTGTAAGACAGACACCTCCTCCTCTTATTCAGTCAATGCGTCTATTCTCAGCAATATTAGTCCAATATTGATACAATAGACATACGAGATAGACTAGATATAAAAGGAGGCGTCCATTCTACAATATCGGATTAATGTTGGGAATATTAGATATGCACATTATTTCCCAATATTGGGTCAATCTATTGTGGCACTGGGGCATTAACTACTCGATCAAGGTAGTATCGCTCGACAAATGCACGGGTAGCGTGTCGTAATTTATAAAATTAGAGCAATTCCGCTTGGAATCGGAGCAATTTCTTTAATTCGGTTTGATACTGGGTACAACAAAATTATGCTAATTGCGAGGGCGGAAGAGGGGTAGCCTATACGACTGGCGATTTAATTCGCGGCGACTGTTTTGTTTTGCACGCGGGACAATTGCCGGAAACGAAAAGCGCCGAGGCTTCTAGGCGCGAGTCGTCTAGACAGCACTAGTCCAGATCCACCCCGCTTTACTCGGTACGCCATAATTCGGGTCTATTAGGCCCAATAAAGTGTATCAGAGAGGAGGAATGCGCCCCGAGCCAATGCTAAATGCGATGTCCGTTGGGCCGTTCGTGCGCACGACGCATGTGGGGTGCGGGTGGACATCTAATTTAGATTGAGCGCAGCTATCGGAATTGCCGTCGCTACGGGCATGTCGCACGTTAGCGTTGAAGGGAAAGCCCTTGAAAAAATAAACAGCGATTGATCTTAACACTCTGTCGAAATCTGCGAAGAGATTGCCGTTTAATGCCGTGCTATATTTTCAAGGTAAAAATCGTTTAATGAAGGTCCTCTATCTTCCAACAGGAGCATAATCCGATCTTTATAATTTTATGTTTGGTTATATTTATTGAAGCTATTTATTAAAGCAATATATCTCGACTTGGATTTTTTATGGGTATGCAGGAACGAATTGAATTTTCCAAAATTAGCACAGTTTTGATCGTTGTATTTTAAATTAAGAAAAGATTCACATTTTAAAATTCTTTATGAATCGACTCTATCTGTTGAAAATGAATATTGAACTTCAAAAGAATTCCTTAATTTCCGGTGCGAATTCTTACGGAGCATAAAAGAATGTTTTTTTTTATTCAAAAAGGAGCTCGGGATTAGAACGAATTCTTTGAAAAAGAGTTTATTTTATCACTCGAAAAGAATTTTTTTTAGATCCTCTGTGCTATCTGAAGTGTTAAAATTACGTTTCTCAATTGTACTACAGACCTGTACTAATATTAACGTTTCGTCACAACTAAAATTTGTTGGGCGTATAAATCTAATAGTATTCGGAAGTGAATATTCGTTAATTCTTTTCCATTTTTATTTAGTTATCACGAGCGGTATTCTAGCGGAAAAAAATTCTATAAATAACTACAAAAATTTACTTGAAATAGAAATTTGTAGAAATTTTTGTATCTTCGTTGAAACATTAATTTTTTTGTAAAAGTAACTACGAAATAGTACCATAACTTACAATGTTCGCAAATCAAGAAATTATTACAAGTAGTACGTACTTCATGAAAATGTACAATTTTGTAAAAATTAGTACAAAACTTTACTAGTTTAAAAAATTTCAGAAACAACAAAATCTTAGAGAATTAAAACTTTGGCATATATACTTGTAGAATATTACAAAAATTAACAACAGTGTTTTGATTCTAGCATTTTTATGTTGATTTTTATATATTTACGTAGAAATTTTTTAGATTCTGGCAGTATACATTTTTTTTGTAGAATTTTGTAAAATTATTTCCGGCAGGGTATACCAACTGGTTGCATAAAGCATCGACAGAGTCCGCCACGGATTGACTCACGCTGTTAAAGCCATGGACATATTCGCTCACTCTTGACCGGAGATGAACGTATTAAATAACTGCCTCTGTGAAAAGGAGAGGCGAAATTCCATACTATATAAAATAAACGAATAAACGAAAAATTTGAAGATCATACACAACGATACAGTGTACGAAATGATGCCAATACATATAACGTAACGGTTGACTCGGTCAACGGTTAATTAAGACACAATCAACGGTCCAAAAATAATCAGAAATTCATTAAATTCGTTTTCGTTGAAACTTGCTGATAAACTTACGAGGTACGATTTAATTCGCGCGTACTCATACGTAATAATGAATCTTCTACCAAATATATTATAAAAAGGAATTATTGTGTATGTACTTACGTTTCGTGACATGATTGTTCAAACCCCGTGATGATTGGCGAGACTTCTTGGCACTTTGTATAACACTTCGTATTAATTACACGCGACAGGAAAAGAAACACAAAAAATATACAATTTTGCACCAAGCTACTATTTGCACTCGGTATTCCTTGTAAACTTATCCGACGATACGAATTTTAATCAACAGAAATCGCCGACGCATCAATGTCAAATTTAAACTATATCGATGAGTAAGTATTACAATTTAATTGAGTACGGATAAGATTAAATGATATTTAATTAAACGTATCGCGATGATATTCGACTCAAAGTTTTATAGTCTGATCAGAGAGAAACCTGAGAGCGGCCACCGGAAGTCTCACTAGCTCAGAAACAGATGCGCCTCCTGACAAAGTGGATGTCAACTACGTCCGTTCACTCGGTAACGGTAAAGTACACAAGCTATAATTCATGTCCAAACTTCTCAGATGAGATAAATAAGTTCTATTATCCTAAATAATACAAAGTCAGAAGGATTAATTCCGCTAGCGCTTTGATTCTTGGATGTATAGACAGATCTTAAGACGGTCTTGAATATAAGATTTGACTATTATATGAATACCGGTCCTAGTTTCGCCGAGCGCCGTAAACAACTCGATCGAAACTTCGCGTCCCAATTGGGTCTCATAAGCAATCCAGTAGGAAAAATAGTATCGTGTGCTGTTGGCTTTATAGTTTATATTTAAAGCTAACGCACACGATACTATTTTGCCTACTGGATTGCTTACGAGAGCCAATCACGATTTAGCCTTAAGTCACCTGAGCTACTTTCGCGAGAAGATCAAAATGATCCGGATTAAAATGACCCTGTGCTATGATTGGTCAAATCTGAAATTTCATTGAATAAAATTTCAATGTGATGCTACGAAATTTCAGATTTGACCAATCATAGCACAGAGTCATTTTAATCATGATGTAAGAAGATAATAGGCTTGTTTTCTGTTGCTACAATGGTGAACTAGTGCAATAAGTTAGAGTAGGACAAGTATATTTTTTCTCATTCTAGCTTACTGCACTAGTTCACCAGCGCAGCAATAGAAAACAAGCCTAAGGTGTGCTCTCACCGTGAACCAATTTTGGTTTGTTTCTGCGCCTTCCAAAACGACGCCATATTGGGAAATATCAACCAATAGCATCAATGCGCGAGATGTAGATAATTATGCTATATTATCTCAGGAGGAAGATGAAGATAATGAAGAAGATGACGGCTGCGAAGGCATTGATGCTATTGGTTGATATTTCCCAATATGGCGTCGTTTTGGAAGTGTCTGTGATTGGTCGTGCGCGGTAGCACGCCTTTCTTCTTACATAATGATTTTAATCAAGTCACCTGATCTACAATTGACGCTACGATTTAGCGTCAAATATAGTCACGTGACTAAATTTACCGCCCGCCTAGGGAAGAAGAAGTAGCTGCAAAATATGAGCGTCATGAAACCACCGCTGGCTGCGTTCAAAAACACCACCCGAGTACCCCAGAGTATCATTTTATCCTTGTTTAACATACGGTCACAGTATAACCAGTATGCCCACTCTCTGTCGGCACCTTTGATCTGGGCGTTCTCAATTTTCCGCCATGTTTTTAATCGCCCCAACAGTGTATCAACGGCTAAAAGTGCCTGGGCCCTTTTCAGAATCGTATCCAGGAAAGGCGCGTACGAACTAGCGTACATTATTTATTGTAAATGGAAATGGCCTATGAAAAAAATGTTCTAATAAAAGTAATTAATGTAATTACTTGCTCCAACGTATAAAAGTATTGACGCGTTATTCGTCAACACTGCAAATTTTTCAATGTCACACCGACTTTGCACTAACACACGTGCAAAAATTCTGTGATTGGTCATAACTAGAACATGTCCGATGCGCAGTACGGATCGGCGCGAACGTGAAACAAAAGAGCGAGTGGGCATACTGGTTATACTGTGCCTTAATCGTGTTTAATAACATCTGTAGTTATAAAATTGGCCAATCACAACTATTCCTCAGAAGAATGGAATGACTGTGGTTGGTCAGCCCCTTAACTACGGTTGTTATTAAATTCGATTAGAGTGCCGTGTGAACATAGGCTGCGTTCGGGGAGACGCTGGGTGCTTTCCAATTATTTTACACTTTTTAACACAAACGTACACAAGAAGACACAAAGTGTCGCGATGTGCACGACTCAATTGGAACAAAATATACCACAAAGAGTACACAAAGTAGTATAGTATCCATGCTTGGTATTTTTAATCCATGGTGGTAATTGAAACTGCGTCACCTAATGTTGATTCAAAATATTTATTACCTCAATGATACTCTGAATATTGCCGTTGTTCATTGTTGAGTAAAAAGAAAAAAATGTGTGCCGTACTTACGTATTTTCCTCCTCCCACTTCGGTATTACTTATGCGCCAGAATGATATCAGACGTAACCTCACTTCTTTTTTTCCCTTTTATATAGTNAAACCGTTGTAGCGAAGGAATATGCCGACCACTTGTAGCCGCCGTACTTAGTAACTATTATTTGTCACTAGAAAACACAAGTTTACACAGCCGACTAGTAGCCCTCAGGCTGAGTACGAATGTGTAGAGGTGTGTCGACATTTGTGACAATTGGAACGCCATTTGTGTCGCCATGTGCACGAAAGTGTCTAGGGATATTGCAATTGGAAAGCACCCGCTATTTAGCGCTATGAGCGTACTCTGTCCTTGTTCAACGTTCGCAAGTAACAAGGACAGAGCACGCTCATAGCGCTAAATAGCGGGAGCTTTCCAGCAAGCGACACAAGTCGACACAAGTGTCGTTCTGTCTTTATTATTCATCGAATGCGAAGAAAGACAGAACGACATTTGTGTTGACTTGTGTCGTTTGCTGGAAAGCTCCCAGCATCTCCCCGAACGCAGCTATAGACTACGGCGGTGATAAGAGACAGACGCTAGTTTGGCTGTTAAGGGGAACGGGGGACTGCGATTTCGTTCAGCGTTGTTGAGCCGTTACGACTACTTACGAGCCGTGCTTCTCGCGGACCATTGCTCTCAGGAGAAACTCGAGTGAGAGAATCGTTCACTCGGAAATCCGTCACGATGGTAATTATCCAATTAATAAAGCGTTCAGTCGGTCGTCGCTCGGACAAGATCGCCGGCCTCGTGTCGGATTTGTAGCGACACAAGCGTCGTTTATGTGCCGCCGTTTCGTCGAGCTTTGAGCATCGGCTATAATTACGCTTCACGTTTTGTTAAAATATTCGACACCGATCTGCGTAGCGTGCGCACTAAATTTTCCGTGGGTTAGGTAGGCGCGGGCGGCGGGGGGGGGGGGAGCTTTTCTGCTTTTCTGAAAAGAAATACCTAAAACCCGGTCTACAATAAATTAGTCGTCAGACAAAAGTCTGAATTATATGTTGTTCGCCCAGAAAGAAAAAGGATCGCCATATAATTTCGATTTCTAACGACTAGCAGCTTATTGCAGACCGTGCTTTAGGGATTATTTCATTAAGGGCCAGTTTCACAAACGTCGGTTAACTGCTAACCGAAGGTTAACTGATCCTCTGTCTCTTCTTAGAGAACAAGATAGAAAAAGATAGAGCGTTGACTGAACTCTGGTTAACAGTTAACCAACGTTTGTGAAACTGGCCCTAAGGGACGAGTATTCGGACCGGGCGATTAGAAATTACTCCGAGGCAAACGGCAGCCGCCTGTGCGATTTGTGCCAGTTCAATATCCGTGCGGATCAGAAAATTAATGAAAGGTTCCTTTTGGAAATTGCTTTATTCCTCCACACGGGTTTGTGCGTGAAGCTCGGGTGATTCTTGCGAAGCTTCACGTTTTGTAAATATTCGACGGCAATTTGCGTTAGCGCGTGCACTAGGTTCGCCGCCGAGGGGGACCTTTCTTCTCCGGCAATTGTCGGGCGAAAAGACGTGGCTAAAACATGGTCTACGGTGAGTTGTTAGTCGTTAGAAGTCGGAACTATATGTCGGTCCTTTTTCTTCCACCCAGAAAGGAAAAGGATCAACATATAGTTCCGACTTCTGACTGACGACCAACGACTCATTGTAGACCAGGCTTTAGTCGTACATAGTTGTATAATATACTTATCTTTTATGCATGTTCTCTTTTGGTTCTGTTTGCGTCAACCGATTGTTAGCCTTCTATTTTTCCTTCGGTGCGACAAATAGCTTCCTGTTGCTTTACAGGCGATCGCTGCCAAACGAGAGGAGTTTCGCAAGTATCTGGATGAGTGTGGCGTCATGGTTGCCCTCACAAAGATACTGGTCTCGCTTTACGAGGAGACCGAAAAGCCACCTGATCCTGTGGAGTATCCTTTCCTGATTAAAAAAACTAAACTTATTGAACATTTTTCTTGATATTGCAGCTGTCGATCTAAACTTCAAGGGAGAGATACTTTAGATTTTTCGGGCTCGACCATGAATCTTTGCTTCTAGCGTGAAAAGCGAATAAGTTTATTGACAAATTCAGCATTTGTCAATGACATTTTTCATTAGTTCACGCTCGAAGAAAAGATTCATGATCGAACTCTTAGTCTCTGCTATTTGTGCACCTGCTCAGCTTGCACCCTCGTAACTTGCTTAACTAGGCTTTGTATAACAGATAGTGTTTGGACAAGTTTATAAGTCATAGAGCGACCTAAAGTTCCATTCACTTGAAAATGTAATACAAGAATTCTCAGCATGTCATTTCTTGCTCACTAACATCATGAAACAAGGACACCTGCGGCAGGAAACCTCAAATTGTTTTCAATCGAGTCGTCGGCTCGAGGTAGCTTCTACGCCCTCCTGAAAAATGATTGCTCTCGTAATTTTATACTATTAGCAAGTACGTTAGTTTTCTTATCTAGTATCACAGCTATATACGTAGGAATCTTGGCGGTATCGTGACCGATACTTCGGACATTGACAGCGTGAAGAAAGAATTGGAGGAGTCCAAAGCCACGATTGCCGAATTAAAGTCAAAACTAGCCAAGTATGAACAGCAGGGCGAAGCAATAGCGGATTAACCATGGCGGAGAACATCTTTGATCAGAGTTCATGCTAGTCTGTTTTTTTTTCTTTGACACTGACTTTCTCAAAGTCAGTCTGACTATGTGCCTTATTACTATAATAAATGACGTTAAAAAATGTTAGAGTATAAGATAAATCACTCAACTTTTGTGCAAACACATTCCATCATAATTACGTGTTCGTTCATTCGTGTATTTCTTTTTATTTAAGAAATAATGGCAATTTAGCTGTTAGTTTTCATTTAAGGTCTTTCGTAAGGACAAATTTAACATGCAAGATATCTGACATATGTACTTCGTGTGAAGCGTCGTTTGTACAAAATAGATCTCAAAGATTCAAATAAATATTTCTTTTACGTTTATTAAATTACATGTATCCTTAAGTGTGATATCGTTTATTTCCTTCGTATTAACGAGATTTTCTTCAGGGATCTGTACAATATAGATATAAGATCATATTTATGAAGGATGGCAGTAGCTGCAAAATATGAGCGTCGTGAAACAGCCGCTGGCTGCGTTCAAAAACACCACCCGAGTACCCCAGAGTATCATTTTATCCTTGTTTAACATACGGTGAGCAACAAGGATAGAATAATACTGGGTAAAGTCACTAGATATATAAAGTACCGCAATCGTCCGCCATTTTGGCTCCATGACGCGGCTATTTCAAATCCATCCCAGACAGCACACGATATCCTATGGATGTCGTCATTTTCAATACTCTCGAGACATTGTACGTCTCCAGAGATATTTGTACGTTCCAACTGTTTAATTTCTTTGCAGTATTGTATAAGATGATCTGCATCAACAGTAGAATAATTACTATTTTTAGTGGTTTGAAATTGTGATAAAGAAATAAGGCGTAATGCCTGCTTAAATTCTTATGACACACCGTTTTGCTATTTAATACTATCATAAAAATTCTACCACATTAAATTGATTCTAAAAGAAAAG
>NW_011967185.1:1231305-1250726 GCF_000949405.1 Vollenhovia emeryi
TACTGTGCTCTCACTAGAGGTACTCTAACGAACGTGCGCGCTCAGCGCCAATCAACCGCGCCGAGTCCGCGCATCTATACCCACTCCACTGTGCTCGTGACTAACGCTGTCGTCATCGCTATCGTTATCGCCCGAGCATTGTGCATGAGCTTTTAGCGTGGTTAGTGGTGCAGCAAATACAGGAGTGTGTCGGAGTGTGCTTTGCGGAACCTTGCGGCGTTTACAGGGAGTCCAAGATGGAAGACGGTGACAATAAAGTGGAAATCGAGCTGGGTAAAGATAGGAAATCCTACGCCGGCATACCGGAGGCCGACTTTGTGGTGAGTGCGATTTATTACTGTTTGATTCGACCTCCTCATCGTAACATCGTCCCCGACGTCCGAGTTGTCGCTCACGAAAACCGCCTCGCCCCGCTCGTTCCGCAACAAATCTTCATTAATCGTTTTCTCCGCGCGAATAGAAGATCCGCGACATTACAAAGACGCTGAGAAGCAAGCCTCTCGTTTGATTTTTATCGCCACTTAAAGGTCTCGCGTGTGCATCGACCGATCAAAATTTCAATCGATCAACCGGACCTTATATGGTCACCGAAAAAAAATCACGCTGTACCGTTTCATCTCGTTATGAATTTGCTATTCTAATTTTTATTTACTTTGCCTTTCAGTTGATTCGAGCCTCGTACGACTGAATGAGCGTATTGCACAGAAACGTTTTCGCGATTGTCCTTAATAGTTAAAATTAAATGTCCTTTTTTTTTTACCAAGTAACATTCACCGAACTGAGCCTACGATCTCGCACCTGTGCGCCGCGTTGATTTCAGGATGACGTCGAGGCTTTCATGGCGAAGCCAGAGAACGAAACGGTGGACAAGGTACTCAGGAAGCTCGACGAGAGCCACGGGAAGTACAAGTTTATGGAGTTTAACCTAGTGAACAAACGAAGACGCTTAAAGTCGCAGATACCAGATCTGGAGAGATCCCTGGAGATGATCGAGAAACTGCAGGTCGAGAAGAGTAGCTTAGAAACGCAATTCCTATTATCGGAACAGGTTTACGCGAAAGCCGTGATACCACCCACCGACAAGGTGTGTCTATGGCTGGGCGCTAATGTCATGCTAGAATATACCTTGAACGACGCGCAGGAAGTGCTGACGAAAAATATCGAGGCGGCCAAGAAGAATTTAGGATACGTAGAGCACGATTTAGACTTTGTTCGCGATCAGTACACCACCATGGAGGTGAACATGGCGCGTATCTACAATTGGGAAGTAAAGCGCAGGCAAGCGGCGAAAGCCACGTGAAATCGTCAATCTTACTCTGTCTCGGATTTGCCTAAAGCCAGGAGGTAATTTTCCTGCGAATAGAAACGTTTTCTATTCAATTCGAACGACTGTTTCTTTCTTTTACATGTTAACAAGTCAAATTGCTTTTCTCCTCGTAATGTCATTGTGTATTTCAGAGCATCTACTATATGAAGAATAAGGTTCGTCAATACGCAGCACCGTTGAAATTCCTGGAATAAAAGACTCAAGAACTTATTTAATTATCAAGTCTTGCGACACGTCGATACTCTTGTATATCTCAAGTTACATCTAGACGTCTATAAATTTTTGTAATTAATTGCTGAGAATTAACATTTTTCACCTGCCATCTGTCATAAATATGATCTTGCATCTATATTCTACAGATCCCTAAAGAAAATCTCGTTAAAACGAAGGCAATAAACGATATTACACTTAAGGATACATGTAATTTAATAAACGTAAAAGAAATATTTATTTGAATCTTTGAGATCCATTTTGTACAAACGACGCTTGACATGAAGTACATATGTCAGATATCTTACATGTTAAATTTGTCCTTACGGAAGACCTTAAATGAAAACTAACAGCTAAATTGCCATTATTTCTTAAATAAAAAGAAATACACGAATGAACGAACACGTAATTATGATGGAATGTGTTTGCACAAAAGTTGAGTGATTTATCTTATACTCTAACATTTTTTAACGTCATTTATTATAGTAATAAGGCACATAGTCAGACTGACTTTGAGAAAGTCAGTGTCAAAGAAAAAAAAACAGACTAGCATGAACTCTGATCAAAGATGTTCTCCGCCATGGTTAATCCGCTATTGCTTCGCCCTGCTGTTCATACTTGGCTAGTTTTGACTTTAATTCGGCAATCGTGGCTTTGGATTCCTCCAATTCTTTCTTCACGCTGTCAATGTCCGAAGTATCGGTCACGATACCGCCAAGATTCCTACGTATAAAGCTGTGATACTAGATAAGGAAACTAACGTACTTGCTAATAGTATAAAATTACGAGAGCAATCATTTTTCAGGAGGACGTAGAAGCTACCTCGAGTCGACGACTTGATTGAAAACAGCTTAAGGTTCCCTGCTGCAGGTGTCCTCGTTTAATAATGTCAGAAGCGAGAATGACGTGCTGAGAATTCTTGCGTTACATTTTCAAATGAAAAGATATCTGGATGAATTTCAGGTCGCTTTAGCACCACTTGCTAAATTTATCAGAAAACTATTCTTTTCCCTCGATAGTTAATAAAGCAAAAAGGAATACAAATCCTATTTGTGCACCTGCTCAGCTTGCACCCTCGTAACTTGCTTAACTAGGCTTCGTATAACAGATAGTGTTTGGACAAGTTTATAAGTCATAGAGCGACCTGAAGTTCCATTCACTTGAAAATGTAATACAAGAATTCTCAGCATGTCATTTCTTGCTCACTAACATTATGAAACAAGGACAGGCAGAGACCAAGAGTTCGATCATGAATCTTTTCTTCGAGCGTGAACTAATGAAAAATGTCATTGACAAATGCTGAATTTGTCAATGAACTTATTCGCTTTTCACGCTAGAAGCAAAGATTCATGGTCGAGCCCGAAAAATCTAAAGTATCTCTCCCTTGAAGTTTAGATCGACAGCTGCAATATCAAGAAAAATGTTCAATAAGTTTAGTTTTTTTAATCAGGAAAGGATACTCCACAGGATCAGCTGGCTTTTCGGTCTCCTCGTAAAGCGAGACCAGTATCTTTGTGAGGGCATCTATGACGCCACACCTCTCCAGATACTTGCGAAACTCCTCTCGTTTGGCAGCGATCGCCTGTAATACAACAGGAAGCTATTTGTCGCACCGAAGGAAAAATAGAAGGCTAACAATCGGTTGACGCAAACAGAACCAAAAGAGAACATGCATAAAAGATAAGTATATTATACAACTATGTACGACTAAAGCCTGGTCTACAATGAGTCGTTGGTCGTCAGTCAGAAGTCGGAACTATATGTTGATCCTTTTCCTTTCTGGGTGGAAGAAAAAGGACCGACATATAGTTCCGACTTCTAACGACTAACAACTCACCGTAGACCATGTTTTAGCCACGTCTTTTTGCTCGACAATTGCCGGAGAAGAAAGGTCCCCCTCGGCGGCGAACCTAGTACACGCGCTAACGCAAATTGCCGTCGAATATTTACAAAACGTGAAGCTTCGCAAGAATCACCCGAGCTTCACGCACAAACCCGTGTGGAGGAATAAAGCAATTTCCAAGAGGAACCTTTCATTAATTTTCTGATCCGCACGGATATTGAACTGGCACAAATCGCACAGGCGGCTGCCGTTTGCCTCGGAGTAATTTCTAATCGCCCGGTCCGAATACTCGGCCCTTAATGAAATAATCCCTAAAGCACGGTCTGCAATAAGCTGCTAGTCGTTAGAAGTCGAAATTATATGGCGATCCTTTTTCTTTCTGGGCGAACAACATATAATTCAGACTTTTGTCTGACGACTAATTTATTGTAGACCGGGTTTTGGGTATTTCTTTTCAGAAAAGCAGAAAAGCTCCCCCCCCCCCCGCCGCCCGCGCCTACCTAACCCACGGCGGAAAATTTAGTGCGCACGCTACGCAGATCGGTGTCGAATATTTTAAGAAAACGTGAAGCGTAATTATAGCCGATGCTCAAAACTCGACGAAACGGCGGCACATAAACGACGCTTGTATCGCTACAAATCCGACACGAGGCCGGCGATCTTGTCCGAGCGACGACCGACTGAACGCTTTATTAATTGGATAATTACCATCGTGACGGATTTCCGAGTGAACGATTCTCTCACTCGAGTTTCTCCTGAGAGCAATGGTCCGCGAGAAGCAGCTCGTAACGGCTCAACAACGCTGAACGAAATCGCAGTACTCGGTTCCCCTTAACAGCCAAACTAGCGTCTGTGTCTCTTATCACCGCCATAGACGCAGTATGAAATAGGAATAGACAAAATATGGCGTCGCTGAGCTGGGCGGCGATCACGCATAATTTTCCTCTAGAATTAGAGGGAACTATGGAGGAAAGAATAACTGGAGGGAGCGATTTCCCTACGGCCTATCTAGGAACAGTAAGCGCGAATTATGGTATGGCCTAATGGAGCGCGACATTTGAAATAATAATAAATACAATGTCGAAAAAATGATATACTCTTTAGATAATTTTATTTCTTATAATGTACATAGTTGTAAAAAAATGTTGGAATGTGCTACCACAATATATAATACATTAAATGCACACATTTCATGCCGGACAAATACGTGCATTAAGTACAAATTTAAATATACCTTTAAAGCACATTATATCATTATAAACATTCTTTGTTGATTAACAAAGTGGTCCAAGAGGCGTTTTTGCTGATATTATAGTGTTAGCGAATCTTTAATTATCATCTGAAGATTTATCATCTAAAGGTGATGGGAAACCTTCAGATTTTATATCGTATTCTTCCCAAACGTAATTATGATAAACATCGGTTTGAGAAGAATATGATTCTGGAGAGGAATTCTCAACTTTTATAGTCTTCGGAAATTTTTGACTGTGTAGAAGCAATTGGAGGTATAAATGACGATGAAGGCATATTCTCAACATTTATAGACCATTCCGAAATGTTCTGATGTGCAGAAGCTCTCGTAGATGATAATAAGGGTGAAGAAAGATCTTCCGCTTTTATAGATACTTCCGGAATGTTGTGACTTGTAGAAGCAATCGGAGATGAAACTGAGGGTGAAGGCAATGTTTGAAAGCAACATGTGCTTACACTGGTTATATAGGAACGCATCTTAATGTATTTTTTGTATATAATATAAAATGCCGTTTTTATTATTTATTAATGCCTTTAATGTAACATAGCTTTAATATGGTATATAGAACTATACAATATAAAATTATTAAATTATATCATTATAAATATTCTGTTGATTAACAAAGTAGTCCAAGAGGTGTATTTTGCTGTAATTATAGTGTTAGCGAAGTTTTATTTATCAACTAAAGATTTATCATCTAAAGGTGAAGGGGAACCTTCAGATTTTATGTCATATTCTTCCCAAATGTAATTGTGATAAACGTCGGTTGGAGATGAACATGATTCTGAAGAGAAATTCTCAACTTTTACAGATTCTCCGAAAATTTTGGAAGGTGCAGAAATAGTTGGCGGTGAGGATGACGAAGAAGGGAAATCCTCAACTTTTATAAATTGTTCCGAAATGTTGTGATATGTAGAAGCAGTTGGAGGTAAAAATGGCAGGGAAGGCAAATTCTCAACTTTTATAGATTCATCTGGCGTAACTTGGTCTTGGTTAATGTTTTTCTTTTCTGAATCTGAAGATTCGCTACAGATTACCTCGCTCAAAAAAGAAGTAATGCGGTGTCTCTTTCTAAAACTTGTCAGCCATTTCTCAGTATTCTTGATAGTGAGTCCCATATGTGTTATAAGAGCCTTAAGCTGCGATTTCAACTGGATCTGTTGTACATTAATACCACTGGATCTCTGTTGACTATACCACTTGTATAGAACTCTGTCTAAATTTTGATTTGGTCCCTGGTTGATGTATTTTGTATTCTTTATTCTAGAAGCATATAATTTAAAAATGTTGTGACGTGTAGAAGCAATAGGAGATAAAACTGAGGGTGCAGGTAAACTCCCAACTTTTAGGGTGTTTTCTGTTCCTGCACTGGTGAACTAGTGCAGTAAGCTAGAATGAGAAAAAATATGCTTGTCTTACTCCAATTTATTGCACTAGTTCACTAGTGTAGGAACAGAAAACAAGCCTATAGATTCGTCTGGTATAACTTACTCTTGGTTAATATTTTTCTTTTCTGACTTTGAAGATTTGCTACAGAGTTTCTCGGTCAAAGAAGAAGCAATGCCATATCTCTTTTTAAAACGCCACAGCCAGTGCTGAGTATCGTTGAAACTGAGTCCCATATGTGTTATAAGTGCCTCAAGCTTCAATTTCAACTGGTGATGTTGTACATTAATACCACAGGATCTCTGTTGACTATACCACTTGTACAGAGCTTTATCTATATTTGTCTTTGACCAAAATGTCATATGTTTTTTATTCTCTATTGTAGAAATATATAATTTAGAGCTATCAATATCGCGTGCAGACAAAAACTGTTGCAATGTAGTCTTTGATTTATGGATTCTCTGGGCGGTATGTCTCGTTACGTTATAAATTTTAGAAACATCTGTCACTGAGACGCCTTCTTCCAATTTCTTGATTAGCTCTAATTTCTGCATCAAGCTTAAGTCAACGCGTTTCTTCACCTTCTTATTGTTTGGTGCCATTTTAAACTGTAAGGATTGCAAAATTATTTTATAATTATTATTTAAGGTAATACTGAAGGAGAGGGGCTTCCTCACCGATTTTGATGAAAATTTACAGGATCGTGTATTTTTGCCTGTAAAACACGAATCCGCAAGTTAAAATCGTCGCTCGGCACTAATAAGAAAGTTATAAATTGTTAAAATCTGACAGTTGTGGGGTTGTGGGGTTAGGATACCTGTCTTATCAACACCAACCGACACTATACGGGAGCGGCTTTAACCAAAAACTCAAACAGTTCAATACATTATTTCAATACATTATCGAATATAACGCAGAGAATATATTCTGAGAATATATTCTCTGCTTTATATTCGAATACTATTCGAAAGGAAATCTTTGCCTTGCACACACACACGCACACAACAATTAACAATTTATAACTCTTTTATTAGTGCCGAGCGACAATTTTAACTTGCGGATTCGTGTTTTACAGACAAAAATACACGATCCTGTAAATTTTCATCAAAATCGGCGAGGAAGTCCCTCTCCTTCAGTATTACCTTAGGTCATAGACATAGTATATATAGATTGCGCATAGTGGCTGCAGACGTTTGCCCACCACAGCTGACCACAGCACAGTATAAAGCCCGTATCAGATGTGGTATCAGACTACGGATTGGGATTGGGATTAGATTGAAATTGAACCAATCACAGTGTATCAACGGCTAAAAGTGCCTGGGCCCTTTTCAGGATCGTACCCAGGAAAGGGCATAATACTGCTGGAAATAGCACGCTGCGAAACGAGGCTGTTTAGAGTGTTTACGGCGTGCTGTGGGATCCAGAACCTTTTACTGGTACTGAAGCGAGAAAGAGACTACCGGGAAGGGCGAGAAGGAGTAAGCGCGACAAGATGAGCAGAAAGACGAGCGTTACCGGTAAAGTACTTTACAACAAGATATGCGAGCTACGTCCAGATCTGTCGTCGGGGACGACATCCGACATCTTGAGCAAGGTCTGCAACGATCCGAGCACGCAGCCCTTTCTGGAGTGGTTCTGCAAGAACGTGAGCAGCGCCAATATTCTCTCCAGAGAGGAGATGGAATTGTAAGAATTACCTCCCTCACCAAACCCAGTAAACACAAATGTAACATTTACATAACAGGTGTAACATCTGGATATTTACATATTATAGATATAACTGCTACAAAGTACATTTACTGGGAAGTTTGCGGTAGGCTGTAAGTTGACGTGGTGGAGCAGTGGGAGGTTGAACCTCTGACGGTTTCTCTTTTTTTCCTGTAGAAAAAATACATTGGAAAATGCAGGCGAACAGTTAAAGGGCGAAGCGCTGGACGCTGCGCTGGAAGAAGCCACTAAAGATTGCCCGGACCTGTTGAAACTTGTCAGCCTGGACGATACGTGTCAGGAGGATCTGTTTGCAGAATATGAAGCGTTGAAGGAGAGCTGCAGAAAGGACGAGGAGTATCTGCAGTCGTTAAAGCAGGGTATAAAAGTTCTGAAGTAAGGACTCTTTATGATCAAATTTCCTCTCTTGGAGCTAAAAAGTCATAAACCAAAAATGGTTTACTTCAATGCTTTTTTCGATAATTTCGTCACTTAGCATATGTATTTGAAGAATTTCAATTAGCGATTAATCCAGCGCTCGCGCTTAAGTTTCTTCAAACGCTGAATCTACATGCCAATCCTCTCAAGTACAATTTTTCATTTTCTGGTTAATTGTTAACCAGAGGTTAGTCAATTCTCCGTCTCTTTGTAGATAATAACATAGAAAAAGATGGAGAATCGGCTGACTTCTGGTTAAACAGAAAATGAAAAACTGGGGCCCAGAGTATCGGTACAGCAATTAAATCATTTCTGTCCATTTCTATATCAATGCGGATTAATTTTAATCTCGGTTTAACTTTCTTTTCATCCTTTTCTAGTTCTAGGAAAAAGATAGAAAATAAATTAAACCGAGATTAAAATTGAACTACATTGGTAGAAGTGGATATTGGAGAGATGGCTCTGTTGCAGGGAAGTCGAAAACAAGTTGGACGACGACATCGAGGAGGAAGAAGCCATGCTGAATAAAGAGCAGATCGAGCTGGAGAAGACGTACGAGGACTGCAGCGTTGTTCTGAAAGAATTTGATGATGCTAATTGTCAATTTTCCAAGGATATCGAGTGCCTTCTGAACGTGTACGCCAATGCGGCTAAGAATGTGATTATCTTTGCTTGTAATTAGTTTTACGAGTATTTTTTTGACTCGCCGATTGGAATTTATTTCCTTCAGCAAGGCAAGGCGGTGTTATGGTCACAAATGCCCATCGACTCGTTTATGAAGCAGATCGAACTCTACGTTCGCTCTCTGGGTATTCACATAAAGAAGCAATTCGGAACTGGCGCTACGAAGGATAAGCAGGAAGAGGATTCCAATTATGTATCTCTGATGAGTGACAGCAGGGATAAGCAGATGGATGAAAAATTACACGAATTGTCCTTGTGTGAAACAAAGTAAGTAGATACGTATGTTCCGATAAGTTGACAAATATCTATTGTCCGTTACAGTCAGGTCGATTTTTCGTACTAGTTTGACATATAAACTTTTACGTCACCACCCGCCTCTGTATTTATCAGTCGGCTGACTCGGCGTTTTTCTTCCGTTTGACTTAGACTCGAGCAGAAGGTCGATTCTATAACTTATAGTAAGATGCTAAAAGTGGGCAGCTTTGTCTCTGTCTCAGGGGACAGTTAGATAGCGGTATAACTGTTTTTCATTATTTCTTGTACAGTTTGACCAGTTCTAAGGTAGATGAGATTAATGCTGGTGCTGAAGAGAAATCTTACATGGCAATGTTGGAATGCGCACAGGATATCTACAATGGTGGCGTTTTGAAAGTGCCTGGTAGTAGTAAATTGCAGTAAGTAATAGATACCATTTACGTTAAGTTAAATTAACGCTAGAATAACACAGGTCTACAAGGGTCATGTTAATGGAATGAAACCAAGCGCACATTATGTAATTTTGGTCGCTGAATTCGAATCTGGCCTCCGTTTTCTCCCATCACGTCAGAATTTTTAGATATGGCCCATTTTTTATCTTAAGCAAAAAACGGAAAAATACTACTTATTTTCAGTGGTATATGTAATTAACAAAAAAGCGCCAAAAAGTGAAAAGTGATACGAGTGCTGCTTTCGCGATCGTGAGTAAGATGAACACAGGTTCGCGACTTTCGCTCGATTGAGACCGTTTCTCGCGAGCTCGGACTGTTAACCGAAAAGGTGAGTCAGCGAAACTAAACGAAAAGTAAATAAAAACAGCGACAAGCTCTAGTCAACCTCAATAACAGATAATATTCCTCATAAAAGGAAGAAGTAATGTAAAACATCCGAAAACACCGTATTTCCAGCTTTACCGCTAATGTCTTCAAATCGGAACGTGATTGAAAATTTCCGATCATTCTTGAAATCAGCATGAAAAACTGAGTAGAAAACATGCGTCATAATACCCTTTACTCTATCAGTAACAAAATGCATAGGGGCAAACTTGAATTTTTCCATTTTTTTTGCTTAAGATAAAAAATGGGTCATATCTAAAAATTCTGACGTGATGGGAGAAAACGGAGGCCAGATTCGGATTCAGCGACTAAATATTACATAAAGTGCACTTGATTTCATTCCATTAACTTAAAATTGTTGAAAATTTGTAGACCTGTGTAATTAACATTATTTTATGGTTTAGATATGGAGGGAAAAAAACATTTAAAATGTAATATCTTACTAAACAGAGACGAGATACAGACGTTGACTATACAAAGGGATAGTTTGGAGCAGAATGTTGAGCTTTTGCGGGATCAGCAGCTATCGGTGGCAGCGCAATATGCGGAAATGGAGATAATAAAGATCTTGAAGAACGACACCCTCGCCCGTCTCGAGCGGAGGAAAGCGCGCCTCGAAAGGCTCAAGAATTTACACTCGCTTGTGGGAAAGCACGGGCATGTTCACGTCGACTTGCTGTGTATGTTAATGGAAATGCAGTTTCGTTGCCTGCGCGATGTTGCTGAATTCATCGCTGACACTCGCCATTACCTTACCACGGAATACGAGCTTTCCTCCACAAGATGCGTTAGTAATTAACGTATTTCTCACGAGTCTTGTAATAAAAATAATTATTCGCACCATTCATAGAGACAAAATAACATGTGTAGGAAGTCTTGCAGCAAAAACAGGACGAATACGCGACTCTCGTGAACGTGCAATCTCCGAAAACCTGTAATGTGTTTAATCAATTATTCATGTCCATGATGCTCGGCGATGATAACTCGGACAAGTCGCAGCTCTCTGCCGCTTTGAAGAGATACGACGACCTCATAGCTGACAACGCGGAAAAGAAGAAATTAATGTTGGAAACGTATCTGACTGATAAAATAGACAAATTACGGGAATTGTAAGTATTACTAATAATCTTGTGTATATTGGTGACATGTTATCTTTGAGTGTTTTTGTGGGTTTAGGAAAAGCGAAGTCGATAAGGATTACACGGCCGAGACGCGAACCGGACCGACGATCAGCCTCAAGCCAGCTTCATATGAAATAAGCACAAAGTTCGAGGAAATATCCGCGACCGTTCAAGAGGTGCAGGGAGATATAACGAAGATGAGAAGTCGTTTGAAAGAACGAATGGTACAAATAGCTACAAATGTATTAATAATTCATAAAAGTCGTACAACATTTGTTAATAATTCTCGTATCGCAGAGGATGGACGTCAATCTGGAACGCGAGAAGGACATTTTATGGCAGAGATTCTTGGTGGAGCCCGATACATTAAGGATGAAATACGAGCAAGCCGAACAAAGAGCGAATGAGTCTCACTTCGGAGATGCCGTAGAAAGTAAACCGAGTGAGGCAAATTAACGAATTATATAGAAGGAACGAGAAGTGTCGAGAACATCAGCTGGATGACGAGGTGGAAGAGACGGAAACCGTGCTGAATGAATGAGCTGATCGTATTCTAAATGTTATTCCGAAGGATTTTGATGGAAATAATTGTCACCGTTTCAAGGATATCCAGTATTGTAATTATAAAATATTTCTATTTTTCAATGCTTATGTATTTTTATATTCTTGTTAAATTAAACGAATTGCAAAATAACGCAGACCGTATCGCGATACACTCGGCGAAATACCACATGCAAAGAAATGACTTGGTAATTACAGCTAAATTTCAGTAGCTGCTTTGAATTTAGTGAAAAGGCTAAGTGTTTTGTTGCCATTGCTAAAAGTTGTTAATTATAGATAAAATTCAATTACTGCGAGATACAACTTTTTAGTTGGAAAGATCAGCGCACTTTAGCACGAGCAGCTACTTCGAAATATATTACGCGCGCGATCCCGACATGCGATTCACAATTATTTTTGAGACATTGCCATATGTATCGGCTAATATTTTTTGCTGCAGTATCTAAATTCAAAGAGCCAATAAATTGAGGTTCGGCAGCAACAACATTAGCTGTCCCTATTTCAAAGACACATTTTAGCTGTCGCTGCTAACTTTTAGCTCTTTTGGTCAATCTTTTCTTTGCGTGGCACTCGTTCCCCCCTGTACTTTAGTCTCGGCCCTTCCAATCTAGATTCTCCCGAGTTATCAGAGGAAATCCGACCGCCGCCGGGTTTTCGTGGACGTAATACGCTCGGAGCATTACGTCGGACGCGATAATGAATGATTCGTCCCAAGGACGAGCGTGTGTGTGCGTGCGGGCTCGGCGCACGCGCGTATAAACACAACCAGTGCCGGTTTTAGCAACATTGGCGCCCTGGGCAAGATTATCGTGGCGCCCATTCAAATTCAAGGGCTCGAAATTCTTGTGAAGGAAAAGACAGGGTGATAATATCGAACGATGAACCCCATTTTGTTTTTATACTTCAGGGAATCTCTCTCACTCTCAAACTAGGTGAAACCAGGTAGCGGCGCCCCTACAGATTTGGCGTCCTGGGCGATCGCCCAATCCAGTGAGAAATGATTCGTCGATCGATATCGAGACGATGTCGATCGACGTCAATTCGACGGTGTCGATGTCGATTCGACGTCGCTTCGACGTCGATCGACGAATCATTTCTCACTGGGAACCGCGCCCCGCCCTAACGCCGCTACTGAACACAACTAGGGATGACGTAGAGGAGGTGCCCGAGTGTAACCTTGATCCGCGCGCATCGACGTCCCCTCTCCACTCCTCCCCCGTCCTGTTCCGCTCATCGACGCGCTGCCCCTCCGCCGCTCTCCTCCCCTCCCCTTCGTCGCGACATTTCGTTCAAAATCGCCACGCTTCCGCGCGCGCGCGCGAGAGAGAGAGAGAAAGAGGTCTCCGCGCGTACAGACACGAAAGAATTTGAGAAACGACCGCCTCGTTTATGAAACGCAGCCTTTCGCGGGCGCCTCATCTGCCGTGAATTCCCCGCGGATACGACAAAGGCGTTTTCCGATCGGCAGCGATGCGCGCGCGCGCTTTCTTGAGCCGAAACAGTGCAGCGCGGGCGGAAGAGAAGAGAGGGAGGGAGGCGCGCGAGAGAGAGAACACGGAACGGGGAAGTGGCGAGGCGAGGAGTATTATCGATTTGCCGGGGACCCGTGAGTTAACGGTTTGTTTACACGAGCCGGCGAGCGCGGAGGGGGACGAGTGGCGGGGACACCGGCGCGGCGGCGGGGCAGGCGGGGAGGCAGCGCGGCGGTGCGCATGCGCCGCCCGACCAAAACAATAATAACAGAGTAGAAGGTTCATGGCTGGCGGACGAACGGGCAGCCGCTCGCTCTTCGCTCTCCGTGCTCGCTGAGGCCTGTGTGTGTGCGCGCCGCTGGCTGTGGCCTGGGCCGCTGCTCCGCGCCACGTAAAGCTGTTCGGGGGAAGCCGGTTGCAGTTGTCGCGCGCGATCCAGTCGCGCCAGGTAAACAAAGGAGCGGGCGCAGGGCGAGACGGCTCTCCTCGGCGCGAGTATCTTGACGAGAGCGGAGCGCACCGAGAGACTACCTCCAGAGTCGGAGCGAGTCGGAGCGACATTTAAATCTGCGACTGTGTGCGAGAACCGGGAGGGGGAGGAGCCGTCGGCGACGCGACGCGAGGGCGACAAGTGGATTACGCCGAGGAGCGGCGGCGACGAGAAGCCGTGCCTGGAATCGCCACTACCTCAGGACCGAGACAACGGGAGGGATTGTAAATAGACGGGAGGAACTGGTGTGTTATCCGATTCGAAAGCGGCGAGATACCATCGCCTTTCCGTCGCGTCGGGCCAAAATCCCACCACCCCCCCTTCTCTCCGCAATGCGTTACCTCATCGGAGCGGAGTAGGTGCGTGTAACGAGCGTGTGCGCGCGTTGTGCAACCTGCCGCCGCACCGATCCTCGTCGCAGAGAGCGAGCGAGCGAGCGAGCGAGAGAGAGAGAGAGAGAGAGAGAGAGAGAGAGAGAGATTCGGGCGCAGGCACTGTGTGTACGTTCGATCGGCCTGGAAGCAAAACAATGCGCCGCTAGTGTAGCGCCCAAGTGGGGAAAAGAGAGAAAGAGGAACCGCGTGCGTGTGTACGTGTGTGCGCGCGCCGCGAGTAAACGTATATCCGCAGCTGCCTGTGTGTGCGTTTGTTTATGCGCGTAGATTAGCAACGCGCGCGCGCGCGCGCGCGCGTGCTCGTACTCGCGCGGGCGTTCATTCAGCAGCCAGCCGCGCTTGGACGCGCGCGCGAGACTCTCGTCGTGGCGCGTTACGTCTCGCCGACGACGCGTCGAGAAAGCGTGCGTGCGTGCGAGCGAAGCCGCAGGATATCGCTGCGTCGCCGTCGTCGCCGCCGCCGTCGCTGTGCGTATTTGTCCAGTGAATCACCCGCGTCCCGTCCGATTACGCACGAACGCGCCCGCTCGCGTCGCGGATACGCCGTCGTATATATACGCCGCCACCGTGTATTATTGTTGACGTGTCGGCGACTCGATCGGAGAGCGACCGCGGGTGCCGTTTCGTCGTGAGAAAAGTGGTCTCGCGGGTGCTCGTCCGCCGAGACTCCTTGCTTTTTTCTTCTTCTCAAGAGGGAACTTTGTTTTCCTGGAAGGATAGTGCGGCTCTCTCTTCCCCCCCTCCCTTCCCGCTTCTTGCGCTCGCCTGTGTATTGTCGAAGGATCATCGACCCAGGTGAACACCGTAGGAAGAACAGAGAGAGAGAGAGAGGCGGAAACATCGTACGCGTGAAGAAAGAGAGAGGCGATAACGTCGGGGGATTAGAAGGAGAGAGGACAAAAACACAAAAGCCTTTAGAGGAGCCGTCAAGTCCCCATTGCACAGTCTGTTTACTACGAGTAGTGGCTCGTATCGCGCGCGGGGAGACATCCGTGCGTCGAGAGAAAGAGAGAGAGAGAGAGAGAGAGAGGCCCCGAGGATGCCGAGCGCGGAGGAGACGACGTATCTGATCGGCGTGATGCCGGACGGCGCGGCGCAGGCGGACGCGTTTCTCGCGCGCGACGTCGACCTGCTGGTGTCGCAGATCAAGGAGAATCTGCGGCTGTCCAGTCTCAAGGCCAAGTCCAGCATCAGCCACAAGAGCAGCCGGCCATCGCCGTACCGGGTACCGGCGCGCTCCTGGGCGGACCCGGCGGCCGTCTGCGAGGTCTGCGGCCTGCGGTCCAACGTCCAGCAGCAGCAACAGCAGATGATAGCCGGTCACCACCACCACCACCACCAGCATCACCACCACCATCTCCACCACCACCATCACCACCACCACCATTATCACAACCATCTGAAGAACGATAGGAGCAGAGTGGACGACGACCCGTACGAGGTGCTCCAGGAGCTGCTGCGCGAGGGCGGTCTCATCAAGGAGGCGGTCAAGAGGCTGCAGGAGAACCTCGACGAGCTGTCGAGCTCGGAGGTGGACGAGGACGACGTGGTGGACGACGAGGACGAGGATGTGCGAGAGTCCGGCGGCGGCAGCGGCTACCGCAGGAAGCCGTACTTCTACGACTCCGAGGACGAGCCGTTACCACCGATGTACGAGCCCCTGGAACTGTGAGGCGCCGGATGGCGGCGCCCGGGGACAATTTTTACGGACGTTTCCGCGCTCACGCCGTGAACGATAATCCCCCCCGTGGCCTCCTCCGAGACCTTGATTCTTTTCTCTTTCCTTCGAGTCGCGCCGCGGACGACTCCTTTGTGACTCGGGATAGATGTTGCCCCGAAAGTGGAACGAAATCCCCATTGAAAAAGCCCGCGTGGGAGTCCCGGGACGGCGGCGACGAACAGTGTGCGTGCGTGCGTGCGCGCGCGCATAGATACAATTAGGCGAGGGGACTCGCCTTACATGGCCGTGTTTGTAAATACGCTGCGTTGTCGGCGCTGCGCGATAGCTTCGCCGTGCCGCTGTATCGACGCTCGCGGACGGACCTACGTGGAAGACTTATGGCCGCCAACGCGCTCCACCGCCGTTCGAGACGCGAGATGTTCCTTTTCCCCCCGTACCGTCGCGCATCGCTGTCTCGGATCATTTAATTAAATATTCGGCGACGTCGGACCTGGCGCGACCTGCCGCGTCGTACGCAACATGTTCCTTTTCCGTAGCGGTGCTCCGTGCCGTGATGACTGTGATTATCGGTATCGCCGAATTGTTGAGATCTCGTGTATATGAATCGTATCGGCCTTGCGCCGCGATTATCATCGCCGATGAGATATCATTGCGCAAGGCCGATACGATTCCTTAAATATATTTTTTCAAGTATCGCTAAACGCGTATGTGTGTACACACTTTGATTTGTTGCCGTTCTATCTCGCGTATGGCATCTCATTCAAAATTATCGGCGGACATTGTTATCACGGGGTGGAGTGCCAGCTGATTCGTTGCGAGACTCTTGGTTAAGGGGATGCTGGAGTGATTCTGCACTTTTGCACCTTTCTAACCTAGAAAGTGTCAGTTCGCGGAAACACTTGTGTAATACACAAATTAAATGGCTTACGTGTACAGATCGAAAGCAGCTCGCTATTCCGGCCAAATGAAAGAACAATATGGGCATCATTGAAACTAAGTTTGTAAGTCTAATAAGAAATAATAGTGAGCAACACATACAGTACATGTGGTATGTGTGTTGCTCACTATTATTTTTTATTAGACTTACAAACTTAGTTTCAGTGATGCCATATTGTTCTTTAACTTAGCCGGAATAGCAAGCTGCTTTCGATCATCTGTACACGTGCCATTTAATTTGTGTATTACACAAATCTTTCCACGAAACAGGCAGTTTTAAGTGCAAAAGGTACGAAAGTGCAGAATCACTCCAGCGTCCCCTTAACGCTTCAAATATCAAGCGAATAGGCGGGGATTAACAATGTATATTATATTATTATTATTATTATTATTATTATTATTTTGTACGATACGTCTTACTTAACGAAGCTCTGCTGGTTAGAGATTTATTATTTCCTCGACGATGGAAAAGGTGTTTGGAAAGAGTTCTTAGAAAGTCTCCGACGTGCTCGTTGCTCGAAAAAATTATCGCTGATCAGACGTTCGGGTGCGGTTGTTCCTGCGGTGTTTCAAGAGTTAATCTAACACGCCGTTATTCGTCATCTCGCGCGGACTGTTTCGGCCGAGCTGCATAAGAAGTCTGTGTTAATTAATTCTTGAGTAAGCCGCGCTGCGCCGTCTCGATTATAGCGCTAAACTGAGAACGAAAGATCTAATAAAGTTTTACTACAGTCATATTTGTTTAATAGTGCAATTGTTTGTTTTACGTAATTGGAGTTTGTTTGCGCGTGGCACCGCAAGATTTACAGTTTAATCCTCGGAGATAACGAGCCGTAGTTTGGCATAATAAGAGAGAGGGGTCTCTGCAACGTGCTTCAGATACCGTAAACCCGAGTACCACGCGACAATAGCTGTTAATTAGTTCGCAATGATTATGCGACAGCCTCCCGCTTGATCTGCATTATTAAACGCGAGTTCGCCGAGCTCGAAAGACTCGAAGAGCGGCAACTTTTCAACCCTCGAGGCGCAAAACGTCAAGTTCTCGGGCCTCGAGAGTTCGCCGCCAGTCGAACGGCGGTTTCTCGCTAGCTTATCGATTCACGGCGCTGAAATCGTTATCTCGTGCGACGCACACGAACGACGCATCGACGTTCTATAAACGGAGCCTTTCCGTTAGAATTGGAATGCCACCCGCAAAGAAACCCGGAGTCACCGGGCGCGACGAAGGCGAGTCATCGTGGCTCTCCGAGGAGAGACGAGCCTCGGAATTAAAACGGGGGAGGATCTCCGTGCGCGCTGCCGTCAATTCATTTCGGTGGTACCCAAATTTTAGATTCGGCACTTCTTTTCGAGCACAGTAGCACAGACTTCGCACCAGACCTCGCACCAGGGTACGAAGTTGTATCGAGCGCACGTGCGAGTAGAAGAAAAGAGAGGGGAGAGGGTATTTCTCCAACTGTTAGACAAGGACAATCAGGTCCTGCCCCAGGACTCGCGCGGTCCACCCCGAGCGAGTGTACCGCGTTCGCGGCCGATCAACGATTATCGATGCCTTTGCATTGCGTGGCGCAAGTATTAGAGGCGCGATCGCCACGAGAGGACACACACATACAGAGACACGGTGATCTCATTTATTTTTTCATGATGCGCGCAACGAGCGGACCAGCCGATCGATGCGGGGTGAGATCATTGGTAGCTTAGCTTTAGAGCTCGGTTTAGTTCCCGATAGCTGCGTTTTTAGTAAGGGTACTTACTAAAGGGTACAAGACGTCCGTTCGGCGGGGAGTGGGCGGGAAACCCAGTCAGAAATGACTGGAAAACCAACGTCGAAACGATATCGAATCGATGCATTTTTGGTTCCATTTTCGACTTGGCTCGAAAATGGAACCAAAAATGCATCGATTCGATATCGTTTCGACGTCGGTTTTCCAGTCATTTCTGACTGGGAAGGCCGGCAGAGGATTTTACATAAAGTGAGAATTGCACTGAGATTCCTTGTATAAGCGGAGGTTCTGCTGGCCTGGCTAGCGGGGACGCGACTTGGTCCGTTTATGAAATTTTTACGTTCACTAACGCGATTTTCGAAGAATGTTGCGGCTCCGAGGTGAAGAGAAGTCTCTACGGGATATTCCGATCCGTTGTATCGTTCATGATAATCTCGACGCGCTGGTGTATTAACGGAGAGACGAATGTCAAAGATTTAGGTAATGTCCACGTTGAATCCGCGGGAGAGGACGAGGAGGAGGAAAGGAACGAGCGAGGTATAGGGACCGCGCGTTAACGTGGACCTGTATAATAGTAACGTTTACCTTTACACCCCTTTTCTCTGTGCATGTTTTAGTGCATAGCTACTTATCGCTATCGATCGCTAGGACAGACACGCTGTTGATGCTACATAGTACCCGCGCGTACGAGATCGCATGTACGCGTGCGTTGCGTGAGCTCGCGCGACGAGACGCGATGCCTCGTCGCCGCGTGACTCATTTCGCGCGGGTGGACGGACAAAAGAGAGAGAGAGAGAGAGAGAGAGAGAGAGAGAGAGAGAGATCCATCCGTAATGTAAGGACTCCTACGGGGCAGCTGTGACGTCACGGGCTGACGCAATTATCAGAGAGGACTATTACTCCTCGCGATAACGTCGCTGTCGCCGCTGCTGCTTGTGAATTTCTCATCCCGCGAGAAATGTCCCGGCTATATTTCGAAACCTCGGGATCAATTCGAAGGAGTCCTCGATTACTCCCAGGGCGCGCGCGAGGGTGACGTCACGGCTGCAGCTAGAGCTACTAGATAAAGGGGAGCTGACTCGTCCGCCATCTTGGAGCCCAAA
>NW_011967185.1:1250826-1256088 GCF_000949405.1 Vollenhovia emeryi
AACTCGACTGCATGCGATAAGAACTCCATTTTATTTTTGATCTGCTGGGAAATGATATGCCAACTTCACAGGCATCATCAGAAATTCGGAATGCCTGTGAAGTTGGCATATCATTTCCCAGCAGATCAAAAATAAAATGGAGTTCTTATCGCATGCAGTCGAGTTCTGTAGTTCTTGATACTTTTTAATAATAGTTCTGTTGATTTAAACCAAAAAACAGTCGATCGAAAAAATGATCTGCTAACTTCCCGTAGCAGATCATTTTCTAGCAGGTCAAAAATAAAAGAGAGTTCTTATCGCATGCAGTCGAGTTCTGTAGTTCCTGATACTTTTTAATAATAGTTCTGGCGATTTAAACCAAAAAACAGTCGATTGGAAAAAAAGATGTATTTATCATAACACTAAGACGCTGACGGATTTTCGATAGTTCTACGGGTTCTAAACTATTTCTCGTGTAGTTCTGAACACATTTATTCATTTTTCAAAGAATTTTAGGCAGTGGCAAGTCTCTGTTACTTTTTAATAATGCATAATCCCCGAAAAACTCATTTTTAAGCAGATAAGTGTGCTCTGCTGCTCGGAAAGTTGGAGTTCCGGTCCTTCTAAAATATTTTTCGTATAGTTTTGAATATATTTATTCATTTTCAAAAGAGTTTTAGACAGTGGCAAGTCTCCGTCACTTTGTACTTTGTACCGTTACTGCTTAGAAATGGATTTTTCGGGGATTATGAATTTATTAAAAGTAACGGAGACTTGCCACTGCCTAGAACTCTTCGGAAAATGAATATATATATATATATATATATATATTCAGAGCTATACGAAAAATATATAAGAAGAACCGGAACTATAACTTGCCGACCAGCAGAGCACACTTGTCTGCTTAGAAAGGTGTTCTTCGGGGATTATGAATTTTTGAAAAAGTAACGGAGACTCGCCACTGCCTAGAACTCTTCGGAAAATGAATATATATATTCAGAGCTATACGAGAAATATTTTAGAAGAACCGGAACTCCGACTTTGCAATCAGGAGAGCACACTTATCTGCTTAGAAGGGTGTTCTTCGGGGATTATGATTTATTAAAAAGTAACAGAGACTTGCCACTGCCTAAAATTCTTTGAAGAATGAATAAATGTGTTCAGAACTACACGAGAAATAGTTTAGAACTCGTAGAACTATCGAAAATCCGTCAGCGTCTTAGTGTTATGATAAATACATCTTTTTTTCTATCGGCTGTTTTTTTGTTTAAATCGCCAGAACTCGCGCGTAAACGTGTAGCCCGCGTATACCTCAACAAGGAAATATTTTGAGAATTATGTGACAAAGTCTGGATAAAACTTGGAACGCTGGAATTATGCGCGTACATATGTCGAATAACATATGCAGAAACGGAGAAACTTTCATCAAATTTTCATAAATATTTGCGCACGTATCACACACACACACACGGATACGTCACATACACAGGTACACGTGAACGAAGGTACCTTAAATTCGTGCACACGGATTAACGTGTACCCGCGAATCTTGAAAACGCGTATCCAATCGAGGGCTCTAAAATAAGCGCGCACTTAAATTCACACGTCCGTTGGAAAAGACAATCGACGAATTCGCGGCTCTCCTCTACGGTAGACGGCCATTCCACGGCCATTCTCTTTCCGCATCGCCAAGTGCACACTACAAGAAACGAAGAAGACGTCAACGACAGGATCACGCACGTAATTCCGTGCCGTTCGTACCGCAATTCGAAGGACAACGCGACGCACGTTCGACTATGGCGCGGCTCGCCGCTCGTCGGGCTCGAGCCGCCGCGCGCCGGCGCGCCGCAGTGACGTCACTGCTCGAGCTAGAGCTACTAGATAAAGGGGAGCTGACTCGTCCGCCATCTTGGAGCCCAAACGTTTGACTTTAACAAATGCATTTCGGCACAAGATATGAATTTCTTGTTCTAAATTTATTGTTAATAAAATCCAAATTACGTTTTTGTTTTTGGAAAGCTATATTTTTAATTAATTATTAAAACTATATTATTAATTTAATTTGTAAATAAATAAAAATATAGCTTTCCAAAAACAAAGACGTAATTTGAATTTTATTAACAATTAATTTAGAACAAGAAATTCATATCTTGTGCCGAAATGCATTTGTTAAAGTCAAACGTTTGGGCTCCAAGATGGCGGACGAGTCAGCTCCCCTTTATCTAGTAGCTCTAGCTGCAGCGTGTCCGGGATTTGATCGCGAGTACGCTGGTCGGCGTAAACGCGGGTGACGCAATAAAACGACACACTTGTGTGTAGCGCGACACGGGCGAGGGCGAGGAATCGTCCCGCGGCTCTCGCCGCCTTGTCCGACTAATTAGAGCCAGCAATTAGTACCGCGCCGCGCGTACCTGCCGCGAGCGGGGCGAACAAATTGCGTCAGGATTCCACTGTTCCGGCGAGGGGGATGCTGATGTATTATGTGTGAGCGAGCGAGTGCAAGAGAGAGGGAGAGTTGCGTTATAGTCAAATATATTTCGTTGTCTTTTTCTCTCCCCTTTCTTTTTTTTCTACGAGCAAATGCGAGCCTTCGTTCTTTCCTAAGTTCGTCGTTGGAGAAAAGCGTGCATTATGGAAACTATATCTCGTTGTGATCGGCCGGGCGCCCGCGCGCTCGGCAAGTCTTAATTAAAGAAAAATAAAGAAGTTGAAAGTTTCGACGCAAGATACATCCGGTGTATTGTACATGTGTGCATGCGCGAGCGAAAACTTTCCGCCGTCCCGTCCCGCCCCGTCCCGTCGTCCCCGTCTCTGTCTCGCCTCCCTCTCGCTTCCAGCGTCGTCAAACGCCGGCATCAAACGGTTTCTGCCCGGTGTGTCCGATGACGGAGCGTGGCCGCAAATACACATGGTTGGATACGCGTGCGCGCGGGCGTTGATATATTATATACGGGACGTCTCGTCATTATCGTTCCTAGCTCTTGCTCCTCGCGAGCGTAGTTGCTCGCTCGAGGAAAATTTTCGAGCTAATCGCGGGATCGCTTAACGTAACGTCACGCCGGGCCCCGCTCACTCGTGCGCGGACCAACGACTCCTTAAACGAACGAGAATGCCGTTTCGATCTAATTTCGTGCGGATCCCGGTCTAATTTCAGGGTACTCGAGGGGAGACATTTTAGAGCCGGGTACCCGTGAAATTTATCCCGTGGCAATTTTGACCCACGTCTCGTCAAACAAAGTCATCGTTATGGCACGGCGGTACTGTAACGGGACACCCCGTATAAGCCGGCGGTTCACTGGCCTGATCGCTGGCGCGCGTTAAAGCTTGGGCTTCTACGTGCCAGCTCCTAGAAGATTTGCTTTCAGCGAATTGGCGCGCCCGCCGCCCGCGGGCTCTATCTCGTATCGGTGACGATCGCGAGACGTTCGCCCGGGGACTTTTTCCCCGGCGGATTCCGGTACCGCGGAGACCTCGCGAACGTTTAATATCCGCATCCCGGTCGAGCACCCTCTTCCAAGGGGGTAACTACTTGACGTAATCGTAGAACAGTGTCTTCGAAGTTATGAAATCCTTACGAAATCCCCGTGCAATCGTTTTGTCTTCATTCTCAACTTTCTTCACTTGTTAGACAATAAACATTAAATTTGAACGTTTTCTCAACTTGTTTTTATTTTCTAAGAAAATTTACTTTTTTTAGTGAATATCCAAATATATTGGGTTGTCCGGAAAGTTCGTGCCGGTTTTGAAGGATACGTCAAAACGGTTTATGTAGCCAAGCTTCACAAAATGCTCGTGGATGGTGGATTTTGACATATTTAACATTTCTGCTAATTTACGTGTCGTATAGCGTGGGTTATTCTCGATCAGTGTTTTAATCTGATCTTCATCTGTGGTGGAGGGCTTACCCGGGCGTTCTTGATCTTTAAGGTTGAAATCACCAGATTTAAACCTAGCAAACCACTTCCGCACAGTTCTTTCAGCTACAGCACCTTCGCCTTAAACAGTGCATATCTTGTTTGCCGCTTGTGTGGCATTTTTGCCTTTCCGGTAAAAGAAAAGCATTAAATGCCTAAAGTGCACTTTGTTTCCTTCCATATTCAAAGGCGTATAAAACTGACAAAAATTAACGTATCGTAACCAAACTTTTTTCCCAATATGCTTGAAGTACCGTCTTTTACGATATGTACGCATGTCATTTGTTTTCAATCGTTCTGATATATTCAGACCAGTCCTTACGCTATCTACCAAAAATCGGCACGAACTTTCCGGACAACCCAATATATCATAGTTGACACCTATAAGCGCGTATTCTTTTCATAATAAGACTGAAGTTAAAATGTTGATACACCTTTGCGCGCAAATGTGGAACAATATACGGTAGATAACAAATACAAAATTACTTTTCGTTAAGACCACGGTTAGACTAGTGGGAAAAGTAGGAAGCAAGGAAACACGTGACCGAATACTGCAATCTTAACTGAAATTACCTGTACAAGCAAACACTTGTTGGTAAAACAAGAAAAATACGTTTTGAGGAAATGTAATAGCTCTTTGAGGTTTAACAGCGTTACATATTTCTAAACGTGCATATAAGAACATAATTTGCAATTAGATGAGATTATTTGTAATCAGACGAAATGGTGTAATCGGTGGGACAACATTTTAGCTAGCGGTTACCCCCTTGCCCTCTTCCGGGTCTCCGATATCGCCGCCGCGCGAACCTGAGGGCTCTCTCGGGTTGTCGGGCGTTAACGCGTAAAGCGGCCGAGCTGGCGGGGCGAGTGCCATTTCACAGTAATTTCCGCAAAAGCGTCGACTGCAATAATGGCCGTAATAACGCAGCGGTAAATTATGGCTCTTAGAGGTCCTACAACGGATGTAGAACGATACCGGCGAGTTTTTACGAGCCATTTTGTCCGACGCCTCTGACCTGGAGACCGACAGTGCGAGAGGGAGAGAGGGAAAGGGTCGGCCGTCAATTTCAGGCAGGCGGGTCATTTAATAATTGGCCGCTTTCAGAAATTAACGGCAGCTGCGCTTCGCCGGCACGTAACGCGACGCAATTGTTTCGTCGCGTTGCGTAATGAAACGCGACGGTTCATTACTTGTTGGGAATTTCTTTTTATTTCGCCGAGAATCGTGTGTAGGTATCGTTCCACGTTACTACGCGTCACTCCATAACATCTCGATTATTGCGCAACGGAATAACGTATAATTTTTTTTACATTAAACAGGCACCGAAGGTAATTCCTTATCCGTCGCTCTGATAAGGCTGGTATTACA
>NW_011967185.1:1256188-1265922 GCF_000949405.1 Vollenhovia emeryi
TAAGCCTCGAAGTACGTACCCGGTGAGAAATGATTCGTCATCGTTTCGACATCGTTTCGACATCGGTCTACATCGATCGACGAGTCATTTCTCGCTGGGGTATCGCGAATAATGCTTTTCCTAAAGACTAAAGGAATTAACTCGAACGAACTTGACCTCGAGAAAAGTAAAATGTCACCGTGAGACGCGGACTCGAAAGCGAAGGATCGTTAGGAGTCGCTTTTCGCGAGTCACCGCGCTCGTCCGGAGACTTTGATCGAGCGAACTGGCAAACATTTCTCGGTGTTTCGCGGCAACGCGTGAGAAGTCGAATAAATTGAGCTGACTCTTACGTTCGTCCGCGCGTACGCACACGTCGCGTCTCACGACGGAGGTTGCGCGGTCTTAGCTAACGAGGCGAGAAGCCCGTTTTCGTCAGCTCGACCTGTCGCAACGACCTCGTCTCATTACCGCGGAAACCGTATACATTTCCTTGTCGCGCTTACACAATTAGGACTTTCCCGAATGTAATCGTATTTGCCGCGCGGCAATCGCATAACCGAGTAGTAATCAATGAGTACGCGGCGCGTATTACGGCCGGGGTGCGAAAATAAACGGCGGAAAACCCGACGCGGCCTGACCCAATTCAAAGAAACGTCCATTTATATTGTAACTTTTGTCCGCCATCTGGCGTCGCGCGCGCATGACGCAGATGTTAATTTTACGTTAATATAGTGTAATCCATTGAAAGATTACGCAAGAAGGGCCCCCGAAAAACGGGGCACGCAAGAGGTCGACCGGATTTCACGTGCTATCGCGTGGCCAAGTATTTTTAGCAGCTGTACGTTTTCATATCGCTGTCCTTATCAGATCGGGCCTCGCGAGGTTTTCGCGCGGACATTCTAGCTTCTTCGGATCCGCAGCCCCCTTCTTTTCCCGTCTTTCGTAAGTGCACGACGGCCTGGGACTCGCAAGAGCAACGTACGCGCCAATTCTGCTCTTACAGAAGAGCTGCGAGTCGATTGGCTGTTCGCGCGCCTTGGCTCTTATCCAGTGAGACACGATTGGCTGAAAAGACGTCGATAGATATCAAATCGACGTATCTGACGCCGATTTGACATCTTTGCAACCATCATTTCTCACTGGGTAGCCAATCAACTGGCAACCTTTCTGTAAGAGAACGTGATAAAGAGTATCGTAAGTATACAGGGTAGGCCATTTTAATCTACGCACTGAAATCTCTCAAAATCCATAAGTTTAAGACAAAAATGTTTCAGACAAAAGTTGTATGGTTTCGAGGGGGCCATAATAGGGTACCATTGGCTTGATCTTGAAGAGTTATATGAAGGTTACATTTAATTTTTTAAATGGAACACCCTGTTTTTGCATATTCTTGTAGCTTACCTCGAGAGCTTTCCAAAATACTGTAATAAAATCTCTTTTTATCAAGAACTTTTTGATTGTAAAGTTTGATGGTTCCAATATTTTGACATAAATTGTAAAATATCTCATAAAAAATTCATTTTTTGATTATCCTTTCTTAATAGTTTTATGCACAGAATAATGTCGGCTGTTGTGGGTGCAGTTCCGATCCGCGCAATCCGACCGCGCAACCTCCACGTGGTATACCTTGGGTAATACTAAATGCCGGCGGGGTACTGTTACTTTCAAGCTTTGTAACTCAAAAAGTACTTTACGAAAAAACATTTTATTACAGTGTTTTGGAAAGCTCTCGAGGTAAGCTACAAGAATATGCAAAAATATATAGGGTGTTCCATTTAAAAAATTAAACGTGACCTTCAAATAACTTAAACCAATGGTACCCTATTATGGCCCCCTCGAAACCACGCAACTTTTGTCTGAAACATTTTTGTCTTAAACTTATGGATTTTGAGAGATTTCAGTGTGTACATTAAAATGGTCTACCCTGTATAAGTAAGTTTAGTACATTTGCTAAAAGCCACGCGATAGCCAATCAGCCTGCAACTTTTCTGTAAGTTTCTCTTGCGAATATATTGAAGAATCCAGCCCCTAGGCCGTATCCGGTACACGCGCGTTAATTAACGCGTAATTTAAACAGCTGTACGATGAAACGCCTCCCGGGGGCTCTGATAAGAAATTAAATTAGGTGGCCAGGAATTGATGATTTACTCGTGGCTTGCCAGAGTCACGAGTGAACCATCAATTCCCGCGGCTGATAAAAGTAACGGTGGGTGACGCGCGCGCGCGCGATGCCCGGCGAGCAATCATTAAGCGAAATCTCCATTTATCGTCGCTCTTTTTTATCCACTCTGAAGTGGAGCGAGAAATCTTCAGCCCTGTATCAATTTGCCTAATTGATTTCGCCGTCGACGGCGATACTTTTTATCACGTTTTGCATTCGCAAATAGCGCCTTATATAATACGTGTAACGCTCGTGCGACCTTCGGGCAAGGCCTTCGGGCAGCGTGTCGTTAGTAAACTGAGAATAGGATCCCACATCGGCTAGAGTTCGAAAGAAAACCTTGCGCTATAAATGTACACGCGAGACAGCGTCGCGTCGTAGTTTTTGCTCGGCGGAAAAGAAGCAGCGCGACGAAATAAAGAATCGCGTTGCGAGAGACGTTCGCGGATTCCTACATAAATGGACGAAAAGGTGGAGAGGGAGAGGTAGCCGGGATAGCCGGAAACGTCTCGGCGAGAGTACACGTGAATCAGACTAGCGAATGAATCACCCGGCCGTGAGTTTCGGCTCGCCTCCTCGGTCCAATCCGATCGCGCGGGAAAACGCCGTGTTTGACCGGCTGTTACGTCACCTCCCTCCGAAACGCGCGAGATAACGCGGCAAATTGACTCGCGCTTTTATCGCGATACCAACACGCGATGTTTTTACGAATCGCCGGAGATGTGCTCGAGATTCCCTTATCGGCGGTGCCTCTCGTCGAATGGGACGTATCATATTTTTCCACTGTGCCGAGATTGCGGAGCGATCTCGATAGCTGATTCTCAGATCGGCGGCGAGTCAACAATTCGTCTAATAACAGATATCGGCCTTGTCCGTGTGTTGACACAGATTTCGGCGCGAGATAGCGAACGCGATGCGACCCAGTTGAAGACGAGAGATAGAAAAAAAAATGATGCCGCGGAACACGGCACGTATGCACTCGTTAAGATGCTCGGAATAAACAAACGATGTAGCGTACATAACGTTACGATGATGAATCGAACTGGAGTACCTACACGAATATTTTCGAATCGATTAAATTTCCGAGCTCTTGGCATCCACCCGCAAAATATGCAGAGTGTATATGTACAGGTGGGCCACAAATCACCATACATTGATGAACTTTATTGATATTAGTAAGTAGGCTACATAATTGTAAAAATGTTTTCCAAATTGTTTTCCTTTCTTCTTTAATAAACATTGCTTTGCTAAGGAAGAAAGGAAAACAAGAGTAAAAATAATAATGATAAATAGGCTACAAAGGAGAAATACAAAAATATTAATAATTAAAACGAAAGAAAATAAGGGCAAGAAGGTGATAATTAATAAATAAGATATAAAGTATGTATATTAAAGGGGTGAAAATAAAAGGTCCTTATCATAAATATACAATAAACCCGGGAAAAAATTTTCACATATGATCATATATAATCATATATGCTCATATACGAAAAATGTCCATATATAAGATACCATATGTATCATATATGATCGTATATGATAATGTATTTGTCATATACATATACTGTCATATATGACAAACACATTATCATGTACGATCATATATGATACATATGGTATCTTATATATGGACATTTTTCGTATATGAGCATATATGATTATACATATACGATCATATGTGAAAATTTTTTCCCGGGAAGTTATTGTATAGTTATGATACCATCTCTTTCAGGGTTGGGAGGTAACTCGTTATTTGTAACGAAGTTACAGTTACTTTTTTTTTGGTAACTCTCCCCCACGGAAAAATATATATTTCAAAAAGTAGGTGAAAATATATGGTAATATATACGTCTACGACAATTCTTTGTACGTTGACTTCCGACATCGATTTGTTACACTGTTACAGAATCGTAAACACTTACGACAATTTTTCTGCTCAGGCCCTTATTCTACAACGGACGCAAAACACAAGACGCTAAGCCACAATACGAGAAATCGGCTAATGACGGTCGCTCATTCTTCTCATATTTGACTGTGACTGGCCGATTTCTCGCGTTGCGGTTTAGCGTCTTGCGTTTTGCGTTTGTAGAATAAGGGCCTGAGCAGAATGGCTGTCTTGTATTCTTAAGTCACAAGGTAGTTATTGTGCGTTACTTTAAGACCCGGTCTACAACGAGTTGTTAGTCGTTAGTCAAAAGTCAGAACTATATGTCGGTCCTTTTCCTCTCATCGAGAAAGAAAAAGGACCTACATAAAGTTTTGACTCCCGACTAACGACTAACAACTCATTGTAGACCGGGTCTAATTGTAAGACAAAGATTTGAAACACAAAACATTGTCTCAAGGGTGCAAGACAGCCATTCTGCTGAGGTCCTAAGTTTTAGGAAAAATCGGTAAACGTCGGGCATCATGTCGGCGGGTGTTGTGTGAAATCGCGTCATCGGCCGCGGGCCGCGGACCGCCTCGGGCGCGCTCGGCCGGCGTCGGGCTACCACGTGCCGGGCAACCACGTGACCGCGCGCCGAGCTGTTATGGCTCCCGCACACAGGACGCGACAAGCGCGTTGCGCGCAGCGGCGGGAATTGCCACAACGGCCAACCGACGTCTCGCTCGCCCGGGAATAATATCTACATAACCGTCGATTGGCTCCCTCGCCGGCCTCCGTCGCGCGACAAACATCGTCCCGTGCGCGAGAGCCATTGGACGTGCGACGTATGCGATCGTTATGTCGTTTCCGTGTCCGATAACGCGATCCGCCGCGTCTGTATAAAGAAACATGGGGCACAGTGGACCAACGCAGTGACCACCTGGACCGTTCCCGTCTTGACCGTGACGGCAGCGACGTGCGCACTGCGAATCCGCGTGCGAGCAACATGGAGGCGGAATGCGACTCGTACGTATATCGTATACTACGTTTCCGCCGTGTCATCGCCCGTCGCGGGAGTGGATTCAATCCTCTCGACCCTCGTCGTCGTCGTCGTCGTCGCTAGACCGGAGCGATCTCTTCCCTCGGCGTTTACCGCCGGCCGCGCACTGGCGAGTTCCTTTCCAAGTCACGTCGGTCTCGGGCCGCGTGAGAGCGAGCGTTCGCGGCGATTTCCCAAGCGGCGCGGGCCGGAATGCTCGCGCGAATAGGTCGCGCTGATCGAATTGCGAAACCGGGAATCGCTCTCTCGCTCGCCCGCGGCCCGGCGGCGTCACGCTCCTCCCGTTCGCCTGCTCGCTGAGCCGAGCTCGAGTTTTCCCTCCTCTGATCCGACCTGGCCGGATTTTGAGGTTATGCGTGCGGTCGGCTATCCGCGCTCCGTTAGGATTGCGTTGACCTTTGGACTGTTTGATAACAGTACTCGCGTGACACGTAACGATGGGTTGGGCCGACGGACTTTGCTACGAGAGGCCTCGCGCGCCTAGCAGGTCGAAATAATTGAGGGTCTCCTTCTACCGTTGATCGATTAAACCCTTACAGCAACATCGGTCAACTACTATTAAGACCGCCAGAGAGAAACCTTCAATTATTTTCATCTGCTACGCGTTCCATTTTCATGAGAAAAATGATGATTCGTCGCGCGTAGCTTAGCCGCGTGCTGTTTGTTGACGGACGTGACGCGTCTTTATTTCGCCGGAGAGCGGGCAGTTCTTCGTAGAAAACACACGAGCGCTTAAGCAGGTTTCTAGGTTGCCCGACTTGCATGTGGATTTTAATGGCACGCTGTTTACGTTTGTATTGTTCGTAATTATGCTAAGCACGTGGCCGGCGGTTTCGCGCGAGCGACGCGGGAAGTGTGGGCTCCTCTTAAAAATACGCGCGGCTCTCTTTTTGCATTCTTTACATAACGGTTTCCGCGAAATCAGCGTTTAACTTTCCCGCGGATTATTTATAGATCCGCCGGCGATTCGGACAACGCGCGCCGTATCGCGCTTCCAAAACTGACAATGAGTCGAAATTGCCCGCGGTCCGAGCAATTTTTTTAAAAAACTTTTTATCGTTTCCCGGTTTTCTGGACGCTAAACGCGTTTCCGTTTAAATGCTCTGTCACGTCACGGAATCTGCGGTTAAGTTTCTCGAAATTGTGACGCGATAGAACGGTTTGGTATTGGCGGGATCGTATTCAGTGTTCACAAAACTGTGGAGAAGTAATGGGATGCTGGAGTGATTCTGCACTTTTGCCACTTTTTGCTCCTAGAACTGTCAATTCGTGAAAACATTTGTATAATATACAAATTATGTGGCTTTTGTGTACGAATCGACAGTGTTCCACTATTCGGACTGAATCAGAGAACAACGTGGTATCATTGAAATTAAGTTTAAAAGCCTAACAAAAATCTATAGGTTAGGTAACCTATAACTTATTCGAGTGAACAGACTTCTTGTTAAGCTCCTAAACGTAATTTCAATTGTGTACACTGTCGATCTGTACACAAAAGCCACACAATTCGTATATTACACAAATTAAATGGCACGTGTACAGATGATCGAAAGCAGCTTGCTATTCCTTCTAAATTAAAGAACAATATGACATCACTGAAACTAAGTTTGTAAGTCTAATAAAAAATAATAGTGAGCAACACACATACTACATGTACTGTATGTATATGTTGCTCACTATTATTTCTTATTAGACTTACAAACTTAGTTTCAGTGATGCCATATTGTTCTTTCATTTGGCCGGAATAGCGAGCTGCTTTCGATCTGTACACGTAAGCCATTTAATTTGTATATTACACAAATGTTTCCGCGAACTGACAGTTTTTAGGTTAGAAAAGTGCCAAAAGTGCAGAATTACTCCAGTTTTATTGCTCCCGGAGCGTTTAACCTGGAGATACTAGGAACACATTTTCGCCCGAAAATCTGGGTTAAGTTCTAGTTACAATATTCTTTTTAATTTTACGATAAAATTAAAATATTTATAGGTACACTTACGCATTATTATCGTCAAAGAATGCTTTGTTCTACAATAAACACGCACATATAGCCTGATTGTAACCTTACAAAGCTTTTTGTCTAGTAACCTCAAACAAAACTCGTGACGTCATTAATCGCTCCCGGAGCGATTAATCCTGGTCCACTCGAAAATGCTATTAGATGTCTGCGTCGCTCCGAAATTTCGGAGCAGGGAGCTTCCGAAACTCCGTTCCTGCTCCAGTCTGTTTCTCGATGACGTAACTGGAGTAGAACGAGGTTCAAGGTACCATCTAACTTTTTCTCCGTAGTTGTGATATCATTGCTCGTCGTATCGCATTCACGGTAAACAAAACGCGCCGTTATCGGCACTGTTTGCAGGCCCCTAAATTTCGAGCCGCTCGCACCGTGTTTTTTGTTTCTCAATGCCGACGTTTTACGTAATGCTTAAGCGCCGATGCGTCCCGTTCTTTTCGCCGATAAACAATGCTGTTATTTGTCCGCCTGCACGTCGCGTGATAAGAGTACGATTGTAACGTCGTTAAAACTTATAAGATTGTTGCGACGTGAAGCAAATCAGCGTCGAGTCGAGGAAAAAAAGGACGTAATCTTTTTGCTCGCCGCGATTAGATAACCACGTCGATTTTTCCTCTTTAGTTAGAAGGATGACGTAACACCTCGCGTACAACATAATACATCGTTACATTTCGAAAAGTAATTCGTGGAACGGTCCATTATCGCGTTGTCGATTCCAGCTGTGTAATTCTGTTCGCGCGCGTTGGTTTACTTTTGCCGTAGTTGGTATCAAACGCGTCTGCTGAATATTGCGACACCAATTTTATTTACGCAGTCCATCAGACGGAACGAGATAGTAATCGACGACTGTGTACTTTTGCAACTGTTGTGTCTGGAGTGCTTTAAAGGCCGAATCGGGCCAGCAATTGCCGACTCGGATTGGACTGGCATTGGCGATTGACGATTGTCTTCCAGCCAATGAGAGCCGATCACTGGCTGCTTCGCTCTCATTGGTTAAAGGACAATCGCCAATCGCTAATCCCCGTTCAATCCGAGTCGACAATTGTCTGATTCGGCCTTTACCTCGTGAGCGCGGAATTGTCGTGTCGAAACTCTCGTGTTGTAAACAGAGGAAAGTCCGACGGCGGTGTTCTCCGCCAGCAGAAGACACCGATCGTACTGTCCGATCGGCGATGCTTTCACTGCTTTCGTCACCAGAACACACCGTTTCGTCCAATGTCAAGTGGCAGCTCTCGGTTTCTTTCTTTCCCTTCGCACGTTCGATCTTACTTCAACTCGCAATAGAGATAAAAATAATTAATAGCGTATTTTCATTGGCAGAACTGGTGCACACTGTGCGTACACTACACACAGAAAAATATATACTACCTGCAAGTAAATATTATTTGTTCCAAGTATTTGATAAGTTTATATATCCGCAAATCTATCATAATGTCGTCGCAAGTGTTACATTTACTCAAAACATATTCTTGTTCTTAGTAAGTCTTAGTAATTCTTAGTGATTCTAGTACTTGTTCTAGTAAAACTAGGTTCTTAGTAATTCTAGTACTTGAAACAAGAATACATAGAATTATTTGAAGCAAAACAATTTTGTTTCTTCTGATTTTATTAAAAGAAGCATACGGAATTCTTCAATAAGTTTTATAATTTTCTTTAAAGAAGAATAAATTCTTTTTTTGAGTATAAGATGGCAAGCTTTTCTAAGACTAGTAACAAGTATATCTTAAAACTATTATTAAGAAAATATTCTTTGTTGAAACAAACTATTACTTATACGGAATAAAATAAACTGAGTAAGTACTTTTCTTGACTGTACAATAATATTTTTCTGTGTGTACGGCTCGTTTACAGTCAATTCTTATATTCAAGGGACAACATAAATATCTCTTAAAATATTCGCTACAAGCTTGTTCATAGTCAGTTCTAATATTTAAGATCGTCTTAAATACACATTCAAACACTAACCAAAAAATGATACGCACGGATGCCGTATAGATCATTTTACTGGCAAACAAGTATTTTACAAAATATTTAAGACGATTCTTAAATACATATAAGAATTGACTATGCACAAGTCTTAGTGTGCGCTCAGTGCTCACTAGTTCTGCCCGTAAAAAATTTTGATAAGTAATTTATGCATAAACGCTTCTCTCGTTTGCACGCAGTATTTTTATTCACATCAAGGAAAATTGAAGTCATACTATTTAACGTTGCGCAGACACACATCGTTGCATACACATGACTTTACCTCCCCCTCTCTCTTTCTCTCACGTTTTCTCGCTTCTCCTTCTCGCTGGTTGTCACTGCCAGGTTAAATATAATTTTCGAGTAGACATTAAAAGTGACGCGCGATCCTGCGTGGCTAAATTAGTATACGCGCGGAATTTAGGGAAGCTTTAAACCGCGGCAGCGGCGGCCACGGGGTTGCAGAGAGGGTTAAGTATAGTACACGTTGCCGCGCGTGTATCTCGTTAGCGCGCTCCAAGTTTCCTGCGCCGTCACGCGTTTCGTCTCTCGAGCGGATATACAGTAGAACAAGAATTGTGTCAGTCAAGTCGAGGCGCGAGTCGTCCAATGACACGGCTTAAAATACGAACCGAATACGTATACGCGAGGCCGCACGAAACCACTCCCCCCCCCCTCCTCTCTCTCTCT
>NW_011967185.1:1268863-1312463 GCF_000949405.1 Vollenhovia emeryi
CTCTCTCTCTCTCTCTCTCTCTCTCTCTCTCTCTCGTTCCTTCGTGAGAATAGACGACGCGTCTCGAGTGTTCTATTTATGCCTCGCGCTGTGTAATTACTAGCCTCCGAATATCGAGCATGCAGTTGTCTTACAACGCGCGATCTTATTACGGGCGTCACGAGGAGGCATGACGCCTTCGTTCTCTCGTCACTGAAATACGATCCTCATTCAGTAATGTCGGTGTAAATTCTTCTTCGTCAAGTCTTGACGCGATATAAATGGTTGTTAACATTTTTAATAATAAAAACAAGTAATATATTCCTTTAAAAAGTTTGTAAAAGTTTTGGTAGCCCGTAAGCAGGCGTTTCCAGTGTTTCCACCTATCGCGGTTATGTTGTTCTTAACATACGCGAACATGCTAATTAAAAGTAGAATAATTTCCGCTCGTTTTCTTCGACGCGTTTTTTTACCCTTTCGCGCATCCGGTTGTCTTTCCTCGAGATTTATTGGAATCGCAGCCGTGACGAATCGGCCGCGCAAGGAAGATCTCGAGAAGCGCACGAAATCAGGTTTAATTCAATTGTACGTAAAGTATAATTCGTGCGTCAACTCTATTGTCAGTTTTATTGCGTTTGTTTTGACTTTTTTTTATCTATAGTTTCTCTCGCTTGTCCGATGACGCTTTATCAATTTTGTGACGCAACTCTTATGAGTCACCTAAATATTGATGTTCTAAGGCCGCTGCAAAAGTAGAGAGGCACCGATGACTCAAGCGGGCAGAGCAATAAGCGCGTGGCTACTTTCTTTTTAGAAAGTTTTCGCGATATTATCGGGAACGGAGCAATTATTTGCGAACAGCGTATTGTAACGTCGGATGCTTTCGCGTCAGCCTTACTCGTGATTTTCAGTAATAACGAAATTTAGGATAGCGTGTTACTGTTGCAATACGAAATTGGAATATTTATTTATTGTTTTCTTATAAACGTAACCTCTACTAAACGCGATCACTTTCTCTCTCTCTCTCTCTCTCTCTCTCTCTCTCTCTCTCTCTCTCTCTCTCTCTCTCTCTCTCTCTCCCCCCCTCTCTTTCTTTTATGATAATGTACCGTTGATGCAAAAGTTATAATTTTAGAGGGCCTCACTTTTGGCGGAGCGGGGAGACCTTGAAAGTGCCCATGTCCCTTTTCTGCAAAAATCGCGAACGACTGGCCGCACGTATTCGAGAGAGGTGTATTCCGCGTGCAAATACTCCCGAGGGCTTCTTCGTCGTTCTTCAAGGTGGCGTGGACGTTCCCTTCAACGACACGGACGTAAATTTTGTCTTCAGACAGGTGGGTATTTACATGCTGTTATATTATGCTCTTTATCAGATCGCGGGAAATGTAATTGACCGCTTCAAAACGCCGGGATGTGCAAGATCCAAAATTCTTAGACAATGCGCGCGTAAAGGTTTTTTTTATTTTAAGAAACAATGCGACATCTAATCCTAATTTCTAAACGCGGATCGAATTTAGATGCGAAGGTTTCCGAAATTCGGCGGTTGTATTGGGGACAATCTTTTTCATTGAAAATTTCCTTCGTAGAAGAATAATTTATTGGACATGAGATTTGTGTGAATCGCGATTAAGAGAAAGAGATCGTTTTTCCTTCCACCGTGATCTTTCAGAAACGTGAGGCAAAGTTCGCGATTGTGGCTCGCGGGGGAATTCCGAAAATTCAACCGTAATTACGCGCTCTGACTTTTACGGCTATTTGTCGCACGTCTCTGCCGGAGTAACGACCGTGAAAGACAATTGAACTTCGCCGCGAGGTATTCAATACCTGTAGCCATCAATGTGAGAGAGTTAATTAGATTTTATTCGATCGGATCGATTGAGAGAGAAAGAGAGAGAGAGAGAGAGAGAGAGAGAGAGAGAGAGAGAGAGAGAGAGAGAGAGAGAGAGAGAGAGAGAATTGCGCGACAATTACGAATTGAATTCGTCGAACTCGGATCGCTTATCGCCACATGGCTGCGACTGGTACAGAACGCATGTTGATAAATTAGTCATCGATAAGATTGGCATGATGAGTGTACGCGCTTGCGAAAGTTTATAGTATGCTGGAGTTGGTTAAAACTGTGTGTAAACACATTATAACATTCGCATAATTATATCAACGAGAAAAACGTTTATACACGTTTACTATTAGAGTATGCTTGTTACAGAAACGTAATGTGAAGGTATTATCGCGAAAAGGCGATAATAAAATTAACCGACGAGCGCGGTAATAAAATCAATTACAGCGCTAAGAGAAAAGAGTTCGCATCGCCCCACACTTATAATACAACTTATTTGCAATTCATCGTAATAAAAATTTTCTTTTGGGAGGGGCGGGGGCCTCTCACTCGTGCCCGACCTATATCAGATAATTTTACCCGGTGCGAAAACTAAATATTATTTTCTGGCGCGTTTTATCGCGCGATAAATATCGCGGTATTTCTTACAAAATAAGCGACTTCGCGCGTTTCGCACATGACTTGAACGTGATATTTTACTTCACCGTATTGTCCACCGTTCTTGTATAGATGCAGTCACTCGCGCCTCTCGTCCTCTCCGTTAAACTCTCGCATTTTGTGAGATTAATTTAATTTCCGTGACGAAGCGGCGATAATAATGCAGCGGATCAGAATGGCGCGCGGAGATTTCCGCGGGGCGCGGGGCGGCTCTGTTTGCAAGTTTATGAACTCTCTCGCTTCTCGCATGAATAACCAACCGCTTCACCGGACTATTCTGGCGGATGGAGTTCCGCCGCATTTACATCGCCGAAAACACGTTCCCGTGAAAGCGCGAGTCGCCGAAAATCGACGCGATGAGCGACGATCCGGTCGGGACACGCTCCTGGCGCGCAGACGAATGCTCTGGCAGATTGCCTTTAAAACCCGCTTTGCTAGAAGCGAGGTACCGTTCGGAGGACGGCACTCTCTACAAAAACGCACGGCCCCGCGCTCCCGTTCGTCCGTCCGTGCTCCAAAGCCGCTTTGTTTAGCGATTGACCGTGAATTTTTCAGCGGGCCGCGAGGCAAAGTCTTGCTCCATCTATTTCCACGCCAGCACGCAAACTTATTTACCCGCATTAAACGCACGTACAGCTTCATCTTTTGCTTGCACTCGCATCTCACGTCTTTCGGCACGTGCTTTATTATTATTTCTACGCGGGGATACGAGAGCGAAAAGAGATTTGCTCGGCGTGCCAGGTGCACACGTTAAAATGTACTCCGACTCTGCGTTCCCATGCGAAATGTACGTACGGTGGAACTCGAGCCGATTGTGTTCGACGCTTGGCGAGCGATCTTTGTGTGCGTACAGATGGTGCAGACCGCTTACATTGCTCAGAATTTGTTCGTTGAGATTACGGCCATTGTTACTCTCGGTTAACATCTAAAAATAACGTTCCACTCCTTTTCATCACTTGGCGTGTATAACTCGCTCTTTAATTCGCAAACCGCTAACATGCAATTCATGAGGCTGCGTTATTCAGTTGCCCGCACTCGGAGGAAAAAAAATGGCGAATCGCAAAAATATTTCTCGACTCAACCTGCGGTCACCGCAGACGGCCGAGCGAACGTTTGTTAATTCGCCAAAATGTTTATTAATTCAAGAAAATACTTGTTTCGGCGAATGTTTCGCTTAAAAAAAGTATTGTCGACAAAACATTTAATCGCATCAACAACTTTCTCTCTCAGCACATTTTAATCTTGAATCAATTTTTATCTGATATGTAGATACGTTGCATTCGATGTTTACCACGAATTGATGGTCATAGACGATCGGCGCATATTTAGCGCGGCTATAGAATTCGTGACCCAAATTACTTCTCGCCTACGAGATTTGCCTTACGGTAAATTCGTACGGTAAATTTTCGCGCGGCGGAGGAAAAGCAGAAATCATAAACGCAACCAAGTCAAATCAGATGGTATCTTCGCTTCGTTTAAGGTTTGTGGTTCGCGAAAAAAAAAACGGAACTTGAACGAAGCAAATTCTCGAGAAGAGCGCTCAATCGCGACTGGAGGACTCCGCTGTCGGTTCTTTTTTTCTTCAATGCGCTACGGTCTTTACAGCGTGAATTATCTCGAGAAGTTCCAGACCGGTTCAAATTTGTGCTACGCTTGCGTCATTGTTGATCTTCTCAGGCGACGTTTGCGCCGCAGTTTATGAGCTTGGAGAGAAACGCACCTTCGTCTCCACTCACTTTCGAGTATCAGTTCCAGTAGCCTTAACAGAGAAATGTAATTTATAATTTTATTTCAAGAACGTCTAATGATGTCGATTAAAGACTTGCGCCAAGAGCGATTTTCGCGAGGTTTCTCGTAGAAAAGAGCCGTGAGATTGTCGTTGGATCCGCGGCTGGTTGTACGTACTAGTGGTCTTAATTATTCGAAAGCTTCGAATACCAAATTTTCCAAGTTTTCCAATTTTTCCCGAAGATCCGAAGCTTCGAAGTTTCGAATTTTCCAAGTTTCGAATATTCGAAGTCAACTAATGTATTAACATATAAGTTTTCGATGACCGACCTGATTTATCACCTGTATTGGTGACTGAGGGTAGACTATCTTTATATAGATGACAGTGAGTGGAATGCAAGGAGTGAGAAACTTTTATACCCGGATTATATACCAACATTCAGTGTTGTGCATAGATGATTTTAAAATTAGCTAGATAAAGATAAAAATATATAAATTTATCTTAGATAAGATAAAGATGATTTCGTTTTGAGTATATCTAGATAAAAGATAAAATTATAAATATGATGATTCATCTAGATAATTTTCAGATAATATTTTTAAGACCATGTAAACACAGTAGAAAAAGTTATAAAAAAATTATAGAAAAATTTAAATTATAAAGGGGGATATAGAATATATTCAGGTTAAGTTATACATATGACACACACATAAATGCATGGTCTACAACGCCATCCATATTTAAATAGTGTAACTGTTAAGTATTTTTATGTGGCCCTAAACCAAATTATCTGTACGTTATCTTAGATTGACTTAGATGATTTAGTAAAAAATAACACTTTCTTTCATCCAAGATGCAGATATAGATAATACTTATTTTTATTATCTATATAAAGTCTATATAAAATCTATATAAGATAACGCTAAAATTTTATCTAGATAATCATCTATATAATTTTATTTAGATAACAGCAAGCACTGTCAATATTATTTATACTTAGTAATGACCTTAATTAGTTGGCATTTAATTAGTTCGCAGTTATAATAAAAGCGATTCATTTTACAAAATTTGCTATTGTTTTTATCTCGTTAATACATTAGTTGACTTTGAATATTCGAAACTTTGAAGCTTCGAAACTTTCGAATCTTGGAAAAGTGTGAAAACTTCAATTCTCGAAGAATTTCTACGAAGCTTTGAAATTGAAAATCTTGGAAGGAAAATCCCAGCTCTAGTACGTACGTCAGGTGCTTCTGCGGAGCATCCCGTATGCATGCAATCAACGTGGTGTTCCAGTTTCTAATTTGGCGAATAGCGGGGCCGCGCGTTTCTTTGTGCGCAACGCTCGCCTCGCTCGCTCGACAGTTAAAACGACGTACTCGCGCTGAATTCGATATCGCGGTGCTATTGTTGCGCGATGTTGCGATCAATACGGGACCCTTTCGTCGCCGGATTCTTTCTTAATGCAGCTGTGCATTAATCCGCCGCGCCGCCGTCGTTGTCGTCGTCGTATTCTCGACGCGTTCCTGGCTGTCCGCCCGGTATATGCGCCGCGCTCTTGGCGAACCGGCGATAACAACGATAATGGTTCTTGAGTAATTCGGTAAATTACTAAGATGGCAATATTTTTTTTATACTTTGAGAAACGAGACGAAATTATTTTTCTTTTTAGAAATATTTTATACACAGCGCGCCAGAAACGAGTCAAGTCTGTAAAAGTCGTTCGTTAACGCCTCGTACAAAACAGCTGCGGTAAGGCAATAGATATTATCTCTGCTAGTATGCCTGCAAGATACACGCGCTATCATACGGCCATGTATATACATATATATATATATATATATATATCTATATGTATATACACAGAACTTCTTTAAGATAATACCTGCTGGCTGCGCCGAGAGCGCGTTGACCTGATGGCTGATCGTTCTCAAGACGCTCTCTCACTCTCTCATCCCGTCGTCCCGCGTCCTCCTCTCTCTCTCTCTCTCTCTCTCTCTCTCTGTGCATCGGACGGAAATGAGAGCCCAAGAGTGGCCAGGAGACGGAGAGAGTGAGATGGCCCAGCTCTTGAACCCAAACACAAGGCGCAACGCGTTACGACTCGCGCGGACTCGCTCGGCTCATTTCTCATCGCTTCACCCTTGGAATTCCGATCTGCCGGATTTTTCGGAACTCACAACGACGACGACGACGACGGCAGCGGCGGCGGCGGCGGTGCTGCCTCCGCCAATGTCGCTAAAGATGCGATATTGTGGCATCAGGTATATATGTATGTATAGTAGATCCGTCCTCTCTGCAGCTGCACCTGCCGCATTTCTTTTCTCTCTCTCTGTGTCTCTCTCTGTCTCTTCCCCTTTCTAAGTGCGAGCGTTCGTACGCTTCTTTCGTTGTGACCCTGAATCATTCCGTTTGCTCCAACAGTCCGCTGTGTAAGGTCGAGTAGGATTTCATTCAAAGAAAAATAAGTGGGACCGGACGAGTCTTGCAGTTCATTAGTGAAGGTGCCACTGTCAGTCGGGAAGAAAGTGGTATTAGGCTGCCGAGATCCATTAATTGCTCACTGAAAGAAAACTGTTACTTGCGAGTAAAAATATCATTGATATAAATGTGAAGTGGGAAAATAAAATGTTGTTTTCGTCGACGAATTTATTGGAATCAATGTAAATTCAGTCAGCTGGCAACAGAGACAGAGATTAATCAAGATGAAAACGAGACTTGTTCAAAAATGTTGGCGATCCCGAGATAAATAACGTCCATTTTTCAGTAGAACCGCTCTGCCCTTTTTTTTTTTTAATCATGCCTGGTCCCATTGTTGTCAGATCCGCGAACAAAAAATTTGTTGACCCGAGCACCGCGGGAATAGGCCTGCGGGCATTTACTAATATACAAAACAATTCTGGGAAGAACGTCGAGGATGCCTTTGACAAGACCTCGGCGCGGTTTGACTGTTAAAAACGGGCACCGAACGGTGGAAACCAGGAACGGCATTTCCGCTTCGGCCATCAGCGAGCGAAGGGGAAGCGTCGAGGCGGCCACGCGCGCGCGCGCGCGCGGACACACTCGCGTGATCCTGTTTCCTGTACAGGCTTTTTCGATGCCTCCGAGGGAATTCAAGACCCGGCCGGGCGTGAGATCGCCGCGGAGAATCCGCTGCAGTATTTTTATCGCAGTTGAGGAGATGAAACAAAAAAATAAATAAAAACGACGAGAGGAACACAAAAGAGTCGGCCATTGAGAGCGGAGAGAAATTCCGTTCGCCGTAGCCGGCGATCCGTATCCTTCGCCCGTAAAGGAGACCGACCTCGCGCCCAGGACTTGGCACGATTGCGAAACATCGCCCATTAGAAGTCGAGAGGAATCTCCTTTGACGATTGTACCTGGGCATCGGGACTCGATGACGTGGCCCCCCGCGATATCTTCTCGAACCCGCGGCCGGCGTGCGCCGACCGGGGGCGGCATCGATTTCTCACGTAATATCGCGTGATGACCCATTTGCACGGGGAAGAGAGGGGGGGGGTGGGAGGGAATAAATATCGCGACATTCGATTTCGAGAATGGAACTCGCCGCGGAGAACGGGAACGCGCGGAAATGGCCGTAAATATCGCCCCGCGCGCCCCTCAAGAACGCCGTTCCTCACCTCGATTACGCAAGCGGCTATCGATTTTGTAATAAAAGAGAAACGTTTATCACATCGCGCGTCTTTTGCATTCTTCATCATTCCGCCATTATCTTCTCTTTATTTACGCTTTGCAATTTTTATGTAGCGTGACAGTTTCTGCGCGCGCGCGCGCGCGTGTGTGTGTGTGTGTGTGTGTGTGCGCGCTCGTAACAAATAGTATTTGTACGTTAGATAGCGATACACCATCGTGCGTATACTATTTCCAGAGTTAGTTATTTAAAGAGATGTTAGACGATATCGCGCCGCTATTATTACGCGACGTTCTTGATGCCCGAGGCCCCTCTATTATTCAACACCGCTATTGCGACTTCCGTAACTCTTTCGCGCAGCCCCTGTATAGCTTTGTTGTTTGCTCTCTTTATCAGGAGTCGTTCTTCCAATGGTGCTTCGGCGTGGAGGAGCCGGACTGTTACGGCGCCATCGACGTCGCGAACGGCCTCTCGTACCTCTTCGTGCCCAGGCTACCAGCCGAGTACGCGATCTGGGAGGGCAAATTGTACACCCTGGACGACTTCAGGAAACGATACGGCGTGAACGAGGTTCGTTACACCGACGAGATTGCGGCCGTGCTGAAGGAGAAGAGAGCGCAAACGTTGCTCCTGCTGGTAAGTTCGCGCCTGGGAACAGACGGACGTTCACCGGGCTCTCCCGTCTGTCCCTCCCGTGAGGTAGGAGAAGAGTACTCAGTCCGAGGATAACCCGGGCCCAGAGGCGACCGCGATATTACAATGGCCACACTCAGCAGGCACAACTGTTGAGTGAGCGCTCAATAATTTCTTAATACGATTGGCTGGATCTAAAAGTATTAACCAATCATACTGAGCGCTCACTCAACTGTTGTGTCTGCTGAACGCGGCCAATGGCGTTTCTCTCTTTCAACGTAGCGCGAACGCGGTCGTCAATGAAGAAAGAGAGGATCCCTAGGTTGAGCACCCTCCTCCACGTGCATGTGTGTGTCCCGCAATAAGGCGATTCGCCGCGGCGTGCCTCGTAACGTTTACCTTCGCCTCTTTCGCGGCTGTCTGCCTCTACAATGTGTCGAGAAAGTTGCGTCGGTCGGTCTGGTTTCGCCGAGACGCCCGAGACTCTCCGTTTGCGTTTGAACGCGATCGCTCGCCTCCTTCCCAAACATTCGTAGTCGCGAGCGCGTCGCGCGTAGCGTACGTGCGAATTTCTGCGGCATTGTCACCTCCATTTGTCACGCGGCGCGGCTCGAACGTGCGCGCTCCAAGTCGGGGGCATCGCCTGGCGACGCGTCGCCTTTTGCCTGGGATGACTTACCAGTCCTGTTCTCCGCGCGTCCAGCACAGATGGGACTTGCAAAAATCCCGGGTCGCATAATGGCCTCCCCGTGCGAAACGCCGCGCGTTTAAATGCCGGCCCTGTTGCCACGCGGATTAGATTTACGGTGGATTTAGCAGAATCCCGGAGCGCATTCCTCGCGCTCTCCGTAACTAGTAACCCGTGCACGCGGATACGTCGCACTTATTCGGTGTATTTTTTTACCTCCCGAAAAAAAGAAGAGAGAGCCAGAGAGTTAGAAGGGAGAAAGACGAGCGCGATTCGTCGCGCCGTTCGGAGTCTCGTATTTATTTTCTCTTTTCTACCGTTTGCTTTCGCACGTCTGGATCTCTGATTTAAGTCCGGTTTATTCTCGGGCCACTTGATGGTTTAGAAAATCGCGATGAAAAATATAAATAGCGGCGCAACGTAGCCGGGCAGACGTAGCGCGCGCCGCGGTTTATAAAAGAAGAAATGACACACGACGGCGCGCGTAACACTTTTATCCGAGGCTTAATGACATGCTAAGCGACGAGACCATAATAACATAGAATATTCGCTCCATCCGCGACCTCGTGCCTGCAGCGGAGCCGCGCAAACCGATTCGCGAGGGCGATTTACATAGCTCCGCTGTATGTGACACAGATCTATCCGTGGCGTCTGTCGCTCGGATCGCGCTGAAAAGAAAACGGCCGATGAATTTTTCAGCCGGTCGCCGCCTAACGAGCAACAATTTGTCCCTAGCCGCCGGCGCATCAATGACAACGTAACTGGGTGACCGGCCGGGGTATTGCGGGCGACCCGAACCGTGCATACTCGAGTGCATTACGTGGAACGCTTATCTGATAGCGCGCCGCCGCAAATAGATTTCGCGTCACCAAGTCCAAAAGATACGGCGGCCTGGCCTCGGTATCGATTGCAACTCCCGGCAATGCGGAGAATACTCTATTTCCAGTAAACCGGCGCCGAGCACCTCGGTATTCTTGGTACACGGGAAATTGCGGATAATTCGTATCGTTAATAAACAAGTCGATCGATGGAAAAAGCGCTCTATTCCTGAAAATAACTTTTTAACATCACCAGTGGATTTCGCTCAAGTTTGCGCGCCCAGTTCGACCGCGTGGACTGCTCGTGATCGCTGAAACGACTTGAGGATTATAAATAAATAAATAATATAATATAATAAAAAAGAGGATTATAAATAAATAAATAATATTTATTGGTGAAAATTATGTTAAACGTAGAAATCTCTTCGAGTTGCCGGTAATAGATGACAGTGATCAAGCTTTTTAGTCGACTTTAACCGGCCAGTGTTTTAATGCAGAAAATTTCTTGCGAAAAATATTATCTCAGCCAGGGTTTGAACCTGGACTTCCCTTCTCTCTAGGCGGGCGTCTCACGTGAAAATTATTTTACGTGCTAAGCTTCAAAGAGATTGTTTATTGACTCTTATTTAAATAACATTCATTGATACGCGCACTCTCTGCTCTTAACAAATGGAGTAATAATATAATATCGATTCAAGGATAACTGGGGACAGTTCGATGAACGTTGTTTCAATAATTTAAACTTAATACAATTACGTATAATTTCGATTTGGTACAATTACGATTGATGTAAAATAAAAGTGGTTAATTATTTTCATAAAGTCACGTGCGCTAACAGCATCGGAAATCGGAGTAAAGAATAAAATATCTACCGTTCGAATAATTATAAGCGCTGGTGTACGTATTGACGTTTCCCGTTAGCAGATATCTATCTCTCGTATCTTCATCTTCAGGTAGTATAATTGTTTCAATAGAGAGAGAGGGGGGAATATTCTATAAGTAGATATTCCGCCCGGATAATAGAACGTTCGAATAGTAGGGCGTTCAAATAGAGTAGATTATTCGGACAATGGAGGTTTCGAACAAAGCGATTCTATTTGTATTGGGATCGAAAAGCTCGCGGCACGCTTATGATTTTTATACCTAGTATCTCTATCAATATATTTGTAATACGTTCTAGATTTCTAAATTTCTTGAGTAAAAACTTATGTGGATACACATTTTTCCGTCCGGAACACTTTTAACAACTATTCGGCACCGAATAGACTTCCGAGTCTGAATTCAACCAGTCGTCTGTTAGAAAATGGACAAATCAGGATTTCTTTAGGATTTACCAGACGCGTAGCGAGGTCTGTCAAATTTCTGATTATGAAATATCGAGCCCCGTCGCGATGAGACTAGAAATTCCGTTTGATTTAATCAAAACACATTCTATCGCACGTGTCTTGTTGATACAACGAGAGCATTTTTCTCAGTGTGCGAATTGCATCAGCTCTCGCGATTAACATTGTTGCGATGCAGTTATTAATAGCTAAACAGTTATCGTTATCAAGTTAAATAATAAATCGACCTCGACTGGCAGAGAAAATACAAAGCAGAGAAACGTTGTGTGTTTTCTAAATAAAGGATTTTTTCTACTGGTCGAGGTCGATTTATTATTTAATTCGACGTTTTAACACTGGCAACTTGAAGAATTAACGTTATACTTCATTATCGTTATTGACGAAAGACATATTGATCGCGGAAGATGCGATGTTAGCGATGAGTTTAAATACGTTGTATTTTTACAGCAATTTTTTAACCATTTCCGTCGTGACGTAAGCGACCTGCGCGTCGCGATCGCAAAGACATTTGGGCAAATTCGCGGAACTAGTTTGGCTAATAAACTAGTTACGCGGGAACACGCAATTCAGGCCAATTTGGGGCAATTCCGAGCATTTTGCGATTCCCGCGGTGTGCGCATTAAGCGATTCCAGAGACGCTCGCGTGGTTTACGTGAAACCAGGAAACTCACAAAGGCCCGCGCGCGACAGAACGATGGTGTTTCCCGGAATCGTAACGCGCGATTATCGGCCGATATTTGCGCGCGTTGAGCGTTGTATATGTAGCGCGAGGCACTCGTCCCGTCGGGTAAATTGACATGGAGCTGTCAGTGTTTGTCTAGCGCGGCCGGATCGATCCGAAGCATGAGCTCACAGATGTCATTAATGCGTCCACAATAGCCGCGAGAGACAGGTCATTTAAACTGCCGACCGTATCGAAAATCGATTCGGCCGCACCATGGACCTAAGAATCTCTGGACCGAGCACGAAGTGGGAGAACGGGCAAGGGGGCTGGCAAATTTGCGGTAAGGGGGGGGCGAGAGTGCTCTCCTTTTCTGTCCTCTTGGTATCTCATGGTATCTCTTTCTACAAGAGGTCACTGTGACCTCTTGTAGAAAGAGAGGTCCAAGAGGACAGAAAAGGAGAGCACTCTCGCCCCCCTTACCGCAAATTTGCCAGCCCCCTCGCCGCATGCTCGGTCCAGAGATTCTTAGGTCCATGGGCCGCACACGCTTCTACGAATTTTTCGAAGCTTGGCGAAACGACGTTGGCGATTGTTTACATCGGCGAAACGCCGGGACATTTTTTGGTGGGGTCTACAATGCTCAAGTGTCAGAGTCCTAGTCGTAAGAATAGTCGACTATGATTGGTCAATTATTATGTGTCTGACAGAATTGACCAATTACAGTTATTCAGTTATTCTTTCGACCGCGATCTGAGACTCGCATCGTGGACCCCGCATCTGTTTCCACGGGACCATCTTTAGCGTGCGCGAACCCGAAGGATGGGAGTTTTTGTTATTTTCACCAGTCACTCGAACTCGTCCCCCAGACTGGTCTGCGCGTTAGCACATAGACGCTGAGTAGTAGCTTCTAGCAGTGGCCATGTAGACCCCGGCCTTGAATCTTCTCCCTATTTTCTCTCAGCGCCGCTCAATAAATCGAATTGCCGCGAAACCCGACCGGGGAAAATCAATATTTAATGACTTCGCGGAGAGTGTTATTTCGCTGAAACGTACGGAGACGGCGGGCATGAATAAGAGATAGGACAACACTCGGTATTTGCCGCAGGCAGTCGCGATCGTCGTGCATTATTCCGAAATACGTGAGAACGAAGCAGCGTTTAACGCGCCGTAAGATCGAGATCGCGTTGCGCCGACTTCTTTTCTCACAGGACATTTCGAGATTTCGCGTTATTTAACCCTTTCAAGCGTGGTGGGTAACCCACGTTACCACCTCAACTTTTTTACTTTTGGCCCATTTAATTTCTAGTTTACGCATTTAGGTCGGATTTTTTGGGTATCTTAGCAATAAAAAAAATTTGCACATGGCTTTTTCATAGAGGAAGCTTTACGAGCGAAATCTAATTTTTTTCGATGTTTCTTGAAAGGTAGGCCTCTATCTATGTGTATTGAGACTTTTTGCTTCTACAAATATGTACATTTCTTCATTACATTTTGTACCATCACTTCTGAAACACACTGTATAATGAAAAAGATGGGCCTCTACCTATGTTTATTGAGACTTTTTGCTTATACTAGTGTGTACATTTCACCATTACATTTTATAGCATCACTTTTGAAACGCCCAGTATAACGAAAAAGTGTATGTACATGTACGGATTCCGTGAAATTTCAAATATCTATAACTCAAGAACTAATCAACTAAATATTAATCAATTATACAGGGTGTCGGATTCGATATGGACGACTCCAAAGATTATAGTAGATTGGGTTAAACTGAGAAGAAAAGTTATATACCATTTTACAAAATCTGTATTTATTATCGCCTAATTAAGAAAAACGTCTGAGCCAATAAGTGCACGGAGGAGCGGAAGGCCGGACTCGGCAGACATGCAAAATGGTGTGTTTGTTGACATCTCTCAAGAATCGATAACGAGAGGTGGAGTCACGCATCGATCGATGAGAGACGGTGGCGAGCGGGGAGCGGGGAGCGGTGAGCGGGCGAACGGCGCGCAGCGAGAGAACGCGCGACATATGACACCGTGCCGAAAAAGTTTTTCTGGTGGTAGGAGAATAATACACCATTTTATTAACATAATTAACACCATAGTCGTAGTGAAAAATCCGCGGAACTTTCTTGCCGCGTTTCTTTTCGATACCCTCGCCCTGCCGCAGATAAGTCGTGATCTCTTGGAAATCATTCCTTCAACTTCAAACAAGTCGACTCTGTCTGTCGATTTGCTATTCAAGAATTGGAAGCCGAGCCGACCGTACGTTTTGTTAAATATAATCATGACGCAACGTCTCGTGTAATCGACAACTTTTTTTCACATTTATCTGAGAGAAACGCTCCTTAGCCGTTGAGAGTCTTCGGTCTGGTTTATTTTTAAAGATTAACATAATGCAGGTGTAAGATACGCGAAATGAAATGTTTTCTGATTGCGATGTGATCGAGATATCTCGCAATTTTTGTCTCCATTCCAAGTAGAAATTTCGCAATCAACGCGTTTGTTTTACGTATAATAAGTTGAAAATTACAGCTAATTACCGTTTATTCCGAGGTTGTCAAATCGTTAATATGAAATTACGCTCTCGCATTTTAATCATTAATTATACCGCTGAATATTGTTTGCAAACAATGCCAAGCTGATTACCACTCGACAATGCGATATTCATGCGTGACAGAGCTCATTTAATGGCTGGTAAACACGAATGGAAACAAAATGATTCATCACCGGTCGGAATGGCACTGCCAAATCGGCGGCTTTATCGTACACGTGTACATACATGAATCGTACGCGAAGGGCCGTGACAGAGTGCTCGAGTTTTTCCTCGGTTTGCGATCTCGATGTCCTAACCGGATGATAACAACGAAAAGACACGTCGACCGCGTTCGTGGTGGAAACTCGTCGTTGAAATTATAGTAGGAACAGATCGGAATTGAGCCCGATATTTTCGTAAGCGATTTATTGCATATGCACGAAGGGGCTCGTTAAAATTTCTTTACCTCCGGCCACGGTCTTGTCGTCGCGCATGTAGCCGTTCGATCGATATCGGTTTAGAAATTTATGATCGCCGATAGACTAGCGAGATACGTGGTATCTGCATGGCAAATGAGACAAGTTTGGGAACTATACGGTCGCAGGGCGTTACATCATGATCCGAGGGGGAGAGCTGGGGGGAGCGCGAGATTAAAGCCGAGGTTCGTTCGAGCGCTGGGCAGAAATAGGCACGTTAATCGACGACGGCCGAGTCACAATGCAACCTTTCATGCCTAGCGGTAGCGCAAAACACACACGCACACCGAGGCATATCCTCCCCGTAGGGACACAGCGCGCGCGCGCGCGTGTGTGTGTGTACGCCGCAGAATAAAATATCTACTTATAGAGACAGATGACGGAGGTTGCCGCGTCTGACCTTTGTAAAATGTATTATACAAAAAGAAATATCATTTAAGACCTGTCGATATCCGAGAAACTTCAGTCAGACACCGCGTCGGATTCAAGTAAAATACGTTTTTAGATAGGAGAGAGCGCGGTACTCTGACAGAAAAAATGGTTCCAGTTACCACAATCTCACTATAATTTATAGTCATTTTAGGAGCCAATAACATTTTTTTAATTCTTCCAACTACGTAAGTTACGAGTGACTTAATAATGTATTCAATAGTTATTATAGACACAATATTTGTCCACGCAACTTATCATATGGTTGTCATAAACCAAAACGAGCTTTTAATTTGGTAAGGTGTACTATAAATATTGCAATAACAACCACAAGTAAAATCCCCCTTCGAACTAAACAACTTTTGTTTGAAACGTTTTTCCGTATCTTTCATATTTTTGGATATATTTGCGTGAATCATTTAAAATGAGACACCCTGTATATACATTGCGTTCACTGTGTACATTGGTTACATCACTTTGCGCTCATAAAGAAATAGTACAAGAAAGCATCTTTCAAAGAAAAGATAAGTAATCTTATACGAATGTATAAACTTATCCGTATTTCTAACACCCTGTGCTGTTTTCTTCTTATTACGAGAAAGTCTTGTACCGCGCGTCCCTCTAGTGAGGACATTCCGAACCACTTTACTTTTTTTACCATGTGATTAGTAAGTCAGATGATAGAAATGTAGTTAAATTTACTGTTATTGTGATTGTATTTACTATATAAAAAAAATTAACTGATTTACTATTCATTATCTAGATATTTTGATATAATAATAGTTAAAATTTTATAGTAAATTTTGTAAATAGTTGGCGCCACTGTGTCTATACGGTTGCTATCACTAATATTATAGTAATTACTATAAAAATGGTATTCCTAACTATAATTATTTTACTATGCAATTATAGTTTCAAATGCTACATATTTTTCTATGAGTGTAAGTTGAATTTTCATTCTCGGGGTCAGATTGTCGCGTTATCAGAGAGCTACGAAGTTACACGTTAAGTACACGTTTAACGCGTCCACCGGTCTGGCGAAAGGTAAATAGCACGCCGCCGCGCGGCAGCTTTTCATTACTTCTTAGCATTGATAAACACTTGTCTCGCGTAGACCAGCCACGCGGCGATACCGCTCGCGACTCTAATTATGATTACATTGCAAACACTATCGATACGTCGCGTACTTTTACGCGCGCGCGGCGTTTCACAATATCCAATACAACAAATGCTGACGGGCCACCGTTCGCGCGGCGCGCTATTTAGTCGACCAAACACTTTTATCCGCTCAGCGTAAAACGATTAGCGGCTCTCCGATATCGCAAGCGTGCGCAAAAAGCGCTCGGTAACCAGCAGTCATTACGGTGCAGGTGCATAATTTGACATGTTACACGAAAATCCGCTTTACGCAAGGAAACGTAGCGTTTGTACATATATAAAAGAAAAGGAAAAGTCTTGGCGCACACATGCGACTTGTGTGAAAACTTGTATATCCTATACTTGTCGCACGAGAGGTCAGAATTAAAAATTGTCACAGTGAGGAAACTGGCATTTCAGACTCCGCGTGTTGCGCTGCGCCGCAGCATAATTTAACGTGCCGATTAATCGCTTAATTAATGCATGACGCGTTAAGAATTTATGCGGACGTTGTCGCTCGCTTGATACAAGTAACGTTATCACGCACGTATCCTTCCGCGGACCGTAGAAATCGATGGCACGGGAAACGTGTTTGTTTCGCTTCCGGACCGGATGGAAGGCCGGCTCTCTGTCGCTCTCTTTCCCTCTATTCTGCACTGAGAAAATGTCCGATTAAATGTAATCGGATGATCCAATTGCATAATAACAAACGGATATATCCGATAAAAATTGTGATCGGTTTTTCAATCAAATTTCATCGGATGTGTCCATAATTTAATCGAAAAGATTAACCGTCGGAAACACTATTTAATTGGTTTATCCGGTGAAAATTTTTCTCATTGTGACTTGAATCCGAATTACATAAGCCGCTTGCTTTACTTTGGCCCGCACGTTGCCGTGCTTCCCAAACCGCTGCACCCGCACCCACAGAAAAAAATTCCAATGCTACTACACGGAAAAAAGAATGATGTTAATGTATCAACAAGATCGGTGAATTCACAGCAAATACAATTGAGTGAATTATTTATGTTTGTGGCAGCCCGTTAACGTGTAATTCAGCAACTTCATTTTGCTTAATTCAACAGCATTTTTTCCTGTGTACATACACTTGAACGTATCATAAAATAGGCCAATCATATTTATTATAGAGAAAGGAATATTTTAATCTTAAATAAAAAATTCTAAAATCTAGAATAAAATAATAGTGTGTATCGTCTTTTGTCAAATATATCGTGGTGCCAACTTGGTGCGTTGTAAACATGGAGGGAAAATTTATTCTAAACGCAAGAATATATAAACTTACATTTATACAAGTTACTCATGTCTCAGTATAGTAAGTCAATCTTTTTTAATTCGATACAGGAGAATAAGAATTATTGATTTTATTTTCATATTGTCTTATTTTTATATTAAATGAGGTTGTGAGAAATATATTTGTCTCGGTAACAGAAATCCTTTCTGAGGGTACGGTTACAATAATCGTTCCTTTTCTTTCCTATGCGCAGCACGGCGAGAACAGCGATAGCGGATTGAAGACGCGCAAAACGCATTTCGATGGCATCGAGAAGTAAGTGTGACGTTGAGAATAACGTTAATAGGAACACGCGGCGTGGACGCAAGTGACTTAACTGCGAATTTTCTTGCCGTAGATTTTCGACCGATAGTGAAATCTTGTATCCGGAAATATGCGAATGGTAAGTACATCAATTTTTTCTTTGTTTAATAATAAATATTGCATCTCTTGCTTTCTCCCAAATGCATCGGAGAGAAGAATGAGACAGCAACAGAGCTCATTTCTACGTGTGGATTAACTTTGATCTCGATTTAACTTGCATTTTCTGTTTTACTCCAGTTGTTAAAATTAGAAAGGGATAAGAAATTAATTTACATTGATAGAAATGGGCATAAAATTATTATAGACGCAAAGATTAGTGTAGGGTACAATGTAATAAATATATTAAAGTAAAAGTCGTATCGGGTTAAAAAATATCGCAGCTTTTGTCAGCTTAGTTTTTTGTTATTCGTATCGACTGCGCCTGAAAGAATCAGTGCCGCCATCGGCTGGTCGGCTCGTGGAATCATACACGTCGCTACAATCGGTACACAACTTTGACAACCTTTTCTATACTGGGTTATGACGTGTAACAGCCGTTTTAAATTTTACATTTAATTTGCCGCATTTAATTTTCAAACGAAAACCAATTAAAGAGAAAAAGTTGCCTCCCCTCCCCACGACGTGGCGCGCAAGCATGAGGAATGAGAAAAGTCTCCGGACGTGTCTCGAAGAAATGGATAAAATACCGAATATCTCGAATACGCGAGGCTTGTAATGTAACGCAGAAAGGTAAAAAGAGGAAGGGCCCATTGGGAAGCGCAATACGTTCTGAGTGCATTTGCAATTGTAGATGATGGCCTCGAGCCGGGGGAATTTTTCTGCGAGAGCGTTCGCGCGACCGTTCGGTTTAATTTCCAAATTGAAAAGGAGATGGTTCGAGACAAACGCGCGCGATCACGGCGGGGCACTGTTAACTCAGACGAGTGTCTTCGCGCAAGAGGGTGCTCGCATACAAGAGGTTCCCCTGATAGTTCGGATCGCCAGCGTCGAAGCTCTTCTCGACACGCGACGGACCGTCGGGTCGTCAGATAAGAATAAAAAATCCGCGATGATTTCTAAGCAGAGTGTACCTTCTATCGGCACGAGCGCGATCAAGGACGTACCCTCGAAACACACCATTAGCATAGAGACCGACGAGGGCACCGCGATACTGTATTGCTCCGATATCGAGAGTCTGAAAAACACGGACGTGGTGCAAGTTCTGGATGCGATAAACTCGGAGAACACGGGTAAGGGCGTTTACTCCTTGCTGGAGAAGAAACTCGCGGACGAGATAAATTGCCGGATAGCGCTCCAAAGTCTGAGGAAGATGATAGAGCTGGAAAGCGGGTGGTACCGATACCGGAGAGCCCCGTCGAGCACTCAGCCGTCCGCGGAGAAAATCAACAGAGACATCATTTTGCAACAGCTCGTAAGTCTGATCGGCAAGAGCCGAGACAGCGAGACGATACTGCAGGGGCTGAAGGCGCTGAAGAGAGACAGATTTAGCCCCCCGACAAACGTTTATAAGGACCGGATGTGCAACGAAGTCACGATCAGAGCCACGGACGGCGAGCTCACCGTGTCGCAGCTAATCAGAGCGGTGAGAATCCTGGCTAATTATGGAAACTCCAAGTACAGAAACTGCGTCGACGCGCTGTGGGTAGGTTTGACGTGCAGGGAACAGGATATTAAACCGGATCTACTGGTTCCGTTATTCAGATCGCTGAAATACTTCCAACGTAGCAGGAGCATGGTGCAGATCATTTTGGAAAAGAAACTGTCGGAGCAGTGGCTCAAGCTGACCGGCTCGCAGATGGCCAGTATACTGAACTGTCTTTACGGGAAAGAATGTTCGAAGGGCTGCTTGTCGAGCGCTAGTAAGTGGGCGAGCGTGAGTGTGACCACTTGCAGCGAGAAGGACCTCGTCAATTTTATTGGCGGTCTACGCGCGAAGAAGTATGTCGATGAAAATGTGGAACAAGCGCTGGCGAGATACGCGACGGCCAAAGGCACCGAGATGAAAGATCCTAATTTAATCGCCTCCATCATGGACTACTGCAAAGACTTGCGAATTCGAAATCCGTACGTTCTCGCCGAATGTGGAAGATACTTCCTGAGACACGGGATGGAAATTCCGCCTACGCTATTGTCCCCCATTCTCGCGCCTTTCGGACTACTCAATCTACAACCTCCGGATCCGACCGAGTTTTGGAAGACGTTCGACGAGGTCATGTCCGTGCGATTCTCAGATCTCAAGCTGAACGACGCTCTAGACATTCTCCTCTCTTGCACGTATCTCGAAAGATATCCCGTTAAGCTTTTGGATAAAGTCTTCGGTTCGTACCTTGTCAACAGGCTGCAAGCTCACAGGGACATGCCTATCGCCAATCGCCTGAAAGACAAATTGAAATTGTTCGACGCAACCATGTCGTTAGAATGCAAAGATTATCGTGGCAGCTCGATTAATCTAGACAGGAACACCAAGTCGTTGAATTTGGACATGAGAATCAGGGGCATTATCAATAAAATACACAAACCACTGGCGCACGTGGTAGGTGACGAGCACAAGTTGAGCAGGAGCGTGGTTCTGGGTAGACTGCCCCTCATCGATTTCTACATTTTGGACCTGCTGATTCACCCGCTTTCAAAGTCGACGCCAGTTTTCAGCTTGAATCTGCATAAAAAGAGAAACGTCAATACCGCGATTCTAATCCATTTGCCCGAGTACTATTGCTGGAATACGCGATTCCTGGTGGGGCCGCAAGTAATGCGAAAACGTCAAGTTAGAAAATTGGGTTTCCGAGTTGCACAGTTAGATTACGCGAGGCTGGCAGAGCTCGTAGATCAGGACGACAAATTGCTATCCTATTTGTCAGAAAGTCTGGACGCCGCCGAAGATGCTTTGTAAATCGTTTTGTGCGTGGTAGACCGTGCATTTCACGGATGGCGCAAATTTTGCGGACAAAACTGCGATGAAACGCGGTCGCAATCGCGCGTTCCTTTAATAAATAATATAAAGCATTGTACCCTAAATGGAATAAACGTTCGCAAAGATATGTATAACTTTTCGTAAGCTCTTCTTTCTGCTTTATACAGCCGGGTAATAAAGTCCCCGGAAGAAATTGAGGTATTGCGATACGTGTGCAAGATAAGTTCGAGTGCGCACGAGGTCATAATGCGCACCATGCGCCCTGAGACCCTAGAGTACCAAGCGGAGGCTTGGTTTTTGCACTATATATACGCCGAAGGAGGGTGCAGGCACGTGTCTTACACATGCATCTGCGGATCCGGACATAATTCCTCGATATTGCACTACGGTCACGCCGGCGCGCCGAACAGTAAGGTGATAAAGGATGGAGATATGTGGTAAGATTTTAGCAGGCGTTAGTCTGCAGCTGAGACATTCGTACGACTCGCTCGCATATTCCATACGTAATATTATGTGTCGCGACGCGTTTGCGTAACACTTGCTCTCTGTCGCGCAGCTTGTTCGACATGGGCGGCAATTATTGCGGATACGCGGCCGACATCACGTGCAGCTTTCCGGCCAACGGGAAATTCACCGAGGATCAAAAACTGATCTACAACGCGGTGCTGAAGGCGCGCGATGCGGTGCTGGCGGCCGCGAAGCCGGGAGTCGTCTGGACGGACATGCATCTTCTGGCGAACAGGGTCATGTTGACGGCGTTGAAGGAAGGTGGACTGCTGGTGGGCGACGTCGAGGATATGATCAAAGCGGGTCTCAACGAAGTCTTCCAGCCCCACGGGCTGGGTCACTTGCTGGGACTGGATGTGCACGACGTCGGCGGATATATACGCGGCATGCCTGACCGCCCGACGGCCCCAGGACTGAGAAAGCTGAGGACCGCGCGAAAATTGCTCGCCGGAATGGTCATCACGGTGGAGCCAGGCTGTTACTTTGTAGACTGCGTAAGTGTAGAGATAATTGCCGAACGATCTTTATACAGACTTAATAGAGCTGGTCTTTTTGGATCTTAATATGCGATTATATTAATATAGTAATTTTGTTACAGCTGCTCGACGCGGCTCTTGCCAATTCGGACCAGTCGAAATTTCTCGTGCGGGAACAGCTGGAGAGGTTCCGTGGTTTCGGTGGCGTCAGGATCGAGGACGACGTCCTCATAACAGAAACCGGAGTGGAAAATTTGACGCATGTTCCTCGCAAGTAAGCGTTTGTCTCGCGCACACTTATTTGCCGTCGATGCTGCCCGAGGCGAATACTATTCTACGATTTTATGTTTCAGAGTTGAAGAAATAGAGGCGGTTATGCGGCATTGATTGGAGAATTTGCACAAGTCGGAGAAAGATGGCGTATTTAAGAACAAAAGAGTGAAGAGTTGAACAAACTATATCCTATAATATTTCAATTAATTGTATAAGTTTCATTATAATAACAAGGTATCATTTCTTGTAATTATACGGATATATATTTTTATATCGATTATCATTTATATACTATATGTATATTATATTATATATAAATATACGGCGAAAAATGTACAGCGAATAAAGAGCGAAAGACTGAGACGCCATACTGTAACATTATATCGTTAAATTGATATTTCTGCGGCTATCGCGCTAGCAAAATTTCTCAAGCCCACGCGCCCGCACGTGTGAGACTTTCACGCTAATGGCTTAGGCTAAGACAGGTAGATTTAAGACCAACGCTAACAGTTATTCCTCGTCCGAGTGACGTCTATTTCGGAGTAGCTTGGCGGCTTCTGAATTGAAAACAGTTTCAACTTGGAGATACGTTAGCCTGCCGATCCGGGGCGGATTAGGTTCAGCTTAATTCGATGCACGTGGATACTTTTTTTACCGCGTGGACCGTGACCTTTCGTGCCCCCGGACTTTTGTCGCGGATCGAAAGTTCGCGCATGCCGGCCGTAGCGAGACGTAAGCGCGTGCGAGCGCCTCGGAGTTGCGTGACCGACATGTGACACGTCGCGATCGAGACGTCATACCAGCCAGCATTTGCGTGTCGTAGCGCGTTGTAGTATCGCATCTTGAATTTCACGGAGTAACATAATATCGAACTATTAACGTCAACGAACGGCGAGCGCCTCTCGTTCGCCGAGGCGCTCTCGCGAGCGTCTCCGATTTCGCGCGACGGGAAAGATAAGTCCGCGCGGTTTTCTCAGATAAACAGTTAACGATCAGGAGGGAGGCCCTGACGTTGGGATACTTAATCGTTCACGAGGGGCGGACATTGTGCTACAATTAGATCGCGTACCTAGGTCTGAAAATATGCCATTGGCTGATCCCTCGTCTACGACGCCGCTCGCGGTATGTTTATTTCTTAAGGGCCAGTTTCACAAACGACCGTTAACTGTTAACCGAAGATTTAGCGACTCCATATTTCTTTCTATATTATTATCTAAGGCTTAAAGTTTGGTAACGCGCCGATACGTCGCTTAACTTTAAGCTTAGTTTAATTCGTTCTTTGTCTTTTTCCAACTGTTACTTTAGAAAGAGACAAACACGAATTAAACCAAGATTAAAGTTTGGTAAAACCAGGCCTAAGACGAGATAGAGACTCGATTGAGCTTCAGTTAGCAATTAACCGACGTTTATAAAACTGACTAAGGTCCGGTTTCACCGACATTGTTTAACTTTAAGCTTAGTTTAATTCGTTCTTTGTCTCTTTCTAACTGTTACTTTAGATGGAGAGAGAAAGAGAGAGAGAGATAAACGTGAATTTAACTAAGATTTCATCAAACGTCGCTTAACTTTAATCTTAGTTTAATTCATTGTTTCTCTTTCTAAAGTTTGATGAAACCGGGCCTAAGGGCCAGTTTCACGAACGTCGGTTAACTGCTAACCAAAGGTTAATTGAATCTCTGTTTCTTCTTAAACAATAAGGTAGCAAAAGATAGGAAGTCGACTGAATTCTGGTTAACAGTTAACCGACGTTTAGTGAAACCGGGCCTAAGGCCTAAGGCTCGGTTTTACCAAACGTCGCTTTAATTTTAGTCGAATTCACGTTTGTCTCTTTCTAAAGTAACAGAAAGAAGCAAGAAACGAATTAAGCTTAAGCGTAAAGTTAAGCGACGATGGTGAAACCAAGCCTAACTAAGCCAAAGTAACAGTTGGGAAAAGACAAAGAACGAAGTAAGCTAAGCTTAAAGTGAAACAACGTCGGTGAAACTGGGCCTTAGACTCCAGCGCGACGCGACCCTGCAACCGGTCCGCTCGCGGGAGAATCGGACTCACCACCAGGTCCGAGGAGCCTGCACGGGGCCGCCGATCAAAGTGTGGCGTGTTCGCGATCGGTTTATAAATACACGTGTCGCGCGAATGTGGAGCGCGGACCACCAACGCTTGACGTCGACCGTCGACGTGGCACGCCAGGTACGGGGGAAGGGGAGGTCAGAGAGAAATCCCGGTGCACGTGCACCGTAAACTCGTCAAGGTGTCAACGGTGCCCGCCGCGACGGTTGCCCTGGCCCGCGCGATCGAAGCGGAAGCGCGCAGACGCGCTCGACACAGCTCGCGTGGACTGCCGAGTTCCTTTTTTTCTTTCTTCCTTGATCCCCCCCCGAGCGTCCCTTCGCTTCGTTCGACGTGATCTGCTCTACTCGTTCTCGAGGCTCTTCTCGAACAACTCGACGACGACAAGAACGAGTAACGAGGCTGCGTCGCGAGGGGGTGGATTTCGGTTTCCGAGATTTCCCGGATAAATCGGGCAGGAGAGCATCGGAAGCTTACGAAAGCTCTGAAAGAGGATACCGAAAGTTCAGATCAGATGCGATTACTATTTAGAAGCAGATTCTCGGACGCGCCGAGAGTCTTTCCCTTCGTCGTCGCTCGGTGCATATCATTTTCTTCTCGAGTGGACCAGATCGCACGCGCAAAGTAGACTTTTTTCCGAAGCGACGGCGCAAAACAGGACCTCCGTCGAGACACGGCTGAAGGAACCACGAGGAGCGTCTCGTCGCGCGGGTTTCATCAGCTTCAACTCGTCGCATTGGCGCGGGGCAACGGGGGGTTCCGGTGGGTTCCGGTGAACCCCCCGCGAATCAACTCGTGGCTTCGCGCCTCCGGCTCGGTGCCGCGGGGCGCCAGACGGAGACGGGTGTGAGCAGAGGAACGCGGCGGGCAGGCGTGAAAGTCGGCGGCTTCCGCAACACGCATGCCTGACGGTTGTCGTCGTCGTCGTCGTCGTCGTCGTCGTCGTCCGCGCCTTCGCGTATCGACGAGTCGCGCGAGTCGCCCGCCGGACGGTGCCCAGCCGAGCCAGTGGCCCCACGACCGCCGGGACGAACCCCTCCGCGCGTCGTGCAGACGACGACGAGGAGGATGCGCAGGGGAGACGGTGGCGGACAGCGACAAGGGAAAACCGGAGGAGGCGCGCCCGCACGCCTCGGCGTCACTCGGGGGGGCAGCGGTCCGCGCGACCCGGGCCCACCACGTGTCACTCGCTCTGACGTAGCGCCTGACGGCGACACGATCCGCGAATAATTCAAGCCGTCGTCGGGGCGGGGGAGGAGGAGGAGGAGGAAGGAAACGCGGACCCGGGGACGGGTAGCAACTAGGCGTCGAGGAAACCACGGCAGGGGAGGGGTCGGAGGCGACCGCGGAAACGGACGGAGGAAGTGCGCGCGAGGTCTCGACGCGCGCGGAAGGACGAAGCGGACGCGGTCTCGCGTCTTCCGTCGCCGCGCGCGCGATAACGCGATCACGCGCGCGAACGCGTCGTCGTCTGTGCGGTGATTTATTTCGGCGCGCGCGGTAATTTCGGGGCTGCGAGAGCGAGCGAGCGAGCGAGCGGAGCGGAGCGGAGCGGGCGCGAGGTGGCGAGGCAGCGCGTATACTCCGGAGGAGGGGATGAACGGACGGCGGTCGCGCGCGCCGCGAGCAAAGGAGAGGCCGACGGGATAGAGCGAGAGTAAAGCCCGCCGCCTGCGTCAGTGATGCACGTCGCGAGGAAACGGCCGCGTTCGCGAGCTGCGGTGGCGGCTCGCTTTTAATAAACCGTCGTCGCCGCGCGACGCGCAAAAGACGAACGACGGAAGTCTCCGCGGGTTCCGGCTCGCGCGGACGCCGCGCCGTTTGACGTTTGTGTGCGCACGTGCGTGCGAGCGCGTGTGCGTGGTGCGCGCGCGCGGGGACGGAGTAAAAGTTACGCGCTCCGATTCCGAAGACGCGACTCTCGAATGTGATCGAGAAAGAGCGAAAGAGAGCCGGCCCGTATCTCTCCGTAGGTAGACGGAGATTAAAATATTAAAATTGATCGTGACGTCGCTGCCTTTATCATTGACGTCCGAGGTTTATCGCTCAGCGATTCGCGAACGAGAGATTGCACGAGCGAGCGTAAAGTCTCCCGATTTACCCCGGCGATGCGGCGGGATCTCGGGTGTCGAGTCGGAGATTGAGTCTCGGCGAGACTCCGCGGGAAACGAGGCTCGGGGGAAGGTCGAACGAGGTCGAGAAAGAGGAGAGAGACGTCGCGGACGATGAAATTTTACTCAATCCGTGACACGCGGAGAGAGAACGAGACACCAAGTGCGCGCTAATCGAGTACGGCGCGATGACAAAGGAGAGGCCTCGTCCTCCCGGATTTCAGCCGCCACGATGGTCCCGCTTGCGAAATTACTGAAGACAACTACCGGCCCCGCGCGCGCTGGCGAGTCTCGTAGAGGCGAGAGGGAGAGAAGCTTGTCGCGGGCGGCGGTATCTGGAATTTACTCTGCTATACACACAGTGGAATAATCCGCGCGACGCAGCTGCGGGGACGAAGAGGTCGGCGGCGATAAGCATCTCGCCGGTGCTATCTAATCGCGGAATCGCCCACCCGCGTCGCGATCCGCGGCGTTTTAATCGGCATCACGGCGGACGCGCGTCACGAGATCAGTCCCGTAAATCCGCTGACGTCGATCGGCGCGGCGTGTCCGCGCGCGTTAACAAACGACGGATTGTTCCAACCCGAGCTCAGCCGGGCCGAGCGACCCGCCGACCGAAGGACAGCGCGATGATGTAACATGTCGCGCACCTTGTGTCCTGCCAAGTGGAGAACAGTGTTCGTCGATCGCGATCGCTCGCTCGCGTCGACCGGAAACGGACGGACGATCGCGGCAACGTTGTCGCGGTAAATTGCCCGACTCCGTGCCGCGCTACGATTCGAGTCCAGCCTGGCGCAGTCCGGGAGGAAGATATTGCAAGACAGAGCGGAGGCGCGTCGTCTTCGCGCGTGCGATCAGACCCGCGACCGGACAGAGGCGTTCGAGACGCGGAGGAGTCGACGTATCCGGCGTGCACCTCGCGCGACACGAGAGACGGAGAGCCGAGCGTCATCCACGGCGGGCGTACGATAATCTCGCGCGAATTCGCGACTAGTCATCGTCGTCATCGATCGACCGCCAGACGCTGCGCGCCGCGACGCCCTCTCCTCTCACCTTGCTCTCTCTCTCTCTCGGTCGGTCGTCCCCACCTGTACCGTCCCTGGCGTCGTGTCAGACATTTACGTATCACGTCGGAAACACACGCCTAGCACGCTCTCTCCTCGTCCCTTTCTCTATCCCCCCCCCCTCCGTTCCCGTCTCTCTCTCTTTCTCTCCGTTCTCCTCGTCTGTCTCCCTGGTCCGTTCTTCCTCCCCCCCCCCTCATCTGCCTTTCTTTCTCCGGATCCGTCGTCCGACTCTTTCGGCGCGCGAGTCGCGGTAGTCCGCGAGAGTGTGGAGTCCTGTTGCCAAAACAGGCGGGCGTGGGTCGCGCGCGTCTCTCCTGCGCCGAACGGTGCACCGCCGGTGGGCTTTGACATCGCCACCGGCGCACGAGGTGTTGTCGCGGTGCCGTAGGTGGGAATCCAGTACGTCGGCGTCTACCGCGGCGTGCGGACCTCGAGGATGTGTCGCGGCGCGTTCCAGCGTGCGCGCAAAAAAACGAGCGACTGAGCCAGGGAACGCGTCGGGGCGAGAAGCCGCGTTTACTCCAGGGAGTCCGCGGGGGTCGTTGCTCGGAGCCGCCGTCCGCCCCCGATTGATCCGCTCCTCTTTCTCTTTCTCTCCCTCTCTCTCTCTTTCTCTCTCTCTCTCTCTCTCTCTCTGTCTCTCTCGCGATGGTGATTAGTGACGGCCGCGCGACGCCAAAGTGATCCCTCGCGTGCGTACTCCCGTCGAGCGATCGGACGACTCGATCCCCTCCGCGGGGAAGGTGGTGCAAGAGTGAATCCTCGACGGCGGAATCCGACGCTCCGTCCCGACACGCGAGACTATCGGTCCACGAGGGCGCGTCTCGGAGGGAAGAAAAACAGATAGCGCGTAAACTTGTCTATCCGGTCGACACGCTCGCGGTGCGCGCGCCTGATGACGGTACGGCCGGAACGGGAAGGCACGAGCTACGGCAGGAATAACGCCTCGCCCCCGTTCCCCGTCTCCACGTCTCCGCGTTATTAACTCGAACTGGAACCGGTCGGGTAGTCTTCCTGGGAGGGTACGAGTCGCGCGATGTTTTGCTTCCAAAGCCCGTTCGCGCGGTCGTCGCGCGGCGTCGTGTCCGCCGCGTCGCTGTCGACGGGCAAGAGCAAGTCCTCGCTGAGCGGCGCGATCCTGTCGCCCACCGGCAGGACGTCCGGCGCGAGCGAGCGCAACCGACGCGGCTCCGAGGCGACCAGCGAGGGCTCCAACTCCTCCATCAGGTACATCGACCAGGAGGCCTCGATGTCCGGCAGCAGCAGCACGGACACTCTGCCGGGTATCCGCGCCGATTACCTCGATCCCGAGCCCCTGTCGCCCGCGGCGGACGCCCTGACCTCGCCGAGCGGCATCACGGTCGTTTTGAACGGCACCGACGAGCGACGGGACGAGAGTCAAAGGGCCTTGCCGTCGCCGAGCAAGAAGTCGAGCAACAACGGCAGCAGTTGGCGCCGCAAGCTCATGCTGCGTCTTCGCTCCAGCGATTCCCCGAGCCTGACGAACGGCGAGACGCGCTCCTCCTCGACGTCTCCCTCGCCCGCGAGCGAGTCGACCGCGGGCTCCTCGTCCTCGTCGAGGAACCCTCGCGCGGACGAGGACCGGCGAGGCGGCAACGCCACGGCGACGACCGTCTCGACGCCGTCGGTGCAAATCGATGTGTCTGGAAGCCCGACGAGGGTGACCGCCGCCGCCGCCGCCTCCGTTGGCGACATACCGTCTCTCGAGAACGGCTTCAGCGAGCCCGAGGAGGAAAACGACGACGAGGAGGACGAGGAGGAGGAGGAGGAGGGGGAGGAAGAGGAGGAAGAGGAGGAGGAGGAGGCTTGTCCGGAGACCGAGACGGAGGAGGGCTCGTCCTTGCCGTCCAGCCCCGCGGCCGCGTCCACCGTCGGCCTGACTTCCTCCACGGCGCCCTATTACGACTTCCTGTCGGTCAACGGTGGCGCGATGCGGCAGGAGACCACCAGCACCAGCTCGCCGCAGCTGTCGTCCGGCGCGAGTTTGCGTTCCAGCGTGGAGTCGCCGCCCGCCGACACCTGCAGCTCCTACGGCGAGGACAGCAGCCCGGGCATGGACTCGCTCAAGCCCGAGGGTCTCGACGCGACCACCGGGTGTCTGCCGGCCGCGAGATCCTGCCCGAATCTGGAGCGGCAGAGCGCCGGTTGCTCGTCGACCAGCGGCTCGTCGAGCCCGAGCCCGAGCCCCGGTCCGGCCGGGCCCCGCTTTAAACCCCTCCAGGAGGGTGACATACAAGTGTGCTATCTCAATCACACCCGGACCCTCGTCAAAAAGATCCTGTCCAGCAAGTTCCTCAGACGCTGGGAGACGCATCATCTCTATCTCAACGACACCTGTATGACCTCCAAGTCGGTGAGTACGGCCCGCTGACGCGAATGCGTCGCTCTATCGCTCGTGGGACGCCAGCTCAAGGGGGTAACCACCAGCTAAAATCAGGGTTGGGAAAGTTACTTTATAAAAGTATCTAGTTACAGCTACAGTTACAAGTCATCGATTCTGAAAAGTAACGCGTTACAGTTACAGCTACTCAACAAATAACGAATTGTTACTTTGCATTTACTTTTTGCAATGAAAATAAAAATATGAAATCTGCATTTAAATTGTAAAGTGTCGATGAAGGCGTTTATGCGCAAATGTAAGGCCTAATGCAATCTGTGGTTTAAAATACATATAAAGTAACTCTTAATGTAACTGAGTTAAGTTACAGTTACAGAGAGAAAGTAACGAAGTTAAGTTAAAGTTACAAAAAAAATGTTATAACTGCAACTGTAACGAGTTACTTTCCAACCTATAGAAATATGTAACGTTGTTAAATCTCAAAGAGCTGTTAGATTTCCTCAAAATCTATTTTTCTTATTTTACTAACAAGTTTGCTTGTACAGGTAATTTCAATTAAGATTGTAGTATTCGGTCACGTGTTTCCTTGCTTCCCACTTTTCCCACTAGTCTAACCGTGGTCTTAACGAAAAGTAATTTTGTATTTATTGTTTATTATTCCACATTTGCGCGCAAAGGTGTATCAATATTTCAACTTGCTGTTGTTCCAACAGCAACTACTTCAGTCTTATTATGAAAAGAATACACGCTTATAGGTGTCAACTATGATATATACAGGGTGTTATGTAATACCCGCCTCACCACTTATTTACGGATAGAGCGGATTAGACTGAGTTGAAAAGTCCTGTAGCATTTTGCAATTTTCGCAATGGTTAACAAGTTATTAATTATTAAAAGTCGCTGTCTTAGCCCGGCCTACCGCCTAATCCAAGCGCGCGGCGTGATCCGGCCGTCCCGCGATTGGCGTTGCTAGGCGCGCGGGGAGTTGTTTATGACACACGGCAACGGTTACGTATAATAATTGGGCGGTAGGCCGGGCTAAGACAGCGATTTTTAATAATTAATAACTCGTAAACTATTTCGAAAATTGCAAAATGGCAGAGGACTTTTCGACTCTGTCTAGTCCGCTCTATCCGCAAATAAGAGGTGAGGCAGGTATTACACAACACCCTGTACATGGATATTCACTAAAAGAAGTAAATTTTTGTAGAAAATAAAAATAAACTCAGAAAATGTTCTAGTTTACTGTTTATTGTCTAAGTGAAGAAACTTGAAAATTGGCACTGTCCCACGATTACATCAAGTGGTTACCCCCTTGCGCCAGCTTGCTCTACGATGGTCGCAAAACGCAAGACGCGAGAAATCGACCGATCGCAGTCAAATGCGAAAAGAACGATCGACTGTCGTTGGCCGAACCTGGTTCAAGTTTCGAAAAATATGTAGCACACCGATCAACTTGCAGTTATTCCGTAAAAGCTGCAAGTTGATTCTCGAATCTAGAACTTGGACCGAGTTCTAGCGTCGTGGACACGGACCTTCGGCGTCTTGCGTCTTGCGTTCATTGTGGATCGAGTTTAACGCGACAGTGAATGTGATTGGTCATTTTCTTAAATCTGACGTCTTAAAGATTGGCTCATTGTAAACGCCGCATTAGCCTCGATCGCCTCGATCTCTTCAGCCCCGCGTTCGAAAAAAAGGAGCATTTAAAAAGAGACCAAAGAAGGTATCGGATTTAGGAAGAGAGATCCTGTAGACTCCACCCGTCAAAGTCGGGACGAAAAATATTCGACGTTCTTGCTCGCAAGTGGAATATCCACCTGTGACAAAATTGTATAAGGCTTCTTCTTCCTCGTCTTATTCTTGGCACCCGGCTCTAACTCAGAGCCGACACGGCCACGTGTCGAACCAATAGTCGTTTGTGTATTACTTAGCTTCTAATAATTGACAAGAAAATTAAGGCCGCACCCAACCGACCTACCGCGTCGAGTTACACGTAAGTGAACAAAGTCAAAAATTTCCCAATTAGATTAGACAAAAACGCCTACGCAGCTCGGCACCCCAAGCGGAACTAAAATTGTATAAGGCAATCGTTTCTTATCCCGAGATTTGAACGCTAGAGAAAAGCCCCCGCGAATCCGCTCGAGGTCTCTATTCTCGGTCGCTCGGGTCGCTTCCGAGCTCGCTACATTACCGCGCGTAGGCGTGCCGGTGAGTTTCCATCTGTGTATCATTATCCGGATTACTGGTTACTATGATAATCTGCGAACGATAATACGATTGCAACTACTCGAGAATAAATCCCGCCGTCTAACTTTGTCTCTCAATGGGATTATCGCGATCGACAAATCGATTTCAGATATACGCACAGTGAATGCAATTAGAAAACTACCGGCCGCGCGGAGAGAGCGGGGCATGAAGAATTCAGTTCTTCTCTCTCGGCTGCGAGGGGGAGAGAGCTCGCGCGCAGGCAGCCGCCTATCTCTCCGATAGCTTCAAGGACGGCGCGAGCGCGGTTTCAACTGTTTATTTTGGAAGTGACAGGCAAGTTTGGAGATGACGAATTTAGCCGGTGTACTATCTCACGTGTCGCGCCGTATCCACTTGAACGTTTCCGCCTCATAATCCGATCTGCTCGGCTGCTTCTCACGCAAAGGACGCGTTTATCGTAGTTCGTTATGTAAACTCGCGCCGGCCGAAGTATTCATACTTCATCATCGCGATTCACAGTGGCTCCTTTGACGCTGGAGTTCCCGTAATTGAGAAGCCGAGCACGCGAAAATAATTTAGCCGCCGCCGCTTTTTTTACATCTCTAATTTAGCAACTACTGCTCTTTACATCTCTATTTTAACTTGGACAAGTAACGTTCTACCGTGTGTTACGTCGCAATATTTTTCCTTCCCTTTCAATGCCGCTAAGTTTATAGTGCTTGTAAATATTTAGTGGTGGAAGCGCCGATCCGCTAATCAATTTCAACAATCGCCAAGTTGTACGACTTATCATTCGTTTCTGAAAAATAGTCTCTTCTCTTCCACTCGCGATGCTCCTAAGCCAGGGTTCGGACAGTTACTTTATAAATGTATCTAGTTACAGTTACAGTTACTCAAAAAGTAACTAATCGTTACTTTACAGTGAACTTTTTGCGATAAAAATAAAAATATCACATTTGCATCGAGGGGGGGAACCACTGAGGGCATTGTGGTGTACAGATTTGCGGCATTACTGGCCATTACTAGGCGTTTTTTGGGCATTAGGCCTTGCTGGGGCATTATAAAGATAAAATAAGATAAAATAAGATAAATAAGATAATAAGATAAAGTAATGCCCACTGGGGCATTAGTGGGCATTGGTATACAAGATTTTGGTCAGCGGTTTTCCCCTCGATTTGAATTGTAGTGTTGATAAAGGCGTTTATGCGCAAAAGCAAGGCTTAATGTGATCTATGGAGGTTTAAAATATGTAAAAGTAACTATTAAAATTTAACTGTTAAATTAGTTACTAGTTATCGAAAAAATGTAACTGAGTTAAGTTACAGTTACAGATCGTCCTAGTAGAAATGAAATCATGCATACCTTATGTATGGTCAGGGCCCGATAGGAAGGAAGTAAGGAATGCCCTAATAAGGAATCTCTGACATGTGCCTGATCTGGTATGCCTGATTCCCTCATAGAATTTGATAAACGTTAACCTGAATATATAGCACTAGTACCACTCACTACCGCTACGTGGCGACCGCGCGTTAGTCTTTCTTGTAAGTAAAAATTATCCCGTATTAGTATAAAAGACGAGCCGATATGATGCAACAGCGAGTTGTCTGGATCATGGATAAACTTCAATAACCTGAATATACTTTCGATGACTATGTAATTTAACACAATTTAAAAATTAATTTAATTAACTGAATTTTTTAATAGGAAGCCTACTGATACCCCCCCCCCCCCCTATTAGAAATTATGAGGCGCAACAAAGGGCAAGTCATGAGGTTTTGATAAGGAAAACCTGATCAGGCAATTTTAATTCTCGACGTTACATTTACGGTCAGGGCCCTGTCAGGGCTGCCTGATGAGTGCCTGACCAGGCATTAAGGCATCCTTATTAGGCCTCTACCAAGACCCTACTAAAATTTCTGCTCAGAGAAGAGAAAGTAACGAAGTTAAGTTAGAGTTACCAAAAAAGTAACTGTAACTGTAATTTTGTTACAAGTAACGAGTTACTTCCCAACCCTGTCCTAAGCGAAGGAGTGTTTACGAATTTGCAAGCGCGGGGGTGTATCGAAAATCGTTAGAGCACATATGCATTATTGTCGGCCGCTCCGAGAGTCCGCTGGTCGTTCTTCCTCGATTTCTCGTTATCAGCGGGTCGGGACAAGCGGCTCGCACGTAACGCACGAAACACACGACGCCGGAGACCGGTCATCTCGGGCAACGACGATTACGCGAGTAATCCCCGCTTCCCCCGTTCGTCCTCGTCCGCGATTCGCATTGTATCAGAATGCAATCTGCATCATCAGGGCATGTGCAATGGCGATTTATGGCACGCTATCGCGCCGATACACACGGCAAGGAGCCACGACGATCGCGACAGCCGGCATCGACGAGCGTAGCGACGAGGGGCTCCTCCTTCTCTCGCCCGGTGGGCGATGTTACGTAATTGCGAATTTTCCGACCGCGCGCGGGCGAAGAAGGAAGGAAAAAGAGGCGGAAGAGAGAAATGTCGGTCGGAGAGGAAAAAAAAGACCCGGCTAAATTCGTTACCTTCGGCTTTCAGTGGGCAATCACGATGTTCGATGCCGATTGCCTGATTACGGAACCGCCGCCGTACACACCTTTCCCCCCCCTCTCTCTCTCTCTCTCCACAACCCCATGCTCCGCGAAATGCAATTTATCGTTTCGCTTTGTAGAAGAGCGTGCTTGAGAACGCGGAGTGGCACTTGATGCACTTCGTCGACGTGATTGATTCTATTTCCGTAGCGATGCATTTGCCCTCCGACAAGATTCCGTCTTGTGCGGTAATTGCGCGACTTTTTTCCTTTTTAAATAAGTTTTATAACGTCCCCTTCGTCGCGCGGGACCGCGATTATCTCATTGACGCACTGAAACAAAATCGCACGGTTCGCCTGTTCCTCCCGCGTCTGTCTCTCTCCTTCTGTTTTTGCGGCGCGATAACAGAAACTATTTGCAAATATGCGCAAAGAGAGGCGCGTGTACGAAACCCCTTCGTACACCTTGCATTCCTCCGATGACATTACTCATTTGGACGTCCTCGCGACCGCCTGCTTCTTCCATCTGAAAGGAAGTTGGACTCGGCGAAATTTATAGCGCTCCCTTTTTCAGAATTTTTCATTAAGCGCTCGGTAGAGGCGAGCAGACTATTCAAACACAGCTCGAATCGAATCGAGCGAGATTCAACGTGAAAAAATCTTTGATTTGCATATTTCGAGTACTCCTCGACGTGCTGTCTCTGCACACGTTTAGAGATACGCATTCCTGCACGGAGAGAATTTTCTCTTAGAACTTATCCTGAAAATCATGTAATCGTGGGACAACTTGTGGCATTTTGAACAATTTTGTGATAGTTTTTTGAAATTTTACCATACATTTTACTAGTATAATATAGTTTTTTACTACACGGAGAGTTTTCTCTTAAAATTTATCACAACTTATGGCACTTTGAATAATTTTGTGACATAAATCAATTTGAAACGTAAAAGCCATTTAGGACCTGGCACAGGTGGAGGTGGCCAATTAAATTACTAAGTGAATCCATATACTGTCTTTTTCCAACCTGTTCTGCGCGCCGTTAAATACCGGATCTATAACACAGGTTTTCGTTAGGTGGAATCATTATCGTCAGTGAATGCACGTGTTATAAAAATCGCTGAACGATTTGATAAATTATTTTAAATGCTATACTTAGCATTCATTACAATAACCCTTCCTCCCCGTACTGAATCGAACCTGGGACCACCCTCAATCCGTGACGGGCGTCTTAGCCAGTTCGACCACTGAGGCTACACGGAGATAGTTTTCTCTTAAAATTTATCACAACTTGTGGCATTTTGAACAATTTTATGATAGTTTTTTTAAATTTGACCATACATTTTACTAGTAATGTAGTCTCTATAAACTACACGGAGGGAATTTTCTCTTAAAACTTTGTTGAAAATCATATAATCGTAGAACAACTTATGGCATTTTAAACATTTTTGTGATAGTTTTTTTGAAATTTTATTATACATTTTACCAGTAATATAGTTTTTACTACACTGAGAGAATTTTCTCTTAAAATTTATCCTGAAAATCATGTAATTGTAAGACAACACGGCATTTCGAAGAATTTTATGAGTTTTTTGAAAATTTTCCATGCATTTTACTAGTAAATGGTAAATTTTCCCAAAATTCTTACGAAGTTCTTCAAAATGTCACGTTGTCCCACGATCACATGACTTTCAGGGTGAATTTTAAGAGAAAATTCTCTCCGTGTAATAAAATGTACAGTAAAACTTGAAATCATTCTCATAAAATCTTCGGGATACCACGTTGTCCCACGATTTTTACAGGGTAAATTTTAAGAGAAAATTCTCTTCGTGTAGATAGAACATTCAGGTATTCCAGTGATACCTAGTTGTCGCAACGACTGATATTAATAACCGTACAAGTAAATAACAATAGCGATAACAATACGGGTGTAATGTGTGACATAATGCATGACACACGTTACGATAACAGGATAGAATGCGATATCGAGAGGAGACGATACTCGCTGTATCGGATATCGGTCATAAAGAGAAAAAAGAAGCTCGCGCCTTGACGACGCGACAAGGACGGTGCTCCTCGCCTCGTCATCGATAAAACCTCACGATCGTTCGGTAACATTCCGCGACAATTCAACCGAGTCGAATTCCTAAATTAATCGCTCTTGAACGCAATCGGTGTTTGCGCGGCAGGCAGGCAGGCAGGCAGGCACTCGGGACGCCACGTGCGCTATTGTTTCTTCTCTTCGTCTTCCGAGAATCGCTGGATTATGTTAATTTGCCGATCATCCCGTTGCTCTCATGCGAATCAATGTTTGATCGGCCGTGCGTCAGCCTCGACTTACGTTAAATTCGGGCGAAATGACGTTGACGGCGAACGGTAGGAGGGAAAGAGAGAATAGAGAGAAGGAAAAGAGAAACACGTGCGCGCTGATTGTCAATTCCACTCGCTATGGTTAATCGAGCGAACCACCGATAAGAGAGTCGCGACTTTTCTGACGCACTCGAACGGCGAAAAGGAACGGTTCGGTATCGGATGCCATTAATATCATCGATGTTACTCGGTACCCTCTCTCGCTCTTTCTCTCCTCGTGCACAGTATTAATATTTAGATAACATCAGATGCGAATTCGCCGATGCCGAAAACATTCCGCGTAAGGTCGAGCCCGCGTTCGTTTCGCGCGCTCATTTACACCAGACGCGTTAAAATTGACGTACAACGTCGCGGCAAAGGCAACACTCTATATATAGAATGCGCATAGTGACGGCGGGTTTATGTTTAAATTTAATTACAACTGCTATTTGTACAAAGTGCTTTTATTTAGCACCGGAGTCACGTCAAGAGCGCAATTAATATGCTACTGCGCGGAATTCCTAATATCGGAGTCTCGGCGAAAATAAGCAGACGTCCCCGATATTTTACGGTGATTTGCATAAGTACGCGGGGCCGCGAATATTTTTAGTTTCTTCCCGCATGATTTCGCCGCGTATATTTGGCCGATTAACTGCTAAATAATTGACGAAAGGATTTTTATACCGGTGCCGTCGTTCTCGGCGCTGAACGCTGATAGCGCGCGATGTAACATTCATTAACGAGATCCCCTGATCTGTTAGCATTGCCGACACGCGGCTCATTAATAAGGCATCAGTAAACCGAGGCATGTTAATCCGACTAACCGGAATTTAGTGCCTATTTGGCGGAGAGTAAAGAGCGATTGCAGGTGTTTCACGGTAAAGGCGGTCAATCTGCTCCTGCGCTGCGCACAGCAAAGTTAAAGATTTAGGGGATTTAACCGTGATTGAGCTGTATCTACAGAGCGCCCGGCAATAAAGAGGATTCGCCTATCCTTTCGTGCTCTTTTTCCGCGATACTTTTCGCGATAAAACCGCACGACACGAAATTGTTTCATTCTTTACCAAGCAATAAAAAATCGCGACAGGAAAAGAGAACACTTCTGTCGCGCGATAGTGGCGTATGCAATTTATAACAATATTATTTCTTCTTATCCCTCCTTCTCTCTTCCGCGTTGTTTCGCGAAATCTCCGCAATTTTTACGCATCGCTTATCTGCCGATTGAGGCTCGCGGCAGAACAACGCAATCTTTTTCTACCTTTTCTTTTCTTCTACTTTGAGAAAAAGAAAGACACCAACCCATTTTGGAGCCTACAATTAGTAAACGAATTATTTGGATGTTCGTAACTTTACTCTGGGAAAATTTTTTACCATTTCTTTGTATAAAGCAACTTAACATTTCGATTAACGCCTCTTAAGTGAAAATTATCTTTGCGTTACTGAATATCGACAGAACGAATTGAGAGAATTAATTAGTGTTAAGTAAAAATCTTGGATCAGATAGAATAGCTAATTGCGATTTTTAGTTGCGCAGGGTAAAATTCGTAAAAGATTGGAGTTACGAACAATCTAATTCGATTACTAATTGTGGGCCCCAAAATGGGTTGCCAACTGTCTGCTTTTTCCCAGAGTAACTAACGTCATTAGAATGTTTCTCCGTCGTGCCGCGGAGAAACAGAAATTTTATTTTTAGCGGAAACGGTACACTAATAGAAAAATATGTAGTATTTGAAACTATAATTGCATAGTAAAATAATTATAGTCAGGAATATCATTTTTATAGTAATTATTATTATAATATTAGTAATAGAGACACAGTGATGCCAACTATTTAAAAAATTTATTATAAAATATAAGCTTTAAACTGTTATTCTGTTAAAACATCCAGATAATGAATGGTAAAATAGTTACTTATTTTTATATAGTAAATGCAATCACAATAGTAAATTTAACATTTCTATCATCCACCTTACTAATCACATGGTAAACAAAAGTAAAGTGGTTCAGAATGTCCTCACTAGAGGGACGCGCGGTACAAGACTTTCTCGTAAGAAGAAAACCGCTTAGGATGTTATAAATACGGATAAGTTTACGCATTCGTTTAAGATTACTTATCTTTTCTTTGAAAGAGGCTTTCTTGTGCTATTCTTTATGAGTGCAAAATGATGTAACCAATGAACATAGTGAACGCAATGTATCTATAATAAACAGCGGGGAATATTACTTCAATATTACACTGTACAGTTTATTACTATTTCGTATGTTTTATCGTACTTTTCACTGTGTTTCAAGTAACTTAATTTTATAGTACGGTTAACTACGCAAAAATATATTTTTAGTTTACCGTAACTATTTCGTATGGTTGTGCTAATTTATGTCACAGTGACAATGATTATAAATTTGTGTTCACTCTGCTATATTTTGCATGTTTAATAAAACTATAAAAATATGTTTGGAGCCAAAATTCACTATAAAATATAGTGAGATTATAGTTACTCCAACCATTTTTTTCTATCAGTGTAGCGCAACGCCGGAGGGGGTAGCAGAAATATTGCAGTTATTGCGTGGGATATTACTCTTATTTAAATGCATATTTTGTCATTATATGCATACACACGCGGTGTATCGCGCGCCCGGTAGGACGCGACACGCCGCGTATTCGATAAATTTAATTCCGCGGAATTTCGCGAGAACAACGACGAGGTTCGCGCGCGCACGCGGCGGAGTTTCGCGGTGTAATCTATACGCGTGTACGCACGACGCGCGCATATGTCGCGCCCGGGCGCGCGCGATATTTTCGTACTAATGCAGCTTTTGTTCGGTAACAAAACGTTCGTTAAACCGGACGTTTAGCGAATAAACCATATGACGCGAAACGTATTTTTAGGAGAGCGACTGCTATTTAGGTCGGCCGCGCGTCCGATAATTCGGCGTCAAGTATCTCGCTTTTGTCTCGCCATTTCCTACGCGGAGCGTATCACGGGAAACTCGCGCGACGTATCCGTTTCTCCTCTGCCTCTTCTTTCCTTTCCCTTTTTTTTCGGTACACGGAGAGAATTTTCTTTTAAAATTTATCCTGAAAATCGCGTAATCGCGGGACAACATGGCATTTTGAAGAACTTTGAGTTTTATTTTAATTTTACCATACATTTTGCTAGTAATTGTACTTTGAGTACATTTTATTAGTAGAATGTATGGTAAAATTTCGAAAAGCTCTCATAAAATTGTTGAAAATGCGATGTTGTCCCACGATTACATAATTTTCAGGGTAAATTTCAAGGGAAAATTCTCGCCGCGTACGCACACCTCGCGATGTTTTTGTAGATATTAATATTACGGAGACACGCGCGACATATTGTTAGAAGTGTTATCGGATAACGTAAACCTCGCCTCGCGCCCTTGTACACCTCATTTCACTCATTTACTTCAATTCGCTAAACCGTGCTGATTCGGACAATTCCAGTTATTGTCGCTTCAATTAACAAATTTTACTACGCACCGCGATGACGTTTCTCGCAAAGCCGTGTTCGCTCGTACTCGTTTCTTGGCCCTGCACCCAGACTTGACGGTGAATTATGTGCGATTTAATTGAAATGGAAAATTACTCAAACGAAATATAATATATATAACGTAATTAAATTGTAATTAATCTAATGTAATTATATTAATATAATGTATTTATATAAGTCGGTAATATAATTAAAATGAAATTATATACGTTCTGTACGTGAAAGCTAACGACGCTGGCGAAATTTTATCGGCGTGCAAACGGCACGCGCTCGTAACGTTATAATTTAGTTCGCGGAAAAACGACGCGCGGGAACGGGAAAAGTCGTTTTCTCCGTCCTGCCGGAAGAGTCGAGTGGACTTGCGGCGAATTACGAGATATTAGTCACACACCGCGCGTGTCACATACGCGTCGATAGCCCGCAATTTTATTCGCGGCAGATAACGCCGGCTATATTCGCGGAAAATCGTGCGCGTCCCGCGCACGCGACGCTTTCGCGAGCGCGAGCGAGCGGCGAAGGACGCTCGTAACGGATTCGCGCTGCGCTGACGCAATTAGTTTCCTCCGTGTTATTGCACGTGGAAATTATCGTCGATTTTTAACGACCGTGCCATTGCTCCGCCACGCTTTTATCGCCCGGCATTGCGACGACGAATCGCAAGTCTCCGCGATTACCTCATTTTTCGGATGAAAATCGCGAATTGACTGAAACGCCCGCGACGAACGTCATTCACGCGTGTTATCTTTCACTCCGTTTCGCTCGGACCTCGAAGGGTAAACCGCTGAGGACATTGTGGTGGGCAGATTGTGGCAGATTACTGGACATTACTAGGCATTTTTTGGGCATTAGTTTGGGCATTAGGCTTTGCTGGGCTTGCTCATTATAAAGATAAAGTAATAGAAAACGAGATAAAATAAAATAAAGTAATGCCCACTGGGCATTAGTAGGCATTGGTGTACACGCACCGGCATAAATGCTGTCCCTATCCTTGTGAGGTGCACGCACACAACTACAGGGACTCTAGTTGTGTGCGTGCACCTCACAAGGATAGGAACAGCATTTATGCCGGTGCGTGTACATGATTTTGATCAGCGGTTTATCCCTTGTATTTTGCCTTTGATATCTCAGCAAGGCTCATTTTTTTAACTTTTTTCACATATATTTACATAGTAAGATAAAATAAGATAAAAAGGAATCCCCACTGGGCATTAGTAGGCATTGGTGTGCATGATTTGGTCTGCGTTTTAACCCTCGTATTTTGCCTTTGATATCTCAACGAGAGGCTCATTAAAAAAATTTTTTTCACATATATTTACACAATAAGATAAAACAAGATAAAATAAGATAAAGTAATGGCCATTGGGCATGTATGTATGTACATGATTTTGATCAGCGGTTTACCTCTCAGCAACCTTTAGCAACTCGTGCAATGTGCGAGGGAATTGTGTCCGGCACGAAAAAGATCGTTCGGACGATCGTGACGCCCTCGAACCTGTTACCGTATAATTGTCGTCCCGAACAGAATTAAACACACGGAAATGTAGCGACGAAAAGCTGCTCGCGTGCCGGAAGGAATGCATTTACAACGCGCTGAACTGTCCTGCGTTTTCATGCGTGAAACAGCGATTGTATCGATAATGCAAAATATAATAATGCGCGAGTCTGTTATTTCTGTAATACGCGCGCGTTGCATATCGCATTACGGAAAATTGGAAATGCTATACGTTGTAATAGAATTCACCCGTGGAATATGAATAACGCGGGGCGGGATTGCGTTAACACGCGGACGCGCGTATTGCGCGTCGTTGAAAACGACGAGAATTACGGCCGCTTCGAACGTCGGCACCGCCGCTGTGCACTTTATTCCGGCCTTTTTCTCTTTCACGAAAAAAAAATGCGCATGTGTAATAACAAGTTTACGTCGGAATGAATAAGCGGTAAACAAAATTGTATTGTGTGACGCACTAGTGTGTCACCTGCGCGACGCTCTGACGCACCTGAGTTCGGTGGAAAGTCGCACGGTGTAATTGAAATGTGGATCGCAATACCCGGGTAGATGGAACGAAGGAACTCGCGCGAGTTCCTGGCACATCAAAGTACCAACCGATATGTATTTGATTGCCCGGATTCACTTTGAAGGAGAGATGCGCTTTGAAGATCGCGAACTTGGGATTAAAACAGTCTCAGTATGAGAGAAATAATGGAAGAGAGAAGCTGGAACGAACACGCAAGTCTTGTGTGTCAGCTCAATACGAGTATATACACTTATATATCAACTTATGTGTATACGGTGAGTACCTGATATATCAACTTATGTGTATACAGTGAGTACCTGATATTTAAACAATTAATAAAATTCATGAGGCTTCGATGTGAAATCACAAATTCGAAGAAATAAAGGACCAAGACAGGATGTTAGTGTCTAAATAATTTTGATACGACTTGACATTTATATAATTGATTTAAACTTATTTAGGTAAGCACTTGAAAGCGAATCGGCTTCCTCAATGCGTAGGAAATAATAAGAGAAAACGATCGCGGCGGGGGCTACATTGTGATTCAATGCGTTATTGCCGTGTTAAATCGAGGCTGTAAACCGCGAAGGCGGCTCCTTTAACCGCTCGGCTTTTGGCATTTACGCGCTCCATTTATTGCCGTGGCATAAACTGAGGATGGGCAGGAAACTCGTAACACGCGATGCCATTAGATATATTATTACGTGACGCAGGAGTGAAGTGTTTCTCGCGACGCAAATACTGCTAATGGCCGACCGGTGTTCGCCGGTGGACGACGGGCGCAATTAACACCATTTCAATTGGGCGCGAGTGAACAACGTAATACAGCGGCCGATACAGCTCGCCGTTCATTACGGCTATCGGATCGTCTTTGCGGGACAAGCGATAGGATTTCTTCGTCTGCGTCGCGGGCGATCGAAGGAATCGTCGAGAGAGAAAGAGGGGGGGGGAGAGAGAGAGAGAGAGAGAGAGAGAGAGAGAGAGAGAGAGAGAGAGAGAGAGAGAGAGA
>NW_011967185.1:1314395-1331739 GCF_000949405.1 Vollenhovia emeryi
CTCTCTCTCTCTCTCTCTCTCTCTCTCTCTCTCTCTCTCTCTCTCTCTCTCTCTCTTCTTTCGCTTTAGGGGGACTCGTTCCAGAGCGTGTAATAAATAATGATTCTGATTCTCTCATAGTTCGCATTTTGCGCAATAAAAGCGGCCGTCCGACTTCGAAGTGTCCGCTCTCCGGCGGTGCTATTTACGACTTGCCGATTTCATTGAACCTGCGCATGTATGCGGGCTAAAATAATATGATGTTGCGTCAATGCGGAATCAAAGTTGCATTAGCGCGTCCTTCGTGCACGCGAATCCGTCATGTGTATTTTTCTGACGGACCGCGGATTAAAATCGAAGCCGCCATCTTCAAAGGGTAGGATGCAGAATGAATATTATAGCGAGGGAAATTACAAACGCGCATCAGAGATCGGGATTTACAAAAACGACTCTCGAGCCCGCGTTACGTAAATATAGCATCGTACGACCAAAGCCGTTCCATAAATAAGACTGCGACTACTGTAATCGGTCGAAACGGTAATCAACTCCTAAAAATGGCCGAGGCGACGTGACGTTCGTTACGTTATCTGCATTTCATACGAGGATTCGAGCGAGAGAACGGCGCGTTCGCTCGACGCCGAGAAATTTCGCGGTCGCCGCCGACGACGATTAACGCATACTTATGGCCGTATCACACTAGCGGTTTGCGTTGACGTTGCCGTTGGCGATGCCGTTGGCTGCTGCGTCTCGACCAATCAGAGAAGAGCGGTTGGCGATGGCGGCTTGCTGCTTCAGAATAGCCGGACATCTATTGGTCCAATAGCAACGGCAAACGCAACGGCCGTTATGGCCGAATTACACTAGCGGTTCGCGTTGGCGTCGGCTGTTGCGTTTGCCGTTGCCGTTGCTATTGGACCAATAGATACCCGGCTATTCTGAAGTCGCAAACCGCCATCGTCACCGCTGCTCTCTGACTGGTCGAGACGCCGCAGCCAACGGCAACGCCAATATGATACGGCCATTATGCGGAGATGCGATAAACAACGTACGTCAATCTGCGCCCGCTTGCAAAGCACTTTTTTCTAGCAACGCCCGAGAAAAGTTGTGACTTTCGCGCGCGCCCGCTCATAAATCATCGCCGGACGAGCGACGCGCGTTATTAAGTAGCAATAAAGATCCATCGATGTGTCACTCGACGTCCGTAAATGAGTTTACTACGCGCCGCGGTCGTTACGCGCGGCCAGCCTGGGCGTTTAATTAGTTTAATTCGTCTATATTTATCAGCCGCGGATAATCGAGTAATCGCGGATCGAGGACCGTCATCGATCCACGCGCCTGCACGAAGCACCGGAGCGCGCGATCGTTGTGCGCGTAAATAGTTCCAGATTGCAGTTTATACGTGTGCGTGTAGTAACAAAGAACCGCTGGCGTAAACGTGTTAACGTCTGATATTTACCTCGTTTCCATTAAATAAAACGACCTGAACCCCGGCAACGTTAATAAATCTCGCGCAAAACTCTACGGGACGCGCTTGTCGGGACTGCAAAACAGCGGATGTTACGCACGACAGCGGAGCCCGCGGCCGTCGTAAAGATTATACCGTCCGACGAAGATTGCAGGGAAACCCGGCGCGCGCGCGTTTCACAATCAGCTGGACGCAGCGCGGACGGTCGGACGGAGAGTTGTCGAGTGTTTTGTCGCGCGGGAAAAAAAGGCGTTGTCGGACGATCACAATGTCCGTGACGTATCATTATTTCATCTTTTTCTTCCCCCTGTTATTGAGTTTCGATCGTTAATATCGCCATGCATATTAATCGCCGAGTTAACGCGCCGGATCCGGATTGCGAAACGACAGAGAGCCGCCACGCTCTCTTACGCCGCGTCGCCTGCTAAAATTCCGAGCGTAATCGAATGCAAATTGCGACGCACGTTAAATGCATTTTCCCTTCGAGAGCCGCCCGTCGCCCGCTCTCGCGTGCCAAGCGGAACACGTGCCGCGAACCAGCCGCGCGTCTCCCCTCGCGCCGATTGGAAGGGAAGGAAGGGAGGATGGGGAAGACTCGAGCGACGAGGGCGTGAAGAACGTGCGTGGGTGACGAAAAATCGTGTTATCGGCTCCAACTCGAACGGAGAGGCGTTCTCGAAAGTTATAACGCGGGCTGAAAGATATACCTCGCCGTAATCGCGTCGGCGCGATTTTCGTCCACGCACGAGCTGCAGGCGCGATGACGCGCGAACACCCGAATCTCCGTCGAGTGAGATTCACGCGGGGTTCGCCTCTGACCTCCTCACATAATCGATACGCGCAACTCAAGTGTGCGCGAGATATATCGCCGAGGCGACGTCCCTCTTTCCCACGGAGGAAAACGCCGGAAGGAGATCGACGAGACAAATCGCCGCTGGTGATATACGACGGAGTTTCGGCGCACGCCGTATACATATATACGTGTCCCGGGATTACCAGCTGTCCCTTTTAAATCACAGCTACTTCGGCCAACTCGGAGACGACTTTTTTCCCCCCCGGAAGATGTGGGAAGGTCGTCGACCGCTCCCGTACAATTTTCATATATCATTGCTCAAACGTCCAATTAAAATTCTATCGAGAATCCCGCCCGACCGAGGATTTCGCCAGGATTTTTCTCTCTGGAAGCTCGGCTCGCCGGGAGGAGCGGCCCGTTATCTTCGATCGCTCGGAAACTGAAGGTGCCTTGAGAACACGATTCCTCGTCCGAGGAGAAAATCCTTTGCAGATCGGCCGAGAGAATTCGCGGAGGAGAGGCGGGTGGTTTCGGGGCAAAACGAGCGAGTCGAATGTTGCGGGTGCGGTTCTCCGCACGATCGTGCGTGCGAGCGAGCGAGCGAGCGAGCGAGCGCTCGTGCGTGCACGCGTGCGTGTGTACGAGCGTGTGTTCCGTTGACGTCAAAGCTGACCCTGGGCTACGGTGCTCGAGCCAGCGGCCGCTTCGCTCTTCGCGCTACAACGCCGTGTAAAATACCGGTCGCCGTCTTGTTTTTCGTGGCCTTCGAGTAACATATCGGCGAGAATCCCTCAGCGAGGTACGGAAGAGCCCAGCTCCTGCGCGAGCAGGAGCAGCCGTAGGGGGCCGCGGGGGGGGGGGGGGGGGGGGGAGATGGCGGAATGTGTAATAGCCCCGTGAGAAATCTTGGGAGAATTCTGATTAATTGCCGGCTTCGATCCGCAAACGGAATTGAGTGGTGCGCGCGCGAGTCAGGCGAATGACAAAGCGAGACGTAAGAATGTAATTAAGCAAATGATTCATTTATTTTCGAGCTCCTCGCGGGGTACTCAGGCGAATGTGACGCGAGTGGTTCCGGGTGAGCTCACGATCAAACAACTTGAAAAAGCGTCTGCTTTTAAGAATAATGGAGTATTTAACCGAGTATCTTGCGTAATCGACAAATCGAGAGTACCCGAGGGAGGAAAATGGGAGGATAGGAGGATGCGAGGCGTAGTATCGAAAAGAGAAGACGCAGGAACAAAAGCCGTCGCTGTGTAAATCGTTCGCACCGAAGGCCCCGGCTCGTCGCCGAAATCACTCCTCACGGTCGCACTGATAGAAAAAAATTGTTGCAGTTACCACAATCTTACTACACAGAGAGAAAGGTTTCTTTGGATTTAGTATTCCTACCCGAGTAGAAATTTATGTCAGGCAGATTTCGGTTCCTTGTCGGATTTGCCCGAAGTGAAGTCGGGACATCATCGGGTTAGCGAGATGAGGGCACTTTTGAAAACGTCACGCAGTTTCCCCCGATCGGTTATGCGTCAGGTTTAACTCATCGGGACCTAATAAGGTTCTTTGTCAATACCGGATCGGGTAAATATAAGGTAATATAATATAATATATTTATATTTATGCAAAATCAGGAATTGTGCTAGATGTTCAATGATTAGCTTAATAATCACTCTTTACAAAATATATTTGAGATATATATATGTATATTTATTACATAAATATACAATATATACATTATATGTATGTATATATGTATGTATTGTATGTACATATGTATATTTATTATATAAATATACAATATATACATTACACTCGGTATACATATACTCATTACATTTAATCATTCTAAATCATTAGTTCTCACTATTATTTGGTCCTCAATATATAAATTATTTCTACCATTAACTAATTTTCTTCTCTATCAGGAACCTTAGCACCTCTGCGGTTACTGTTACCACCCCAGTCTTTTGTATTATGTAATACTCCTTGTATAGCTTGTTGAAACTTTTTATTTGAAACAGGATTATCTTTACTTTCAAACACTTGAGTATATACATATATCTAAAAAACGAAATTTTGTGAAAATAATAGTGTAAAGCTACTTTTGAATAAATATAGATATAAATTAAAACACCTTCAAGAATCACATAAAGAGCTGTATCCTTAAAAATTCTTTTAATGAAACACCCTATATATTTTTGCATATTCTTGTAGCTTACCTCGAGAGCTTTTCAAAACACTTTCCAAAACGCTTTACAACTCAAAAAGTTCTTGATAAAAAGAAACTTTATTACAGTGTTTTAGAAAGCTCTCGAGGTAAGCTACAAGAATATGCAAAAACATATAGGGTGTTCCATTTAAAAAAATAAACGTGACCTTCATGTGACCTTCAAATAACTCTTCAAGGTCAAACCAATGGTACCCTATTATGGTCCCCTCGAAACCATACAACTTTTGTCTGAAACTTTTGGATTTTGAGAGATTTCAGTGCGTAGATTAAAACGGCCTACCCTGTATATACATGCGTTCACAATATTACATATTGGTTATATCACTATGCACTCATAAAGAATAGTACAAGAAAGCATCTTTCAAAGAAAAGGTTAAATAATCTTATACGAATGTATGAACTTATCCGAATTTATAACACCCTATACTATGCGGTTTTCTTCTTACGAGAAAGTCTTGTACCGCGTGTTCCTCTAGTAAGGACATTCCGAACCAATTCACTTTTGTTTACCATGCGATTAGTAAAGCGGATAATAGAAATGTAGTTAAATTCACTATTATTGTGATTGTATTTACTATTATATATAACAATAATTAACTAAATTTCTAATTATTACGAAATAATAGTTAAAAGCTTATATTTTATAGTAAATTTTGTAAATAGTTGGCATCACTGTGTCCATATGTTTGCTATTACTAATATTATAGTAATAATTACTATAAAATGATATTCCTGACTATATTTATTTTACTATGTAATTATATTATAGTTTCAAATACTACATACTTTTCTATGAGTGCGTGAATGGCGGAATTGTTAGGATTTCGGTCTCATGGAAATGTTGGGATTTCCGAGTCGAGAGCGGTGCGACTTGTTCTTCTCGGAACGTCCGGATTCTCCTTCGAACTGCCACCAGAAAGAAGCCGCGACGAGCGGCGGAAGACGTCACGTAATTGCGCTCCATGAAGAGTCGCGGTGGGACATCTCCTGTAATCAGATGCCGCGTGTATGCACGAATCGCCGCGCATTATTTCAAACCCCAGTAATGAGGCGGAGAGTAAAGGCCTTTACACATAAAATTCCGTAAGGACGTAAAACGTAAGCATAAGAAAATCGACCAATCACAGTCGAGAACGTAAGGCAATAACGCAAGCAGTAGCAAATCCAATCTGTTGATTTTCTTACGTTTACGTTTTACGTCCTTACGGAATTTTATGTGTGAAGGCCTTAACTTAAGGTATCAAGAGATAACGAGAGGCGGCAGGCCTCGGCGGGCCGAATCGTTTTCACGGCTGTTTCAACCATAGAACTTATACACATGGAAGGGGAATAGCATATACTTTCCGTAAGCTAAAACTGTGTCCAACATCTGTGTGACAAGGATAGATAGAATATGACTTTGGTTCGTTATGCGAATGCATTAAATCGTACATACACAAACGAAAATGCACAATATGCGTACACAACCGTACAAGTACAGTCTCGTTTTGGCCACTCTTTGCGCATTTCGAGGAAAAGTCATGAAACGAAACAGAATGATAGAAATATAGATAGATAAAAGAGACAGAAAATAGTTTCTTTTGTCTGACTTTTTGGACACACTTGTGCGGGTCCTCTTCCATGCTGTATAAGTTCTATGGTTTCAACGTGACCGACGCGACACCAGGAAAACGCAGCCCCGCGGCTCGCGTAGGAGAAACGTGCTCGCGGAATCTCAACGGCTCCCAATTAGCGGCTGCAAAGCGCCGCGGAATAACGACGAGCCAACGTGGATCTCGCTCGTAGGCAAATGGCGACAGAATGGGAGCGAACACGAGACGCGTAGGTACATTTCGAGTCGTTCTTTCGTCCCGATGGCATCGCGAAGGAGACGCAAACTCGACTTTCATCGCCTACCACCGGCTCGGCTCGGGGAAACGTATGAATTTCTGAAATGTAGTTCTGAAACTCGTTAAACTCGAAAATGGAAAAATAGGCGAGTTAGCTTTAAAAGTTAATATCCCGTGGGAGGAACCGCGTTACTCAAAGCCCCCGTGATGCTTAACTACAAAACTCCGTATTGCGTATAAGCTTTTTTCTCCTTACGCGAGAGCACCGTGCGCCGTGGCGTTATTAATTGCTTGCGAATTTTGTAGCGCGCAACGTTACGTAAGCTACGCCCGAAGTGTCTTTACCACCTTTTGCCCTTCTTGAATTTCTTTTCTTTTTTTTCCTTTTGCAGAATGACGTAAATCTACAAGAACTCTGCGATTCACGCCGTTTCCTATTCTATGCAAATCTCGCGTGACAATTAATTTTCGCGACGTTTAACGTGACGTACGCTCGTGCGTCGGGAATTTGCGTTCTTTCCGCGGCGTAACTGAAACGAAGCGCGGCGCGTAAAGCGGATCCGCGGAGACGCAGAGCGCCTAGCTTTTAACGACGCTGTTATAGCAGCGGCCCCGTAAAAATGCTCGTTTTCGCCTGCCTCGTGGAACGCGAGGGAGAAGCACCGTAAAGCATCCGCGTTCTAGCGCGGTAGGCAGGCGCAAACATTTGGCACAACTGGGGGCAAAAGTGGAGCGCGTTGAAAAATTTCGGCCGACATTCGGATTCTGGCCGCGAAGCCCCACCGTACATCTCTCCGCGAAGCCATTAAGAAGTAATTTCGCGTGCGATCCCTTATTATAGTGAATTCGGTTGCTTGCACTATCGACGTATCGCCTTAACTATTTTATTTATTCCCTCTCTCTTTCTCTGTCTCTCGATAAATTGTCTATTCGTACAAAAATCTGCTGCTACGCGTGACTAATGGCGAATTCGGTTGTCTGCACCAGTGCGCTAAGGCTTAATTGTTTGTAGTCAATTTTTATATCTAACTTTGTCTTAAATATATGTTGAAAGAGTATTTAGCCAAAAACGATCCGTATGGATGCTATACAGATCATTTTACTCGCTAAGAAATATTTCGAGAGATATTTAAGACGATCCTTAAATATAAGAGTTGACTGTAAACAAGCCTTAGTGTGCATTCAGTGCGCACAGTGATTTTCGTACGAATCGGAAATTTATCGAGAGAGACAGCGAAAGAGAGAGGGAAGAAATTAAATAGTTAAGGCGATACGTTAAAAATAATTGATTGCGTTTAGCATTTCAATTGCGATTCGTAATTGAACATAGATGCGTTTATCGCACGTACCCGACCGGACCTATCGAGCGACACACTTACAGAGCGGCGCACATAAAACCGGTCTCGAGCAGTCTTTTTTTTGTAACTCTATTTTGTGCTTGCGGCCAATTTGTGTGTGCGCCTCCCTATATAATAGAGGTTAATGAAAAAACTTGCTTCTACTATGAACTAGTGAGATATGTAAATCGTATGCTATTAGAGCGGAAAGATGTATCGTGAAAATTTACACAAGAAGAATGCTTGACATTTGATAGATGTTGACGTATGACGTTGACGTGTGACGTAAGCCCGCAGTGTTACAAGTTAATTAATAAAGATAAGCGATTAACTCGGCGAGCGTATTCAAGAGATAGATAGATAGACGGTGGAAAAGATGGAGAGAGTGGCGGGGGGGGGGAGGGAAGGGGGAGCGGACCGCTTTAAATTAAAATAAGTTAAATTAAATGCGCGAGCCCCGGCTACGCCTGATTACTCATTGTAAGCCGCTCAAAGTCGAAATCCGAAGTGATTCGATCTGAATTTATAGTCCGCTATTCATCATCGGGGCGAGTGAAACGGAAGAAAATTTAATTCAGCGATCGCCGACGCGGCGACGGGTTACGATCGGATCTACAAAACGAAACGCGGTGTAATGAATAACTTTCGAGCGTTTAGCGCGCCGACATCGGCGCTGAAAACGTCAATCAAATTTCTCGTCACGACAGATATGTATTCCGTTGCTGCCGCGATGCAACATATAGAGGAGAGTCCTCTCCTCCCTCCCCCTCCATTATGAGATAGACTCCTAAATCTGAGATAGCGAGGTTTCTGCTAAATTGATAGCATCGTCTGTTGGTTCCACCATGAATTTGTTGCCTTTCTCGTGAAATTTGTTTAGCGGAAACTTTATTGTTAACTCGCACATGTAATTGTTGCGAAAAAGATTTGCGAAATTGGATGTTGGAAACCCACTATTTCGTATTAGGAGCCTGCCTCTATAGCGAACTTTCCTTTATATTTCGTGACAAACGGAGCGACGCGATCGCGTGGACGAGAACGAAATCGGAGGGTATTCGTAGTATCGCGCGTACGCATGTGCAGTTAAAGGGTTGATCCCGAACAAATATCCGCGCTTATGGACCGTCACGGATGGAAAGAAGGGTAGATGATCGCGTACGCGTCACGTTCAGTCCGTTTCCACTGGCCGTGCCGGCGCGTTGCGCGCCTCCACCGACGTTACTGGCGAAAGGAGAGAGAACGACCGGCGGGCTTTTATTTGCGGCGCGATGGGCCGTTACGTGCAAGCATGCAGGGATTCATATTTCGGCGAGGTGAACTGCGGAGAAGGAAAATGTCACCGGCAGCCGAGGCTCTCCGATACGGCGCCTTTGCGTTGCGGTTTTTCGTCGGCTGGAATCAATCAGCGTATTTTAACGTCGATTATAACGAAATTGCCCGGCCGAGGACGCCGAATTTTCCAGGACTTCCTCAAACGTCTGCCTCTGGCGACGATCTCTACGGCAGTACAAATTGTTGGCTAAAAACCACAGACTTGTGCGTACCATACTGCTAGACTGCTATCTTCGAGCTGAAAAGCGAGGCAAGAGTTCCGCCATGTTTTGTTAGGCAAATGAAGTAGTACGTGTGCACTGGCAGTGACACACCGATGCACACATACTACTTTATTTACCCAACAAGACCTGGCGGAACTCTTGCCTCACTTTTCAGCTCGAAGGTAGCAGTCTAGTAGTAAGTCCTCTATCATGAGATAGGATTCTAATATGAGATAGTAGGTTTTCACCGTCCAAATTCAATCACAAATCTTTTTTCGCAACGATTACATCTAACAATCAATTTTCCACTAAACAGACTTCCCGCCAAGGGCAATAGATTTATGATGGAATCAACTGACGATGCCTATTGATTTAACAGAAACTCCGCTATCTCATATTAGGAGTATATCTCATAATAGGGGACACACACTTTCCTCTATACAGAAGTCTGTGCTAAAAACTCTCAAGTCTTCTCCCCGATGACCAGAATCTCCTTCCGTACATCTCCTGTACTCCTCTCCGGATTCCAGGAACTTCTTTTGAAGATATAATTGCCGCGTGTCGATCGCGTGACGTCGCTATTGAATTCGCTCGAGGGCATCTGGTATCACACCTTGATAAGAACGTTTAGAGTGACTCGTGTTAAAGGTACGCGCGTCCCGTACATGTTTCACGGAAAATTTACCGAGCAAGTTTATTTGACTCGTTACGTGGCAATAAAAAGAGATCGCTACCAGTTTGAAATAATATGTGTGATGCGAAACGTAAGAGCGTACAATAATATTTCCTCGCTCTCTCGCGGTCTCGTTATCGCGCGTAATTTACGTATCACGAAAGAGACCAAGTAGACGTATATCGCATGTATGATGCGCTTAAAATGCGGCACGGATATCGCACGTATGATAAAATATCCCGGACGCAATCTCCGATCTCGTAAAAATTTCGCGACTCGCTGTACGTCATCCCGCTTGGGAAAACTGTTTGCGCGCCACCAATCTCCCGGGGATATTTCGAATCGCAATCTGCTATCGTTCGCCAACAATCGATTCATTTCGCCGCTCGTCTCGTTTATCTTGTATTGTTTTCGTCGGCGCGATTGGGCCGGCGACGATGCTTTTACGGGCGCGGATATTTTTAGATCCGCGTCGATGTGTTACGGCCGGTTCTACATCCTCTCCGCGGCGAGTCGACTGATTTATCCGACGGGCCAAAAGGCATTTTGTAAGCGAGACCTTTCTCCCAGCGTTATTTCACTATTTATTTTAACCTTCCAATTGAATACGTGTTTTTTCGGTATCTCTTTAGCGAAACACGCGGATCTGTCGCCGTTTGACGTTACTTTTCTCACTTATTCAAAAACATCTGCTTGTGTATATTGTAGTTGACGATGCCACACTTATTTCGCTAGAAATTATTTCTCGAATCTTTTATTCTTAAGGTGGCTCCTGCGTAAACCGACCAAAAGTAGAAAAAATTGAAATTTAAGTACGTCGTAGTTGTAAATTTCACCTATCAGTACGCCACATTTTAGACCCGGTCGCCGGTGAAATAAAATAAAGAAAAAATATTTTAATATATTTTAACATTCCAATAAACACCAAGTAACAGTCACATAACATCAACATTATAATTTCCTACTCAACAAGATAAATGTAATATAACACCCATGTTATATTACGTTTACATTGTTAAGTAGGAAATTATAATATCGATATTATGTAACTATTACTTGGTGTTCACTAGGATAGGGGTTATGGGCCGATCGCTCGCGGAAGCACTTTGAGGATTAACATTATTTTATAGAAAAAGTAGATTTTAACAAAAAACGAGATGAGCATAAATGTCACAAGGATTCAAATGTGGTATTAATTGTGTATGAGATCCGATGCATAGTTCTCGAGCTATTTCAATGTCTTCAGATAAATCGTCCACCCTGTATAACCTAGCATATATATCAATGCATTGATGAATAATGCATTAAGTGATATTTTTTTATGAAAAGTCATATGCATTTCTAAAAATCAAAGAGGCCCCACCAAAGCACCCATTCTAACCGCTCCGTCGTGCAGGAGCCACCTTAAGGGGATGTTGGAGTGATTCTGCACTTTTGCACCTTTCTAACCTAGAAACTATCAGTCCGCGGAAACACTTGTGTAATATACAAATTAAATGACTTACGTGTACAGATCGAAAGCAGCTTGCTATTCCGGCTAAATGAAAGAACAATATGGCATCACTGAAACTAAGTTTGTAAGTCTAATAAGAAATAATAGTGAGCAACACACACATACAGTACATGTGGTATGTGTGTTGCTCACTATTAATTTTTATTAGACTTACAAATTTAGTTTCAGTGATGCCATATTGTTCTTTAATTTAGCCGGAATAGCAAGCTGCTTTCGATCTGAACACGTGAGCCATTTAATTTGTATATTACACAAATGTTTCCACGAAACAGACAGTTTTAAGTGCAAAATGTGCAAAAGTGCACAATCACTCCAGCATGCGTGTACCCGTATGTTACTTTGGCTCGAACGTCGTAGACCCGCGTGTTCAGACGGAGAATTAGACACAAAGAATGGGGAGGAAGAAAGTTGTTCCCTCAAGTGACAACAGTCTCGAAATATTTATTTATGGAAGGAAATACGCGCTCGAATTACTTTTCCGAGCAAAATATTGTATCTTATTTGAGTCCGCGTAATGTATAAAGGATCCATAAAGTAACGCAAAAGCACTTGCATTCGCGCCGGATTCGCGTTTCCGTTGAAGATCGGATGTCGCCACGCGCGTACGGCGTGACGCAGTCACGTGCGTTACGCGATTTTTGGGCGAACGCAGGAATCTGTTAAGCAGCAGGTGAATCGATAAATTTGCGACAATACTGTGGCGGGCGGCGTTTCGTTCGTTTTCGCGCTATAAACAAGTTATTTGTCAAATGCACGACTCACGGCTCGAAGCTGACGATGAGATCAACGACCTCGGAAATTGTGGACGTCAGAAATAATCGACGAGTGAAAATACCGATCGTGCCTATTTAATTCCGTTATATCGAGAGAAGGAGGGGGAGAAGAAACAGCTTTTTATTGTTGTACACGAAAAATATCTTTTTGTCAATTAAACATTTGAGATAAGGAAATTGTAATCGTTGAGCACAATCGTCCTATCGCACAACGATATCTTCTTAAAGGCCTGTGTCCACGATGCTAGAACTTGGACACAGTTTTTGGATCGTGGACACAAGGCTTTAAAGGCCTGCGTCCACGAGGCTAGAACTTGGCCCAAGTCCTAGTTCTGAGAAATGTGTAGCCAATCAACTTGCATCTTTTATAGAAGTAGATTGGCTACACATTTCTCGAGACTGAAACTTTAAGAACCTTTTAAGAACCCTCGAGAGATGGTAATCGTACTTAAAGTCAAATTTTTCTATTTTATTTACCAAGGACCTGGTATAAAATGAAAATGTATCGAGAGAGCTCGTACTACTATCGTGTTTGTTTTGTACATCGCACACCTCGTTATCAATATCGATACCTCCTTCGACATCTGCAGGCGCAAAGCCGCGTAACGTTGCATAACGTTTATAATCGATGGGTGACGAGGAACCATATAGCGACGTGTCACGATATATCGTGCGGGTCGCGCCGTACCTCGTATGTTACGTGACAAATTGGCCACGTGCGATTTTGCGGCACGTGCCCGCGACATCTCTGCCTTCCTTTATATAATTGGACGCTTGTCGCGATACTAAATCGAGAGAATTTCTGCTACAGAAACGTATCACGCGGCGGAGCCTGGCAGGCACGGACAACGACATAAAACGAGAGAGATTTCGCGTGTCGTAACATTATATTACACTTCCGTTATATTCCGCGGAGATGAGCCGGTTCCGGACGTCACTCCGCCTGTCGTTTTTTCTTCTTCTTTTGACTTCGTGCACTTTACGCGAGCTCGCGAATAAAAAATTGTAATAACGGAAAAATTTTAATAATACACAATGCAACAAAAAGAAGACACAAATTCTCCGATCAACGCGGAATAGAGGAATTTCGTCGATCAATGCTGCATTCAGGCCTGACTGTGACATTTTTACTGGCATCGAGCCGGGAATTTTTTATGAGATTCAACGGCAGTTTTTCATCCAACGTTGTTTCACGAATTCTGCACGGCGCTTCTGCGAGGTGTTTCGTTTTCCGGCGCGACGAACGAGAACCGAACGTTTGTAACAATCATCGATTATGCGTAATGCGATTTATTGTAAGTGGTGACTCAAAAGGTGATATGCATGCCTTCGGTCTTTTTTTTCCATGCGAACGCATTAATTACGCGATTGCTCGACGCGATCTGCAATTGCGGAATCGCCACGCGCCGGAAGCATTGCGAATCGTGAATCGCGAACCCGTGACACGAATCGCCGACGTCTCATGGCATTTAAACAATCGCAATTTGGTTGAACGCAATTGTGAATGCAACAACGTCATCCCGGTCTGTGCGCGATAATGAGCGGTTCGTCGCTCTTCGTGCTGATCGACCGCAATTGCGTGCCGCGCGAACGCATAAAGGTACCGCAAATAAAAAAAAAAGATTTTGGCGTAAAAAATAAAGCGAACGTGCGGGGTATCTAGCGACGTGTATCGGCGAGGGATTTACGCCTCGGTTACCAACGCGAGCTTTCGCGTGTTGTATTTAAAATGCCACGTATATAATTTCCCGGTCTGCGAGCCGATAGTCGAGCGAAAAGAGGACCGTATGCAGGCCGCGGCTCGTATCGCTCACACTTGTTCATCATTTTACGCATTGACGTATACGACATCCTTGATAGCGCCGCTGCGAGATAATGTTATCCATCGTTTTTAATTAGAGAAGCTCGTAACATACGCGCACGCGGGGCTTTCCGTTTACCGCTACGCGAAACGTGCGATTTGGACGGCGGTAGCCGCGCGCGAGAGAAGATTGCGAAGCCGCGGGAATAATAGCCGCACCTGTGCATCAAGTTATTATTACAGGTACACGAAATTTTGCTATTCCCGGAGTTAAGTAATGGGCGCAGTCGTTTCGTTATCGTTCACGTCACGCATGAATATGCATGGTGCATGCATATGCATGGCAGTCTCCGTAGCACAGATGCATAAAAAGAGCGTGAAGCCGTTTACAAAAGATGACCTTGGAATCGAAAGATACGGCAAAAAAAAGTTGCATATTATTCACGTCGTGCGCCCTTTGTAACGGCTGTAACGCCCGCAGCGCAGCGGACCGTTTTTTTTAGCGCATCGCGCATAAATGCCACATCCTTGCCGTAAACAACGAAACTTATTTAATCGCCGATATGCACGAGGTTCTAATAAACCGCCGATCAAACGAAATGGGATCTTTATTCACGAAATACAGCTCATTTGTCGTACGTAGGTGAAATTTGTTTTATTATTTTAATTGTTCGGATATTTAATAGCGCGCACCGCTACATTCGATTTGCAGACCCCGCTCGTCGGGCGAAGTAAATCATTTTTAAACCCATGGAATCTGTATAAGGCGACCGAACTAGGCTTGATTACGTCACCGAACGAGGGCCGACATTATTGCAAAATTTTGAATCAAAATTGTGCCACTTTTAGCGCTGGCGTCGCTGACGCGGATTAAGGATTCGCCCATGAGTTTACCGATCTTGATCTCACTGTCTCGTAGATACAGCGTAAAACCGTTGTTATCTGGCGATCAGTCACTTATACGGTTATAGAAATTGTCTCTAATACTTTTATTCATTCAAGCTACGTTCTGAAATGTTTTTTCTCCGACGAAAATTTCGGTAAACCTTCGGAAAACCCACGTATATGAAATAATGGGTAAGAATACCCAATTCTTATGTATTTTTGTCCTCTAAACATGAATATGTAACTTAAAAATGGCGCTCGGGACAAGAAACATCGAAAACCATAAAAATTATGGTTTTTAACATATATCCCACCAAATATTAAAAATTTTGAAAAATGTTTTAAACAAATGTTGTAGATCTCTTCGAAATATGCATTTTATGTCCTGCTCATTTTTACTGTACCAGTGATAGTTTTCGAGAAAAAGGATGGACTATAAATCTTCTATCTGTCTTATGTCTATCTGTCTATCATCTAAGCATGTACTTTGCAGTACGATTTCACATGGGTTTGCAACTTTCCACGTGAAGCGAGATCCACTCCACACTTCAGACATGGTTTGGGTAAGGTTATATCTTAACGAAGTAAAGCCCCCCCCCCCCCCCGAAGGGGGGAGGAGCGGAACATGCTGTCTCCACGAACAGTAGAACGGTGTCAGACATGTGGAACAGTACAACGGTGGAAGTATGTACATGCGTGGAGACAGTATATTCTGCCCCCCCCCTTCGGGGGGGCTCCACTTCGTTAAAATATAACCTTACCTAAACCATGTCTAAGGTGTGGAGTGAATCTCGCTTCACCTGGAAAGTTGCAAACCCATGTGGAATCGTACTGCAAAATAATACATGTTTAAATGGGAGGACAGATAAGATTTAGAGTTCATCCTTTTTCTCGAAAACTATCACTCGTACAGTAAAAATAAATAGGACATAAAATGCATATTTCGAAGAGATCTACAACTTGTGTTTAAAACATTTTACAAAATTTTTGATATTTGGATTTGAGATAAATATTAAAAACTATAATTTTTATGGGTTTTTTATGGTTTTCGATGTTTCTTGTTCCGAGCGCCATTTTTAAGTAACGTATTGATGTTCAGAACACAAAAATACATAGGAATTGGGTATTCTTACCCATTATTTCATATACGTGGGTTTTCCGAAGGTTTACAAAAATTTCTATTCTAGTAACAGAATTAATTAGAATTAATTGGAAACGCTTGAAAAGATTTCGTAAAGGTTATCAAGTAAAAGTCTTCTCGGAGAGAAAGGTTTCAGAACGTCCTCGGAAACATAATCTTATACAACTTACGATTCTAATAGTTGAAATGTTGTTTTTCGTGAATTACACAGTACACAATAAATATTGTTATTGTATATCCAAAATCTATGTTTTTCCCGTACCTCTCGTACTCTATCATTAATATAACCACGAAAGCTTCATGCATATGACAGCCCTCACAGCACAGAAAGATTGCAGGAAGATTGCAAAAATGTTACATTGCAAGATTGCAATATTGCAGCAACTAAATTGGAACATTTTCTCAATTTGTTTTCATGTTCTCAAAAAATTTACTTCTTTTAGTGAATATTCAAATATATATCATAGTTTACGCCTATAAGCGCGTATTATTATTTTCATAATAAGGCTGAAGTAGTTGCTGTTAGGACAGTGAGTTTATACACCTTTGTGCGCAAATTTAGAACAAAAATAAACAGTAGATACAAATACAAAATTACTTTTCGTCAAGACCACGACTGGTGGGAAAAGTGGGAAGCGAGGAAACACGTTTTCTACCTAATCTTATACTACAATCTTAATCGAAATTACCTCTATAAGCAAATGCTTATTAGTAAAATCAAAAAGATATAATGTTTTAAGGAAATATAACAGCTCTTAACAACGTCGCCTATTTTGAAACGTGCATATAAGAAAATTATATGCAATTAGATGAAATTATTTGCAATCAGATGAAATCGTATAAAATCTAATGAAATCATGTAATCGGTGGGACAACATTTTAGCTAGTGGTTACCCCCTTGGCTGAAACGCACGAGGTAACGCCGTACTCTCGTAATCGCGAAGGAGCGAAATTGGGATCGAGCGCTTCCGCAAGAATATTGCGCAAATTCGAGCGCGATCGGCTTCCGTTTGCTCGCGCAGCGCCGCTTTCGGCCGCGTTTAGCGAGGGGGATGCAGTGCCCCAGATTCGGCCGAGTCTGCTCCAACAGTCGTTCAACCCTCGGCCTAGATTCGCGGCACCCCGCGCTGACGTCATTCACTATTCCACACGCAGGTGCTCGTGTCTCTGTGTGTCGGTCGCCGATATTACGTTTACACGCGGACACGCGAATGCGTATTCACACCGACACGCGCACGCACACCTGCAAAGGTACTGCGTCATCCCCGTTGCAGTCTCAGAACTCGAGACACCGCCGAAGTGATGCGCGAACCAGGGCGCATTGTCCTCGTCAGGCTGTATTATGCAACTTCTCCCTCGATTCACCGTTCCTTTTTCGCCCCCCTCCCCCCTC
>NW_011967185.1:1335918-1340559 GCF_000949405.1 Vollenhovia emeryi
CCCCTCCCTCCTCTCTCTCTCTCTCTCTCTCTCTCTCTCTCTCTCTCTCTCTCTCTTTCTCGTCTTTGCCAAGTCGGCTTTTTAGTTGCCACGGCCAGATTCGCTGGTATCGCTTTATACATTCATGCGCCTCGTTACGACAAGTATGATTGGGTCATTTCTAAAGTGCGATCTGTGCGCGTTTGAAAGTCCGGAAAACTACTTCGGAGTTAGTACTAAGGTCTGCTGCTGCTGCTGCAAACAAAAATTCGTCCTGTTCGCCGAAGTTGAAAACGAAATTGAAACGCGCGACGAGTTTTGTGAATAAAAATAGCAACTATCGATTTTGGTACATCTTTGGCTATCTTGAATGGAGGTCCCTCTTTTCTTCTTAAATCGGTAATCTAATTATATCCGAAACGAAATTTAAAGAAATCGAATGAATTTAATATCTGGTCGAAAATTGAATAACAACGCGCAGTTTGCGTCAATTTCAAGATCTTTTCGAAGAAATTTGCATGCCATTTTGCCATTTGATTAACGACTTCGGTATGACTCTTGCGGAATAATGCAGGTATTAATGACCATTCTTATTATTTACCTGGCGTGGATAAACTTACGTAATGAATAAATGATGTTCATTTGTCGAGTCCGTACGTCAAGTGACAATAATAATCCGCGATTATATCTGACATAAATCGGGAAATGATGGATGATCAATGTGCAAATAATAGATTCCTCTCGATTGTTTTTCTGCAATGAAATACGAAAAGCTTATCTCGATTTATGTATCGTTGACTGACTCGGCAAATCGCTGGATTACAATCTTATTACAGGTTCTCTCTCTTTCTCTCCCCGTCTCTATTTTTCGTGTAATTACCACGGAGTTTTTTGCCAGTTATAAAGTAGCTCTCGATAATGAATACAAAATAATTCTGACGCAGTCATAAAATTAATAACAGATTATTTTTACTCAGCGGCTTTACATAATAAGCGAAACCACTAACTGGACCGATTACCATACGTAATTAATTTTATTGCCGTTTTTGTTAGCTTATTATTAATATATCAATGTTATATTAATAGAAATAATATACACGTCACGATATATGGAAATCGGGCTATTTCTATAACATAGAGAGATTTCACGTTACGCGTCAGCACTTTGCATAATAAAGTCTTCTTTTTCAATGAAAACGAGCTCGAGTTCGTAATCCGATTATGCTCGTTAGTGATGCCGTGCGTTTGATTACTGTTTTTAAGGAAAGTCCCCGAATTTTCTTGAGCTTTTTTCAAGAATTTCCCAGTCATGCCTCTCGTGAACCTAAGCTCGGTTCCTTTATTTATTACACTCAAGGTTGCGAAGTAACTCGTTACTTGTAACGAAGTTACAGTTACAGTTACTTTTTTTTGGTAACCCTAACTTAATTTCGTTACTTTCTCTTCGTCTGTAACTGTAACTTAACTCATAATCAGTTACATACTAGTAACTAATTTAATAGTTACTTTATATATTTTTTAAACCCCCACAGATTGCACTAGGCCTTGCATAAGCGCATAAACGCCTTTATCGACATTGCACTTAACAATTTAATTGTAGATTTGATATTTTTATTTTCATTGCAAAAAAGTAACTGCAAAGTAACGATACGTTAGTTTTTTAGTAACTGCAACTATAACGCGTTACTTTTCAGAATTGGTAACTTGTAATTGTAGATACTTTTATAAAGTAACTTTCCCTACACTGAACATTTGATACGATATCGCTTGAAAAGGATCACAAACCATGGTCGAAACGTTGTGGGTTATGCACATAAAAATTGCCAGACACGATCAAGTTATCATTGAAGTCTTTTAATTATTACTGGCAACATTGAAGACTACTCCTTGTACTCAATTTCCTTTATCTGTCTCTTTCAGCGTACGGGTTTTCTGCAGCATCCTGTTGCGTACTGCAGCATGTCCGAGGTCCGGAAGTACGTTGTCGCCAGGTGGGATCCCGCGTACAAGAACTGCCTCAGCATCGTCCTGCCGGGTGGTTCGCTTCTTCTGCAAGCGAGTAACGCTTACACGAGGGACCAGTGGTATCACTCGATATTATGGAAGGTACGTTAACAATTCTCACTTATCACTGAAGGAAAAACGTTTATCATCCCTGTCAATTAATTGTTTTCCATCGAGTAGTTTTGGACGTAAAAGATTTGGAAGAATCACGTTTACACATACACGTTTATAAAATACGAATCTGGATTTAACATTTGTATTTTACTTGGCCACGTTACGAGATCTGCCACTGCTTGTTTATCGCGTTAGCAGCGATAAAAAATGATAGACTTTCGATCCATTTTTAACTCGTAACTTTTTAAGCTAACAATAGAGCAACGTGTTTATCCGTCTTTCGACCGGCGTTTTTCGTGCGGAGAACAATCGATGCTGTTCACGCGGATGCGAGCGCTGATATCAAATATTTTTTTTAATATCGGTCTTCCGATATGCCTGACGTGAGTCGGCAAAGAATGGCAGAGCAAACACAGGCGTTATTAACGCCCGACAATGCGAGGCTGAAGCAGGAGGAAGTGATAATGGCGCGAGAGGCGAACGTTCCCGATCGTCCTCGACCGGATCAAATCTCCCGGATACGTCAGCGTTTTATGGAGGTTGCCGCGAGCGGTTTAATATCCGGTCGGGAAATTAATCAGCGGGCCTCTTGTCGTGGCCGCGCGACGAGTAAATCGCAGCGATCGGGCCGACCATAACGATTGATTGAATTTTATTGTTTACGGCGTTATATTCCCGTTGAAAACATCGTCCGTACGGCCTGGATGTCGATGACTTCTGCCGAAATTGACCATATACGCCGAGGGGCAGATTTCTTTCAATTCAATTTCCAGCCTCATAGATACGGGCGATGCGTTGGAACGGCATTTTCGCGTTTAATTTCAGTTCATTTGCAACGACAATCTTTTTATTAATTAGCAGCAAACGAAATTTTATCCCTTTTGTCGACGTTAAACTCGTTATAACGAGAATGTCAGGATCGAAAGAGCTCGGATTTCGGTTCTACTTCAATTCGTTATGCAATACTCCTGCGTGTTATCTCTTGATTATAATATATAAGTTACCGTCTCACATTTTGGGGCCTTTTTATTTTCAAATTCTTAACCCTTGGAAGCCCACGTCATAAGAAGTCTTTTTAAAATAGCAAGTATTTATTAACAGTCAATTATATAATTTAAAAAAATTATTCCAATACACTCCTTGGAATGGTTTTGCAGTGAAACCATTGGCTTGAGATAAATATTTTGTTATAAAAATTTATTATTTTTAATAAAATTTACTTTTTCGAAATAAGAATTTACGATTATAAAAGATACATTCCTAATTATATTCATAAGACACTTTCTGTAAGACTCAGTGGTTAAGCATTGTATAGAAAAATTATGTTATGCGTCCTATGTTTTAAAAAATTATAATAAATTCAATTACATATTTTACAAGTCAAGAACTAAAGGCGATCTCGTTTCGAAATCAGGGAGCCATTGATGAAAGTAATACGAAACAGTGGTTTCACAGTAAAGCGACTGGGGCGGGGAAAAGGTTGACGATAGAACTTGCCGATGAAACAGTTCGAATTCGAGTTCGCGAATCACCCGGAGTCGATCCGTCTGCCCGTAGAAAAGCATCGTCAAGTACCAATGGTTCGTGTCGACGAGCACACGGGAGGAGGTGATATTGCGCGAACTGCGCACCATGGTGGACTTTGCCCTGTGGACGCCGCTCCAGGACGAGAGGGTGGCCGGTACGCCGCTGGAGGCGGTCGCCAAATTGCTGGACGAGTCCAGCGCGGAGCTAGACTCGGACGGGAAAACCGAGGAGGAAGCCGTTCGCGATCGCAGGAGCTGGGCGGAGGCCGTGCTCGGCGTGGTGGCACCTCTTCTGGAAAAAGCGGCGCCACCGACGGCGCTCGCGAGAGTACTCGCCAGACTGGCGCAACAGCATCCGCGCTCGCAGCTGGTCCCGATGCTCAGCCCGGCGATCACGCGATGCCTCAAGCACACCGTTGACTTTGGCAAGTCGCCGGACATGAGAAAGCTGTTGCAGGTGAGGTGTCTGATAAGTCTTACGTTACTTTGTTTGATTACACAGCGAGATCAAGGGAGATTGTCAGTTTCCTTTCGTTTTAGCGGCGTAAGGATTATACGTTAAAAAAAAGCTTTCGCTGTCTCGACGATTTTGGTTACACTGATAGAAAAAATATGTAGTATTGGAAACTGTAATTGCATAATAAAATAATTATAGTCAGGAATATCATTTTTATAGTAATTATTACTATAATATTAGCAGGGTTGGGAAGTAACGTGTGACTTGTAACGCCGTTACCATTTTCGTTACTTTTTTTCGGTAACGATCGTTACTTTTTTATGTCTGTAACGGTAACGGTAACGTCGTTGCATTTTTACAGTAACGGTAACGAATTCAGCCGTTACTTTTATCGTTACTTTAGTTCCCTATTATCTTTTATATCTGTTCAATAGATCGTGGGCTGGTCGCGCGCACTATTCTTGATTGGACAAAAATATTCCGATATTGGGCGCTGGAAGTCAATGTCACATGAGAATGCGCTGTAAACATTTATCGATGTCTTGATTCTGGGGCCCGATT
>NW_011967185.1:1343939-1359744 GCF_000949405.1 Vollenhovia emeryi
GTTCCCAACCTTGAATATTAGTAATAGCAACCATATGGACACAGTGATGCCAACTATTTAAAAAATTTACTACAAAATATAAGCTTTTAACTATTATTCTGTAACGGTTAGAAATTTAGTTAATTATTTTTATATATAACAGTAAATACAATCACAATAATAGTAAATTTAACTACATTTCTATCATCCACCTTACTAATCGCATGGTAAACAAAAGTGGAGTGGTTCGAAATGTCCTTACTAGAGGGACGCGCGGTACAAGACTTTCTCGTAAGAAGAAAACCGCATAGGATGTTATAAATACGGATAAGTTTATACATTCGAGATTACTTATCTTTTCTTTGAAAGATGCTTTCTTGTACTATTCTTTATGAGTGCAGAGTGATGTAACCAATGAACATAGTGAACGCAATGTATATACAGGGTATACTAAAACCACCAGATATCTTTTTAATCACAGATTCTTTAGAAAATTTCAAGACAAAAATTCTAATACAAAAATGTCGAGGCTATCATAGTTTTTAAATAATAAGTGAGTATATTTTACCAATGATAGGCCTGAGATTTCGGGCGCTCCGGCACGGCGACATGACGAGTGATAAAAGTGTTCCTATGACCCGAGTAGAAAATGAAACACGGCCCTGAAAGGAGCGCGATAGATTTTGCTCTAACGGCTGATCAGATCTTGTTAAGGCAGCCTGATGGCGCCCTGATAAAAAATGTGACGTTGTGTTCTATGTGGCCCTGAAAGCCGTTTCCTGATCAGGACCTAGTACTGCGAACTCTTCTCGTGCCTTGTTACTCCTATAGGGCCCTGTACGGGAATTCTGTAACTTGCTATCGAGGTTTTTCGATAACGTTAATTAGGAACAACCAATGAAAATCTGCGTCTTTTTCGAAAATCATCCTCGCCATTTTGATTTATGACAACCGTATCATAAGTTGAATGACCAATATTGTGTGTATAAGAACTATAATACATTGTTAGGTCAACCATAACTTACGTAGTTGGAAGAATTAGAAAAATGTGGTTGGCTCCTAAAATGACTATAAATTATAGTGAAATTGTGGTAACTGCAACTATTTTTTTTCTGTCAGTGTAGTTGAACGAATTGTTACATTTTTATAAGGAGTGATAAGCGCGAATGTGTTATGACGTTGCGTTGCGTACGTGTAGGTGTTCATCGCCGCTTTGTATGAGAACAACGACGGCGAGCAGGCGATCAGGGATTACATCTCGTCGGTTCACGGGCCGGGTAGCGATTGTCCGCATCCCCGGGTACTCCCCAATCTCGTGTCCATCTGCGTCGCGGCCATATTCCACAGGCAAGTTTCCGCCCAAGTTATAATGGAACTGGATTCCCGTATCGCGGGAAATCACAGACGAGACTCTCATCAACGGTGTCGATTGCGATTTCGCAGGTTCGAGGTGTCGAGTCGCGTATCATCGAACGAGGACAAACCGTCGTCGTTGCCGCCGTTGCAGTGTTACCTGCTCGTCTTGAATATCGCGTAAGTGTTGCATTCACTGACGAACGAGAGCCGCTTCCTCTCGCTGCGTCCTCTCTGAGCTCGAGATCCTCGGTTCTAAACGCGTCTCACGTGTCGAGGGAAACGACGTTGCAGATCGGAGTACACAGATTGGCGTCCGGGCCTCGGGGCACTGCTGCAGCCCGTCCCGTTCCCTGAAGAGGCTTTGGCTGTGAAGGAGGTGCAGGAGTCCGTGCTGATGGGCGTGATGCAACGACTGGCGAAAGACCCGAGGTGCACGGTGCATCGCGTCCTCCTGCCCGTCAGAGAACCGCGTCCAGGCTGGATCCACATCGCCGCGCCGTCCAGCCCGGCTTGTCCAGATCGTGGAGAACTGTTCGGCGAGATGGTGAGAGTCTGTTGACATTTTTTTTTGCGCACAAAGACTAGGTACGTTACTTTTCTTTCGCATACCGTGACTTTGGTAGAGTTCGTAGTGGATTTTGATCAAGCGCTTTAAAACGCAGCTCTCTTTGCTTCTGAGAATCTTACCAATCAATTACGAACGACGATGACATTTACGAGGATCTTTTCACGCTTGCAGAAAGGTCCCTTTGATGTTAAATCTTGAGCGAGACCTCCCGCGAAGATGTTCGGGGAAAAATTTGCAACGCTTGTTATATCTTCTTTTCTTTAATCTGCTGCGTTTCGTGTATTCGGATAGCGCGTGGCGAGAGATAAACATATCTGACGGCGAAATAAAGGGAATACGCGCGAATGAATACGCAATTATCGCGCTTATCGGCGCGACGGGGCATCGAATTTATCCGCACGTGAAACAATTGTGGCGTATTCGGTAGCCGTAATCTCGCGAGCCGAGCGTTTCGAATTGTGCCTATGGCTCCCCGGCCTCCGCACGCGATAACGCACGCTGGAATAAGATCTGTTTTGTTCAGAAACAATTCACCTCCCCCCTCCAACCCCCCGGGAGGAGAAGAAAGGTCGTGGCAGCGTCGATTATTTGACGCGCGATTCGATCGGAGGTCCACCTGAATATTCATGAATCGCTCTTTTGAGATGCGCGGGCGCGTCGTCTTCAATGGACCCCGTATTGACAGCATCAATTCCGATCCTCTCGGAAATAACCGCGGAATCGAACCGCCACAATCGCGCGGAATTAACCAAGTCTATCGGGTTGATTGCGGGCTGGCGAAACGGAACGGTAGGAGGGCTGTCCAATGATCCTCTCGCAGCGAGTAAATTCCGTTCTTGATTACATCCGAGATCATAATTCCGTCGTCGATCCCGTCATCGAGGAATTTTAACGAGCGTAACCGGGAGAACGCCCGCGCGACACGTTGCCTATTTTTAAGTTACGTTAACGAGCGTGGGAATTTTTTTCCCGTCGTTTTCGGGACGCGCGGGAGATTCGATAGATTTATAGCAACGCGTTCTCGATAGCTCACGACCCTGCTGGCGTGCTGCTGTCGGCGGAAGAGGTTCATCGCGTCCCTGCTGAAGCAGGCGGGCGACGATTGCATCCTGCTGGCGGTGCGGGGCTGCGACGCCGCGCAGGAGGCGCTCTGCCTGATGCTCGAGTGGCGTTTACTGCCGAACGAGGAGGCGAGACTTCAGATAGTCAACGCGCTCGAGTCCACGGAGTCCGGGAAGGAGCACTACGCCGCTCTCTGCCAGAGGCAGAAGAACCTGCAGGAGCTGGTAAGCGAGTCCGCGAATCCTCCCGCCGCGGAAAAATTCGACGGCCCTTCGCGCTTGCTCTGTGCTCCGGGGGGAAGAAACAACAGTAACCCATTTCGGGTCCACAATTGGTAATCGAATTATTTGGATTGTTCGTAACTCTAATTTTTTACGAATTTTACCCCGCGCAACTAAAAATCGCAATTCGCTATTCTATCTATATCCAAGATTTTTAACCCTTAAACTACACCCGGGGTCCAGGAGACCCCAACAAAAGTTTGCGTTTAAATATCTTCTATATAAAATGTAAAGTTGGGACTTATGGCGCCATTTGTTGTTAGTTAAAGTCTTCCTTTTTAAGACTACACATTAGTTGTGGGTCCCAAGGTGCTAGTTGACTAGTGACAGCCGTTCAAAGTAGACGCTTCAAAACGCTGGGGTCAATCTGACCCCCTGTGTAGTGTACGAATATTGGGAGGAATTTTTTTCATAATTTTTTGTACAATTTTACTGCATTTCAACTAGAAAAATGTAAGTATTAATTTAAATACCATGCGATTTTTAAAATTAGTTATAACATAAATTATAATACTTTTAGATGGCGTATAATTTGAGAACTCGGAGCATACGCCAGATGCTGTATTGAAATAATGTATTCAACCTTTATTTTTATCATATATTTTGTAAAAAAAGTATTTTACACGCAAAAGACGAATAATATAATTAATTTTTATTGCAATGACCAGTAAAAATGTGCCTTCAATTTTTCCGAATTATCACACCTTCGGTTGTCAAAGTAAATACCTTTTTTGGAATGTGTAGTATTGCAATTATTTTTATCTTAAAGAACATTGTTTCAAGAGTATGCAGTTAAATTTTTAGGTTAAAATATTAAAAAATGAAAACGTTATTGAATTTTAAATAAAAAACGGCATTTTCTGAGCTTCTTTCTACATTTTAATTTTTTTAAATTATTGCAATCTTTATTTATGGCTCGGACCAAGTTTATCCTACTTGTTAATGTTAATATAACATTTCTAATTTTTTACAACATCAAAAAATGAATAGTATCATTGCAGCAATTGTTTAAACTAGCGGGGGTCAGATTGACACCATGTGTAGCGTATGTCTCAAATAGATAGTGTCTAGTTTAAGGGAGTAATATTAACCAATTCTCTCAATTAGTTCTGTCGATATTCAGTAACGCGAAGATAATTTTCACTTAAGAGGCACTAACTGGAATGTTAAGTTGCTTAACTACAAAAAAACGGTCAAAATTTTTCCCAGAGTAGAGTTACGAACAATCCGAATAATTCTATTACTAACTGTGGGCCCCAAAATGGGTTGCTAACTGTTTTCTTCCCAGAGTGCTGTTGCTTTCTTTCTTTTTTTTGTACTAACGATAAATTCCGTCGGTATCCAACCCTATTCTATACACGTACGACGTATGAATACGTTCGCTCTCGCCAGCAACAAAAGGGTGGACCCCGGAAACTGACGCTACCGGTACGGGCGACCGACGCCGACGTCGCCCTTTTGCTGGGCGGTCGTGCCCTCGGTAATCTCGAATGCCTCAGCCTCGCCTTCACTTCCGTCACGTCCGCGTGTGCGGAACAGCTGATAAAGCTACCGGCGCTGAGATACCTGAATCTGTGGGCTACGCAATTTGGCGACACCGGCCTACAGATGATCAGCGAGCACCTACAGAAGCTGCAAGTGCTAAACCTCTGCGAGACGCCCGTGTCCGACAAAGGCATCTCCACGTTGGCCTGTGAGTATCCTAGTACCAAAAGCTTGAGATTCGGTGTAAAAACGATTGTAACTTATAGCGAATTCGGTTGGTTGCACTAGTGCCGCACTGAGTGCGCACTAGGCCTTGTTTCCAGTCAATTTTTATATTTAAAGATCATCTTAAATACCTCTTGCAATATTTCTTACCCAGACAAATGGTCTGTACAACGTTTACACGGATCACTTTTTGATTAAATACTCTTTGAACGTGTATTGAAGACAAAGTTAAATATAAGAACTGGCTATAAACAGGCCTTAGTGTGCACTCAGTGCGCACTAGTGCAAGCAACCGAATTCGCTATTATTCGTTTACTCGGTAAAATTAATCTTAGGCCGGTATTTGTAGTCGATTTTTATTTCAAAATCATCTTAAGTGCACTGATAGAAAAAAAATGGTAAGAATAACTATGATCTCAGTATATTTTATAGTGAATTTTGGCTCCAAACATATTTTTATAGTTTTATTAAACATGCAAAATATAGCAGAGCGAATACAAATTTATAGTCATTATCACCATGACATAAATTAGCACAACCATATGAAATAGTTATAGTAAACTAAAAGTAGATTTTTGTGTAATTAACCGTACTATAAAATAAAGTTACCCGAAACACAGTGAAAAGTACGATAAAACATACGAAATAGTATTAAACTGTACAACAGTATGCAATAGTAATAAATCGTATTTATATTGGAAGTAATATTCCCCGCTTTTTATTACATATACATTGCGTTCACTATGTTCGTTGTTTACATCACTTTGCACTCGTAAAGAATGGTACCAGAAAGCCTCTTTCAAAGAAAAGATATGCAATCTTATACGAATGTATAAACTTATCCGTATTTATAACACCCTAAGCTGTTTTCTTCTTATTACGAGAAAGTCTTGTACCGCGCATCCCTCTTGCGAGGACATTCCGAACCACTTCACTTTTATTTACCATGCGATTAGTAAGGTGAATGATATAAATGTAGTTAAATTTACTATTATTGTGATTGTGTCTATATGGTTGCTATTACTAATATTATGGTATAGTAATAATTACTGTAAAAATAATATTCCTGACTATAATTATTTTACTACCCAAGTAGAACAAATTAATCACAAAAACGTCAATATGACATTAAAATGATGAAGTTTAAGTCATAAAATGAACGACATCAAGATTTACTTTGCAATGACTGATTTATGACATGCTGTTTTATGATATTCGTGACGTGTATAATAATTTTATATATAATAATATATTACAGATTACATGATCAGTCTTATATTATGTTTATCTTATATTACTTCAATTTATTTTTAATGTATAATATTTAATTAACTTTGCTTTGGAGAACAAGATTTGCTTTGGAAAACAAGATCATTTTTACAACATTTTGATGTCTTAATGATGTCACAAATAGGTGCTCTCGGTGGGCTATTTTGACATCACCATGATGCATAAAAAATAATAAAAAATTATGTCATCTTGATGTTTTCATGACTAATACGTTCTACTTGGGTATGCAATTATAGTTTCAAATACTACATTTTTTTTTATCAGTGTGTTATCTTAAGAGGCTAATACGGCTCTGTGATTGGTTAAAAACACATTAAGAGCATAGTTAAGTTAATCTTAAATATAAGAACGGACTATGAATACCGGCCTTAAAGTATGAAGCGGATGAAGAAGCTAGATTTAGATGATTTAATTATTTTGTAATAACAAGAAGCGCGCAGAGATTTGAAAATTATGAATGCAAGCAATACTGCATGCGAGATAAAAGATGGAATTATTTCAACGTTAAATTTCAGTATCAATCAAATAAATTTTTTGATTCTCGAGTTTTGGCTCATTTCGCGCGAGACCTAAACACCTCAGCCTGTCGCTTGAAAAAACTGCTACCGCTTTGTTGCAGCATTAACCAGCCTAAGGAAATTGAATCTGAATAGCACGAAGCTGTCGGCTCAGACATTCGAGTCGCTGAAGAAGCGACTGCCGGCCCTGCAGGAATTCGACGTTCGATACACGGAGGCCTGGTGACCCGAGGTCACGTCCAGCACCTCGCCCAACGGCATTCTTCGTGACGCGATAACGAAGAAGCAACGCTGAGGTGTTTGGTCGTTCGGAGGGAAATTCAAGAGACTTGACGGAGTGACGTTCGTATTCTTGATGTCCAACCAATCCGATCGAATTATCGAGCATTGGGCGCGATGCGTTCGTTCGTTTTCTTTCGATCCGGCTAAGCGTACAGACTACGGCAAACGGAATGTTCCGACGCTCGCGACTCACTTTTGAGCCTTCTCGTTTGCACCGAACATTCGCCTTCGAAAGCGCTCGCGCATATTTTGTGCTCGCTGCTAAATCTAACCGAATGTTACGCGAATAGAAATGGCAGTTCGGCTGTTCGTTCGCTTAGTCTGTGCGCACCCTAATACGCGATCAGCATAACGACCGCGGAAAATTATGTCAGTGAGACTTTCCCAGCGAGGGAGGGAAACAAAGTCTTCTGCTAAGTACCGTGCGGGATAAGCGAAGAGCCTTTTATCGTATTTTTACGTATCTCCGACGTATCTCGCTTCTTCCGGTTTAATCGCGCGACGGCTTGTTCTTTCCAGAGGGCGATAAATATGCGCGATAGGATTGACGGTATCACGTATTTAGTAGACAACGCAGATATCAATATATTCGTGTTGTTCACTAAATGTATCTTCCATTTTAAACTGATATTATTTACGCGAGACGTTAGATTCTTACGAGAACTCGTGCCAGGCGGCTCGACTCCCACGACGCGTGTTAATTTAGAAACGTCCCTTCCGCGTCGTCGTCGAGTGGAGAGCGCACTTTTCAGGAACATTCCAGCGTCGCGAACTCGGACGTCAGTTTTCAGGAAAGACGCGCATTCGTTTGAATAAATAAATTATATTGGCGACGAGCCGCCTCTGTCGGGCATTTGCATAGAATTCGTTTGCGAGATACCGCGTCGCGGCACGTGCAACGATTGCGTCGAAGAGCGATCGCCAGAGCCAAGGAACGCTAGACGTCCCATAAGTTGGCGGGACAAAGAAAAAATCTGTTCCTTTGTAAGTTTGAAAAAAAGGTGCAACATAATTTTTTTTAAACTTACGGAGCAACAAATAAAAATATTACTTAGAATTGATTCCGCTCATTTTGTTCCGCCAACTTGTAAGACGTAACGCTAGTCGTTTGCGACAAGTTGCCCACCTGGGGGCTGGCGAGGGGAACATTTGCATAGAACATTTGTGGCAATAACGCGCTTGCCTCGACGGTTCTGATCGAAAACGACCGTTGATCGCGTTTGACGATCGTTTACATTTTTACGCAACTCCGAAGGCTGGTTCCGAGCGTCAAAGTTTAACAATAGCTTCAGTTCCTTCCTCCATCTATTTCGAGTTTCCGGGAAAAGGCGAGTTGTTTCCGCTCGTTTCTACGCCGTTAGAAGCGCGATACATCTTCCTCCTCTCCCTTGCATCTTTTTTTTATACACGCGCGCGTTCACTTTTGAAAGATGCTATTACTTTTTCGACGGAGATTACAAGTATCGACGTCCGATTTTTGTTCGTTAAGCACGCGAGCGTTTAGTTTATCATTCGCGCCGACGAGGTTGACAGTTGTTTCGATCTGTCGCATCGCGGGAAGACTCTCTGCTAACGGGAGGCTCCCTGCCAACAGGAGTAAAAGGAAATCAAATAGTTATTTTCGACGGATAATTTCGCGCAACGAGAGTCTTTCTCTGCCTCTAAATCTCGCGATATGCGGACAAGAGAGATCGTCGGACGCTTGGACCGAATCATCGTCCAACGTTGATTACAAGAGTCCTGGCCGATGGGATAATCGGCGAGACCAGCGTGACGACGGTAACGATCGTGACGATCCTCCGGCGATCGCCGAAACAAAGACTGTTCCCACTCGTGTGTCACTGCGTTGCTGGACCGCAGCCGCCAATCGATCCCTCTGCGCGAAGTGTCCTTGCCGTCGGGGGACACTACCGACGCTCACCCCTTTCCGTTCGAGGCGTGCCCAACTGCCTTAATCAGCGAGTTCTGAGCGACCACTGCCACTGCCGCATCGCGTTGACGAGCGCGATCTTTAACTCTAGCGAAAATGAAGGAGCGAAGCTTTGAAAAACGGTCCCGTGGTTCTGTCGGGAGTCCGTCGGGAGGCCCCCGGCGTTTCGCGTTCAGACGGAGCTTCGAACGAGCCGCGAACGACGCGGCTCGCGCACACGTGCATTTCGTTCTCTAGTGTAAATAGATAGATAGGTAGGTTATTAAGGATCGTCTCCCTCTCCCGTTTCTCCTTCGATTAATTAGATAGATTTTAATTATTTATTCTCTACCTAGAATCTTCTCGTATTTATATATATATATACATAATATATATATATATATATATATATATATATATATATATAACGATAATAATATTACATGTATGTCACACGATCCAACTCGTACTAGCGTGAACACGCGTTTAGGGGGATAGTCGATACCTCGAGTTTAGAGCGCCGGTAAGAAAGAGGAGAAAGAAAGGGAGAGAGGGGGAGAGAGAGAGAGAAAGAGAGCGAGAGAGGGTACCTCTCGAAGAGTGGCAGGATTCGGCCGTCATTCGGGAATCGCGGCGATGACGATCGACGGTTTCGCAAAAGGAAATAGTCTCGTCCCGATTATTGTAAATGCCGCAAGGGAACAAGCATTGTAAGAAGACTGTTTACGTCAATTTCAATAAGGATCATTAACTTAGGGAGCCACGAATTAATTACTCCAGTTAATTCCTCATCGTCACGCGCGTCTGCGTGCGAAACAAATAAAATTCGAATTTAATACCTCACAGCCACTTCCGTTCCGTCACGCCTTCCGTTGTCTCTCACGTCAGCGAGATCGGGCACTTGGCTTTTCCGCGACTCGCCGTAAGCTAAAAGAGAGGTTTCTCTTTCAGTTTTGCCCTTCAAAATCGTTTCGTCCTCGCATGTAATTCTAGCTGTTGTCGTTTTCGTCGGCGAGAATCTGTAAAACATACTCTGTTAAACGTGTTACGAGAATGATCGGATGATTCAGCGTTAAATTATTAATAGTCGTATCTTTCTTTGACATTTTCGTACGAATAAACTGTTTAATCGAAGAACATTGTTGCCTGCGTACTTGGTTTGCCGTTTACTCGGACAACACCGCGCCCTGACAGTCACTCCCATTAACGTTTACCAATTATCTTTCCAGGGATGAAGTATGAAGATCATTAACGTTCGATGAACATACTATTTGTTATATTTCGTTGCTGCACACGTTGGACAAGTGAAGCGATTAAATGAATAACGGTGCAATTTAAGTATTGACGATTATTACTTTATTTTGCTCTATTAAATACGAAAGTAATTTTTGTTGCACCTTAGAGAGATACAAATAAATGCTGGATCGTTAAAATCATTATGATTCCATACATCTCAGACTATAAGTTAACATACATATTAATCGTATTGTTGTGACTTTGTATTATTCTCTACATCTGCACAAGGTAAGTACGTTTGGTTTTATAGTAATATCGAAATTGAGATAATACAATCTTTTTCTAAATACAATAAAAATTAATGGGTTAAGTAGGAGAAACATATTTGTCATTTTGTGAAATATTAAATATCTTTGTTATACAAGACTTCTAGATATATATATATATATAAAATATACAAAATTTATCATAAAATTTCAAATTTATGCAAATTAAGTTTATTTAAATGCGTCAGAGATACGCTATTTTGACGTTTTATTATAGTAGATTATAATTCGCTTGTGGCTCCTCGATTATTTTAAAATTAAAATCACGGAGATTTAGATTTGATCCCCGCGCTCCTCGTTTACTCGTTGTAACAACAAAATAAATCATCGAGAGCCTTTTAGAAGTCGTAATTCATTCTGCGCTGTATTGTTTGCTGTTGGTAGTTGCTAGCAATTTCCAGCTCAACTTCTCTCTTCAGATTATCAGGTAATTGATCCCATACAGTTTGAGGCACGGTATCTGAAAAATAACGTTAATCCCTTGTCTGTAAACGTCACAATTGTAAACTTAATATATTTTGAGCTTAAAACATCCTACGAATTTCCATGGAAATTATTTCTCTGTATAAATTATTCAATTAAATTTACTTCACATTTCTATTGGACTCGTTAGAATAATTAAATTATGACGTGGGAATAATTTAGGCCTCTGATCAAGGTCTGTGCTGCGTAAAAATTGCTTGTTTTACCTGTGCACTTGTACATTAAATCCGACCAGGTGATCATCTCCTGCGAGAAGCAATAGACACCTAGTTTACCGCCTTGCAGAGTCGAGTCGAACACGTTCCCGGAATCGGTTACCAGTTGCGTGCCCTGATACAACCAGAATCTGATGAGGCCGATCTTAGGCCTGTGCAATAGATGCCACCTGTATGACACTCTTGGCTGCCAGCCGAACTTCCTCGGGTCCTTCCACAAGACCCTCACCTGATTGGGAGTATCTTCCTTATGCCAGAGGCTATTTCGGAGCATCTCGCCCGGCCCAGTCTCGGACTGGATGAGCTTCAATATAATCCCGGGTTCAGCTTCGGCACGGAAAGGGGCCGGCTCCCAATAGACCTGTTCTCCCTTCTTCCAGTAAACAACGTAAAAATGTCGATTATCCTGGTAGGAAAAGACGAAGCCCACGAAATCGTCGTCGTCGTCGTGATTATCGATGTAGAAGGTTCCTTCGAAGTCGACGTTAGTCATCGTGTCCGGTCCTTTGTAGATAAAGAAGACGATAAAAAGATTCATAGAATTAGTTAATAATTAAGTAAGATTTCACCTTTTCTCACATCCGTTTAATCTATACGACAGTATCTTTATGATACCCATAAGATGAACTTACCTATCGCGATGCCGGGATCGCTGTTAAGAAGCTCTTGAATCTCAGCACCTTGATTGTGAATTTTCCACACGGGATCCTGCTGCGTGGTGCCAAATGGATCGAGAGCGACCGTAAAGTATTTACGGAAGTCCGTTGTCCATATTAGACTGTTATTAGGACAATTATCCTCGGTATTAATAACTGTGTCGTTGTCGTTGTCGTTCCAGCATGCATCGCCAATGCCTCTGTCTGTGTGCAAAAATATGATCTTCATGTCTTTCTCCGCAACTAACAATTAACAATAACTTTTCACAGAAGACATTATAAATATCCTGTTTAAAATCGGGAAAACGTTGACTATAGTGGCCTCGTGTTCAATACAGGGTGTTGTGTAATACCCGCCTCACCTCTTATTTGCGAATAGTCAAAATAGTTTACGAGTTATTAATTATTAAAAATCGCTGTCTTAGCCCGGCCTACCGCCCAATTATTATACGTAACCGTTGCCGTGTGTCATAAACAACTCCCAGCGCGCCTAGCAACGCCAATCGCGGGACGGCCGCATCTCGCCGCGCGCTATAATTGGGCGGTAGGCCGGGCTAAGACAGCGAATTTTAAGAATTAATAACTCGTTAACCATTGCGAAAATTGCAAAATGCTACGGGACTTTTCAACTCAGTCTAATCCGCTCTATCTGTAAATAAGTGGTGAGGCGGGTATTACATAACACCCTGTATATAAAACTGTTCATCCTCTTGTAGAAAAGATCACGTTACAGTCTAAACGCTCTTGAAAAGTTAAACCTTACGTGTGCTACGTTGATCCGGGTTATAGACGTAAGGGCAGTTATCGCTTCTGTTGGGTACGTTATCTCCATCGATGTCGTCGTCGCACTCGTCGCCGAGGCCGTCGTGGTCGCCGTCGTTCTGTCCGGGATTCGCCACGTCCGGACAATTATCCTTATCATCCTGGATGCCGTCCCTATCGCGATCCGCGTTGGTGTCGCAAACATCCCCGACACCGTCGCCGTCGACGTCTCCCTGGTCAGGATTGCTGATGGTAGGACAGTTGTCGCAGACGTCGCCGATGCCGTCCGCGTCGGTGTCGCGCTGATTCGGATTCTTTATATTGAGACAGTTGTCCTGAGTGTTGTATATACCTGAACGATATCTCTTTATCAGCGATATCCTTCGCGCGTCGGTAGCTTTAATTAATAATCATTCTCTAATGCGAAATAACGAAGCGATACGTAGAACGCGATTTTTTATTCGGCATTTCTCCTTATTTTTCGTTACGTTTCTTTTACTCGACATTTAATCTCGACTTCTCTTTCAGCGTTAAAGATTTATACCGTCATTATCCAAATCGTTATCGCACGCGTCGCCCGAGCCGTCGTCGTCCAAGTCTTCCTGACGCGGATTCCAATTCAACGGGCAATTGTCGCAGGCGTCGCCGATCTTGTCGCTGTCGCTGTCCATCTGGTCCGGATTATAAATGTGCAGACAGTTGTCGGACAGATTCAATATACCGTCGTTGTCCGCGTCGTCGTCGCAGGCGTCGCCAGTCCCATCCTCGTCGGCGTCTTCCTGGCCGCTGTTCGGCACAGTCGGACAATTGTCGGCGTGACAGCGACGGTCGTGGCAGCGAAGGCTCCTGTCGGGGATGCCGTCGCTGTCGCTGTCGGGACCGCAAGAATATCCGTTTCCGGCCCAACCGACGCGACACTGCAAAATATCAAATGGTTTAATGAATAAAATTAGACGAATCGATAATTATAATTAAATCCACGAAATAGGAATTAAGTTTTCATCCTTGTGAGTTCTCTTTCCTAGACTCTCTTTTTTTCTTTACTATGCTATTTCCTCCCCCTCTTAATTTCCATGGTATTATCTTCAATTTTATTAAATAGCAATTAGTTACATATTATTATAATTATGAAAGCGTAAAGAGAATTTTAAAGGTACGGATAGCCATTTTTTCTCTAATTTTTCTAGATACTGTTTTGAAATTATTCCACTATAAGCTTGTACAGTCACCGGCAATGAATCATTTCGCAAGAGGGCAAGTGGCTTTCTCCACTCTAGCCAATCGACGATTTATCAACGAGTGGTGGAACAACAATTCTCCTCTCGCGAAGCGATTTATTGCAGTTTTTTTTTCCGAGTAAAATTATCGCTGGACCATGGATCCAAGAATAATTCCGTATAAATCTCGAGTTCTCGGCATAATTTTCGTTGCAGATGCTTACCTTGCATACAAATTCGTTGTTGTACATGGAGATGCAATTGGCATTAACATCGCAAACCGTTATCATATCCGGACAGACGTCATGCTGAAGATGACAGCCTGTTGTTTGATTGCCGATGTAACCACTTCTACACGAACCGCATCTGTAGGATCCCTTTAAAACCGGAGAGCAACATCGTTGAAAGTTGAAGCACACGAGACGAGATAGATCCTGGGCGCGTTTCTATTTCTAAAATGAAAAGTCATAAATTCCTCACCTCCGTGTTAATACACTCGGAATAGGGATCGCATCCACCGTTGTTGGTTTCGCACTCGTTTATGTCCTGGCACATCTGTTTGCGCGTCCTGGCCATCTCGACGCCGACGCCTTCCGTTATTGGCCCCGTGTAGCCTGTCGGGCAGCGGTCGCATCTATACCCAGGGTGGAGATTGATGCACCGCACTCCAGGGTGACAGGGTCGCGCCAGCTCGCATTCGTTCGCGTCGAGGCAGACCGTGCCGTTGCCCACGTATCCCAATGGACATGAGCCGCATCTGCATCGCGCACGAGATTAACATGAAGATTACCATAAGACACATGATGAAAGCTACACGATATGCATACTCGAATGACGTTCTATGCCATTAGAAGACAAAAAATAAATAAAGAAACTCGTTTGAAGAATTAGAAGTAGATGTGAAATTTTTTTCCTATCGTTTCTTTATTACGTCTTGTATAAAAAATTAATTAATAATTTTTAAGAACGAGTCTTTTTCTCACTTCTGTGCTTTCACAGAATTCGAATTAATTTCAGTAAAAAAAATGATGTAGAATCTGAAGAAGATATAAAACGTTTACTTGTAGTACGGTGGACTGTGAGTGGGATAGCATTTAACTTCTGGATGACAGGGGTGGTGGTCGCAGGAATTTCTCGTTCTATCGCATCTTACGCCGTCGCCGACGTATCCGCTCGGACATCCGCCGCATCTGAAAACAGAAATATAAGGTCCTTGTGAAATATTTGCATTACTCGTCAACATCAAGGTGTCATCTTCAATTCGTCTTGTCTATACTTTCGTCTCATTCTATTATAACAAAGTTGAATGAACATTGTAGATTTAGTGACGATTTTCTTACCTGTAACCATTCTCGTCGTCGTCGTAACACCGCACCCCCTGGAAGCACGGCCGCTGAATGCAGGTGATGACATGGATCTTGGTGCAGACCCGCCCGTTTCCGGTGTAACCGCGACGACAGGGTCCGCACTGGGGTCCGCTCGGTGTGTTACGGCAATCGACGCCGGGGTAGCACGGGGAGTTATGGTCGCACGTGGACGGCGGCGGTGTTGGCACTACGGAATTACCGGGATCACGGCTCGAATGACGAGTGAATTTGCCAATTTTCGGGAGACTTTCGACAGCCGGATTCTCTCCCATACGCGCCGTCCGCAACGCCGAGCGGGCCCGGCGCGGGTCCAGAAAATTATGCGACGGCCCAGCGTGTCGTACGTGCACGTGCAAGTGATATAACATAATTACGCTTAAAGAGATTGTGACCTAAGATCGTCGCGGATTCTGCGCATTCTTTATCTCTTTAGAATAAGGAAAATGTAACAAGGGATAACGGTGACGCAATTGCAAAGCTGTTTATCCTAATTTTAGTTTAATATCTGCTTATAGAATATCGAGGTTTATCTGAAGAAATAGAGAGAGAGAGAGAGAGAGAGAGAGAGAGAGAGAGAGAGAGAGAGAG
>NW_011967185.1:1360305-1378331 GCF_000949405.1 Vollenhovia emeryi
AGAGAGAGAGCGCATGTAAAATTTGTTGATTATACTGCAACAGAATCTTTATATAAATTGTAAACTTGTAATCAAAGAGTAATTAGCTCAAAGAGATTAGCGACGTATGATTTTTATGGACATCGCGTTTTGATAGCTTTTAAGCGAAAGCTCCCGCTAACCGCCCACATATCGAAAGAGACATGTAAATGTGAATACGCGCTACAGATTGCGCAACGCAAGAATACAAGAGTCACAACAAAGTTGAATTTTTTTCTAACAACAGGCATTTATTGCGTTGTAAGATTGATTAATACAACTGTTGCATATAAATAGGTAGTCTCCGCTGACAATTGCCACGTACAGATTAAAGTCCGAGGGTGTCAAGGACGACGCGCGTGAGATAGATTAATAAGATTCATTCAACTGGCATTACGATGCGGTTTTGGCTAGCTTCTAAGTTAAAAGAACTGTTATTTTCGAGCACGTGTCCTTTCAATACGACGGAACGTCACTCACCGGTACGACACGCCGAGCAGTTTTCGATCAAGTGACGAAGCTGCTGGGTTTCCATCCTCTGCAACACGGAAACATAAATGAGTCGTAAGTCTGTCAAATTGCTTTTATCTCCCTATCGAACAACGTTGCGTTTCCTTCTGCCAAAATACTCGATTAATAAAAACCAAGACTTTGCGTGATCTTATGTCATTTTTATCATGATCATTTTTATTTTGTACGTAATTGAGGAAAATATAACGTTCTAAGATTATTCATATTTATGCTCGTAATATTATCAACGAAAGTATTAATTCGAGACTCAACGATATCAATTCACATACGAGTATAATGAAGAAATTGCTTCATCGCTTTAACTCACATTTAGTTCCAGTTCCCTCCAGAGTTTCCTGGTAGCGTTGATTAATTCGTTCAAGGTCTTCACGATTTGATCGTCGGTCTGGCAGACTGGAAAACGTTTCCCGTGAGAACACTGTTAAACGACTTAATTTAACGTCCGCTTATCTCACCCACCTCGCTCGTCCAAACTCTGGATCCCGATGTCGCCTCGCCTGGGTACTCTTTTGCCGGACGATTCATCCGAACCTGGTACGTCCGTCTGATTCGAATCGTATTCATCTTGGCCTGGACTGGAGTACGGACCACCGGAGTACGGACTTCGACCAGGTCGCTTGGAACTATTGGGAGCTCCAGACTCATCAGACTCATCTGGTATTAGGGAAGGATTCTTATTAGAACCATACGGACTCGAACCGCCGGGTCGTTTGTCCGATTTCCCGGGCCTCGAACCTGCTTGATCGGATTTAGCGAGACCAGGCTTCTTAGTGGGTTGATAAGACGCAGTGAAATGCGGAGGCTGCGAGGTGAACTGTGGGGGACGGGATCCGTTTGGATGGTCAAGACCGTCCGTCTCATCCGATCGTCCAGGTCTGTCCAAGTCATACGTATCCGAATTGTCGGGTCCCGAACTTAAGTGACTATCGGGTCGTTTAGAGGGTCCAAATTGATGTGGTCTTTTGGTGGGTCGGTGTCCTTTAGGCGATTGTGGAGTGAGCGACAGAGATCCATCCGGGTAATCGAGATCGTCCGTCTCGTCCGATTTCCCAGGTTGAGTAAACGGATCGAAAGAGTTGTACGGGCTGTGTTTATCTGGTTTGCTCTTGCCTTGTGGATGACCCGAGTGATCTTTCTTCTTAGGTCGATCCCGATCGCTCGGACGAGCATGATGGTGGTCCTTTCTATCGGAAGGTTTCTTATGATCCCAGGGATGTTTCGGGCCACTGGAAGATGCCAAGCCGTTATCCGGTATACTCGATCCCCCTTCTTCACTTTCGGCCCCGTCAGATCGATCGATAGGTTTCTTTGGATCGTCTTCATCGATAGGTCGTGCTTTCGGTTGATCGGTCTCGTATACCGAAGGCTGTTTCATATCGGATAAATTGTCGGGGCATAGCTCTTTCCTTAACACCTCGGTGATGGTTGCAGCCCGATACAATTTCGTTCGGCATTTTCGTTCTTTAAACTAAAACGCGAAAACGTGAAATATTTATTAATAAATTAATATTATTGCTAAGCAAATAAATTTCAATTCAACGGATTGTTAAATAAATAAGAAATGCATTGCATTTGGTAGTCTACAAAAAACTGTATACAACATGTGCAATTGAAATAATTATTAATATTTTTAATACTGTTAAATCGCTGTCAAAATCAATATGGCAACTAGGAGAATCGGTTTTATTTTAGTGGCAAACGAAATATAAAAGCCTAGAAGAATTGTCGAGAATAGAAAGTTAGGTAGAATTGTGACATTGCATAAAGTCAGAGTGTAATAATGCCAGTGACAGAAATAGGGCGCGAATAATTCATTGAAACGAATTCAATTCATCCGAGTAGTCAGGGATCGTTGTGTCTGGGTTGGGTAAGCCAACCAGGTGCACGTAACAGAAGCAACTAGCTTAGGTCTCGTCAACCATATTTGGAAAGACGTCGTCCCACGTTTGTGGACGTCGCGAACAGCGCGTAAATAAGAAACTACCGTACGAACGTATGAGCGAAGAAAGCGGCACGGCGAAAAAAATAACATCGGACAAAATTAATGCGTGCGGGTATAAACGATTTCTTTTTAGATTTGACGTTTCGAAAACAACTATTTCCGACGACGTGTTTCTTCGGTAAAAATGCGCGAACTGGGCGCCACTAAAACGTGCAGAATAATGTCTAGAAGAATTACTCGAGCCAAGACCGTTGTGGAAAATATCCCGTGTAGAATATTATGCATAAAAACTTACCACTTCCACCAACGAGTTGTCCTCGATCTCGGCTATGTCGCGGAAAGTTTGCTTGAGCGGTATAGAACCTTCGTAAACGCAGTCGACGTACACGTCCATGCGGGAATTAGGTTGCTTCTGATGCACGAGGATAATCAGACTCTTCAGAGGGGTGGTCACCGCAAGGCTATCCACGTTGACGTGCGAGGCGCTGCGCCGCCCGGTATCGTCCAGGCTCTCGAGTACAACTGGAATATCGAAGTCGTAAATAATTGTAACGCGGAGGTCCGAAGGAAGAAAAATCTCTCGACTCACCGCGCTTCGTCCGTCGATCGAGTATGAGCATCATTTTCGTTTTCACGCCCCGATACTTGACCGCCAACAGGGTCTCGATCGCACCGCCGGAGTGCTTCCTCTTGTCCCTGTTGCAGTTGGATAACGCAATGACGAACTCATCTTCGTACCACGCGTTCTGCAGGCTCGCAGTTAGAGCTGTCGTGCGGCGATTAAAAGAAGGGGATTAAAAGAAGGTAAGCATAAGTGAAAACAATTATCCGTCGAATAGATCTCAATTAAAAGGAAATTGTAGTCCAAGTTGTTTGATATATACGTTAAAAAATATAATAAACACTCGGCGATAGAACACAATAGTTGAGTGACCCGAGGGAAGTCTCATGTATTGGTCACCGATCTCGTACGCTACTACCGGGTTTCTTGTCGCGCCGCGCCGAGAATGGTCTTCAGCGGTGCGGGAACGCGGAGAGAATAGCGGAAGAAGCGTTTTATTTTCTCAAGAAGAGAACGCGAATCGGAGTCAACGCAAAGTGGACGGAAAGTGTCGCCGCTAGGACCTCGTCGACATGAAAATTCTCGCGAATATTCGCCACTGTTTTTTTTTTTTAAATCGAGAGCTTTACCTTCATCGGGCACGACGCTACCATCGACGGCGCAGGCAGCCAGCAGCCCGAGGACCAGGACAGTCAGGACTCGCATCCTGACGCGACCTCGATGTACTCCGCGCGAACGTATTCGGTGTCGTCCACGACTGTGGGTTTCTGAAGATTGAAAAGCGAAACACAACTCTCCTGCAGGCTCCTTGGCGAGCCGCTCTCTCTCGTCCCGGGTTCACGGCGCGATGTATTCTGACGGATCCGACGGCACGGCCGCCGACTGGAGCGCGGATACGGACCGTCCGCGACTTTATACGTCGCCCACGAACACGGCTTTACGAACGAGATTTTGTGCGTGCTGCCTGCGCCCGATACGTAGCGGGCGAGAAAAACACCGATCAATTAAAATGAACCGGGATCATTATTATTTTATTATTTTAAGAACATTGCAAGCTACACGGAGAGAATTTTCTCTTAAAATTTACCCTGAAAATCACGCAATCGCGGGACAACGCGGCATTTCGAGAAATTTTATGAGTTTTTCGAAATCTTACCGCGCATTTTATTATTAGTGATTATATTTAGTATACATTTTACTAGTAAAAATGTATACTAAAATTTCAAAAAACTGTCCTAAAGTTTTTCAAAATACCACGTTGTCCCACGATTACATGATTTTCAGGGCAAATTTTAAGAGTAGCGGGATAAACGCGGCATTTCGAAGAATTTTATGAAAGTGTTTTGAAATTTTACTACGCATTTTATTATTAGTGATTATATTTAGTATACGTTTTACTAGTAAAAATGTATGCTAAAATTTCAAAAAACTGTCCTAAAGTTTTTCAAAATACCACGTTGTCCCACAATTACATGATTTTCAGGGTAAATTTTAAGAGTAGCGGGACAACGCGGCATTTCGAGCAATTTTATGAGTTTTTCGAAATCTTACCGCGCATTTTATTATTAGTAATTATATTTAGTATACATTTTACTAGTAAAAATGTATAGTAAAATTTCAAAAAACTATCCTAAAGTTTTTCAAAGTACCACGTTGTCCCACAATTACGTGATTTCCAGGGTAAATTTTAAGAGAAAATTATCTCCCTGTATAATTATGTTTCTAAAAACAAGAACGAGGGCGATAGGTAGTTTGCGACATAAAATTAATCCTGTAAACAACCGGTGGAAATAGAAAGATAAGAATAAAGAAAGTAGTTTTGCAAATAAGAATCTTAACATGAATTTATAATTCAATCGGACGATCGGGTGAACGGGGGGGGGGGAGAATTAATTTATTCGTGAAGATCTTGTCTCAGAGATGTCGTTTGTTCGTACATAATGTATTACTTTTGTGAAATTTATTGAACGCGTTTCGCTGGATCGATCCCGCGGTTGCAAATGGATAGTGGAGTAAGCGGTATTATTGCCGTATGATCTGACTGAATGATTAGACCTGATATCATCAATACATTACTCCGACATTATTGTGTGCACCCGCCCACGAGCTGTTTTTAACGATATGAAATAGTCATAGCGGAAAGGCGCGTCACAGCCGGCGCTAATATAAATTAAACGCTTCCTTCTACGGTGACATGAGGAACTTCTCGGCGAAATCGATTAATATGCGATACACTCGCTCATACATTACCATCCCGTGTTATTTTGGAATATCTACAAAATTGTCACCACGTCGTGGCAATGTCTACGGACAAACGTTGACAGTGAGAAATCTTACACGTAGACAGGCAGCTCTCTGCGCTCACAGCTCCGGCTTCTTGTTATTTTTTTTTATATAGATAAAAAAGCCTCTCCAATCTCGAGGCGGGAGTTTAGGTCTTTCCGATGCGACGGACCTTGCAACAGGTATGTTACAATGTCGCTGGTGTGCCAGTTACGCGTGTGTGGGAAGTGGTCCCACCTACACATCCACACGAGTTTCAAACCGTGGACACCTTGCAGAAAGCCTAGTTTTCTCCATGGTGATATACACGGTGTCTTCAAAAAGAAATTGGCGCATCTTATCCGAAAGTCAATCGTCGAGTTCGATTGGAGCTGAACGCTAACTTGTGAAGCGACACGTGGCCATTCGATTGAGCGTAATCCGCGCGTAAGAAATATCCGACGTTAAATACACGCGAATGTTACAAATTAAATATTTGCGACTTCGACGTCAATTCCTGCGAATTCCTTCGAACTGCCTGTGATCATCTGCGAACGTTTCGTCGAACGTCTAACGATCGGTGGCATTTCTAATTTGCGAGTAGATCGATTTGCTGTAACTTGGCAGGATTATCTCTCGCAAGCTTACGAAAGACAATCCGATTTCGACGTAGCGAGATGTTTGGCTCTCGCCTTTCGATACCGTCATGCCGCATTTTTCGTCCACGCGATACACGTGCCGTTGCGGACACGCGGAACGAAAGGGACCAACACTTCGGTCCCGCTGTCGTCATTTCGTCCCCGTCATTAACTACGTTTCGGCCGTGTCGAATGCCGGCCGAGACTTGGCGCGGCCGCGCGCCGTGCCGTGTGATCAATTTTCCATCCTAATTGACCGACATTACGATGCGCGGGCTGAGTCTGATGGATGTAACTGGCCCGTTATGTATGTACCAGACTTGCCACGAAGTCACGCAGATTTAACTCGATCGAGACCGAGCTGGCGAACGCTCGTGAGCACGTCTGATTCCGGGAAAGACTCTTCGATGACTCCCTTACCTGTTATGGACCGAAATACATCGTTAGTCATATTGTGTAGCACATTACGTTAGCCGATCGCATCAGGGATAGTGAATCTGCACATTACGCGCGTCGCACAAATTACAATGATCTGATCTCTTTATTTATAGAAAATATACACAGATAGAAACAATCGATTGATCACGCGAGCTTATCCTTTAGAGGTTTTTAAATAACGAAAGAGATTTGCGCGAAACGCAAACGCACGCATTTTGTACGATATATTTTTCCTCTTTATAAAAATACACGGAACATAAGCGGTGTATAAATAGCTTACGTAACTTGTTTGCACAACCTTGTGTCGCGAAAGTATAAGAAGAAAAAAAAAAGAAAGAACACATACACGAAGCACGTTCGCGGTTGCATTTGCAACGTTTGCTTATGTCGTAACAAATACGTATAAAATAACTTAGACTAGAGAATCTTTTTCAGCTTTCAAAGGGGTTCTTATCTAACTTCGAAATAAATACATCTAGAGACGAACGAGTACATAGTTCACCCGGGAAAATTCCCCGTTCTTCCTCGTCGCGCAATCTCACCGGAGGATCCTCTTCACCGTCGGGCGCGACTTGATCAATCACAGGCGCTTTCATCTCGCTTAATCTCGTCATGCAGCTGGCAGAGTGAGGCCAGGTACTTTTTAATAGCACAGACCCGCGTTTTCGCGGTTCGGATGGTAACCGCGCGTGGATACGACAGTCGTGAGAGGCGCAGTACGTGATTGCGCTGCCAATGATTTTTGGTAGAAGGACGCAGATATTTTGCGGACCAACATTGTCAGTTTAGACGCATCTGTTCGAGCCGGCGAACGTCGCGTTCATTGTCAATCGAGAAGTTTGACTGATAGAGACAGCGGCGTGACCCGGGTCTCGACGGTGGCTGTACGCATCGGCGCCTAGAACGAAAATAGAGATTTTCGTGGAACTTGGAGCTATCGAAAGCCCAAATCTCGTCTAATCGACGCCTTGAAAGCTCGGGCGTCGAAGTTTACGCTCGCTCCGGACATTCGGCGTGGTTCTCTCTTTGCAGCCGCGGCTATTTATGCCTTCTTTATTTCTTCGCGAAAGCAACAATGTGTGATCACTGGTATATTAGTCGCGCGTGGGGAAGATGCGGATGCAAAAACGGTGTGGGAGGATTTACTTATCAATCAGCACACGAGATAACAAATTACCATTACGATCGTGCGATGAGCGTCTGTTATATGAAGTCGGGGGGGTTAAAGAGGACCGGTAAGGCTATTACGAAAACGGTGAAAATGGAATCTCTGGCGTACGCGACGACCGGAAGTTCCATGGTTGTATTGACAGGCCTTAGAAGAGGATGGGACTGAAGCTTTGCCTGAAATACAGGCAACTGTTAGGTCAAATGTGTTAGTAAAAAGAAAGGTGAACTGAAAGTAAAGTATCACGAGAGTAAGAGAAACAGGGCCGGTATAAATATTACAATTAATTGGAGAAGATACCATTTTCGGACTCGAATAAATTTGGCGTATACTATCTTCTCTAATTGATTGTACGAAAACGAAGTTGCGCCTTTTTAATTTTTAGAGACATGATCTATGAAAATTTACTTCTTTTTTAGTGCAAGTGGTACAAATTCGTTCTCGCCTTCGTGAGGTATTAAAATATCTGTCGCAATTGCATGGACAAATGTGGAACGTGTTAACGACATGTGGAGCGCGGATAATCGAATTAATGCGACGATTACGCGAATTCGTCCCGAATCGAGTTCCATTTCACGCTCAAACTGAGTATGGATTTTATTAATGCCGGCCGCAAGACCGTTACGCGTATCGAATATCTAAATCTTTTATGCAAAGCTTTGTCGATTAAACAACTCGCGATTTTATATGAAATGTTACGTGACGAAGATAGTGATGTTTCGAGCACGAAGCTTTAGTGAGAATTTATCAGTTCGAGGTGGATACTCACTTTGTTCCTTTGGCGTATATTAAAGATGCCGTAAATGATGGGATTCATACTGGAGTTGGTGCACGCGAAGAAGAAAAGAGCTCGCTGAATGCGTGGGTCGACTTTGAGGGCCGACGATCGATCGATCCAGTACCTGTTTGCGCGCCGATAAAGATGTAGAATTCAGTAGCGATTTTCTCAATATCTGGGATACGCTATTTTTTTCGTAAGACGAAATTTGCGTATCTACGACCGTGAACGCGTCAAAGTTGTATGTACTTCCCTAGGAGAAATGAAAAATCAAGATGACGTCAATTGACGCCATATTGACCAAAATATGACGTAAATTTGGTCAATATGGCATCAAATTGACGTCATCTTGACTTTTCGTTTCTCCTTGGGTTATTATCAATATTTTCACGTCCGCCCAATCGGTTCGGCTCATATCATTTGGACTTTTGGAACGCGATGCTTTTGGTATCGCGATTAATGTTTAGTCCACAGTAAAGATTCGCAGACTCACCAAACGCTTATCACGTAGTAAGGACTCCAGCAGATGAGGAAGACGGCGATAATAGTTATCGTCATTTTCAAAGTGCGTACTCGCGCTCGGCTTAAGAAACCGCTCGAGGAACGACGTATTCTATCTGCAAAGAATGCCTGTTTAGCATATCGTGATCGCGTCATTTTATTCGCTACTAATTGTGAGAGCCAAGCGACATACCATTAGAACTGTAAGTAGATTTGTAAGTAAAATCAGCAATTACACATTTTCCATATAATTTCTAGCGTTTTTACAGCGCGACAAGTTGCGCTCCCCAGCGAGAAATGACTCGTCGACGTCGTTTCGGCATTTCTCACCGGGTCGGGCCTTACCTTCGCTCCTCTCCTTGGATCTACGGCAGATTTCCATGAAAATACTGGTATACGTGTAGAATATTACGATCAGCGGGAACCAATACATCACCACCATGCCGAACAGGCTGTACGAGACTTCGTGCACGTACGACGGGAAGGTATTGAACGTTACACATTGGGTGTAACAAGTGTAATTCGGATGCGTCTCGAGATGGAACACCAACATCTACGGGGAACGAGACACGCTGTTTAACGCCGGTCACGAAGCGAAACTGTATCGCAATACTGCTTGTATATAAAAGTTAGCACACCTGTGGCAAGGAACAAAGTACGGAGCCAATCCACGCGAGCATCAGCAATATCTTCCCTTTCCTGTGAACATCTAGTATCTGGAGGGGTCGCATCACGGCGTAATACCTAGAAGATGCGGCTACGTGAACGAATAATCTTATGTACGACAATCCCAAATGTCACAAAAATGAAGGAAGGAAATTGCGATTTACGATAATGTTGTGCCGACCTGTCGATGCTTATGCAGACTATTACAAAAGACGAGAGATACAGGCCGAACATCCTGAAGAAAGCCATGATGCGACACATCGCGTCTCCTGCCTCCCAGGACACTGTGCTCGACCATCCGATTTCGAATGGCATCATCAGGAACGTCACCTGGACGACGTTAAGATGCGACACGTGTCATACCAGTTTCTAAATTTAAGCGCAAACCGCGGGCGCGATGATCACATTAGCCCAGTGAGAGATGATTCGTCGAAACGATGTCAAATCGACCGACGAGTCGTTTCTCGCTGGGAAGTTGTTCGCGCCCGAGCCATACTTACAAAGAGATCAGCGATCGATAGGTGCATCACGAGGTTCTGTATTCGGGACTTGGACTTTCGTCTCTTTATTATGGTTAGCACGGAAATATTTCCAGTGGCCGATATCACCATCAGGATGCTGTAAGTGATTATCGTCAGCAAGTGGCCGTCATTGAAGCGCATCTCGATTGGCAGTTCCGCGTGAGCCGTGTCGTTGCACTTGAGTCCTTCCTCGTCCTCGATCTCGCCTAATTGCATCACGTTCCCCATGTTGTCGAAGATTAAATTATCGATCATCTGAAACTGAATCAAGTACGAGTTGAAAGGGATATTTTTCGGCCCCGCTTATCTTATTGCGGAGTCATTTTGAAAAATGTTTCTCCCAACTCTCCGAAGTTCACGGGATAACGTTAGAAGATGTCGGAGGATAATGTAATAAGGCTTATAATGTCCGCTGTAACGTGAATTCGAGATAACTCGTGCTCACACTTTTAGCTCGGAAAGTTTGGGAAATAATAGATCGGACTAATGCATCTAGAGAGAATCTGCTCCAGTGGAATACGCAACAATTCGCGCGGAGGCACGTCGTCGAATGTTTGCCAGATCGTGTTTATTTGTGTTTAGTGATTTAGCCTTTAAACGCAGCAGACAAGGTTACATCACGACCAAGGGGTCGCACCGCATTACGAAGCGATCTGCGATTCAGCATGGATAACCAAAAGCGATCGAACGAAAAAAAAAGAAGATTCAAATGTAAAAAGATCTTGAAAATTTCTTCATCGCTGTTAATAAATAAATCAACGTTCTTTTCTATCTATTTCTATCTACATTTAATTCACAAATATAATCTAATTGTGCCGCGAAACTCTTTTGTCCTCTGGAATTAGCTTCTGCTCAGTTACCTACAGATAATTAAATTAAAAATGAAGATTTAAATATGAAGAAAAATGAACATCTAATGCGCGCTCCAAAAAGAGAAATATAATCTTCAAGCAGAATATATTTATGTTGTTTCGTGTCTTACGCGAGAGATCGGGGGTGAAATCGCTTTCACGTTGCAGTTTCGTGTTGAATGACCGCGTAAGTCTCGATCTACATCGTGAGTCAGCCGGACAGAGCGTGCTGAAGGCAAAACAATATATTTTGCGACATCCGCAAAACGCGATCTACTTGCAATCGTCTTGCCCCTGCACGCTATTAACAACGAACCCTCGTCGCGCGGGGTGTGTTATAATACTGATTCGCTTCGCGCTTTTCGCTGGACATATCGAGGCTTCAGCGCAGGTCCGAGCGTACCGTAGGTGCTGAAGCTCGAATTAGTCCGCTACCTTTTGTAACCGTTTACGAACTGTTAGGCTCTCCGAACGAACTGGTCGCGCGTTACGGTCGTTTTATTACTATTGAGAGAAGAGCCAGAGATAAGGCGGGAGATTAGAGAAAGCGGACCTCTATCCCTCACAATTCCGCACCGCCGCGTGAATCTTGATGATATTAAAACACCAATGTGGATCGCGTTCCAAAGTACCAAATCCGCCTTACATCATGTGCTAAACATGCGCAGAAACACGGAACTAAACTTCGGCCCCGAGACACAAAGTGCATCGGGGGACCACATTAAGATATCATTAACGAGTTGTTTTTCTTCAATTAATTTCATGAACTTCGTTTTAATCGTTGCGCGCGATTTTTTTTCGGGATTTAAGCGATATAATTGCGCTTGTTTTGGTCGACTTGGTGCGCCAGCACTACGGTTCGCGAGTGGCTGCGGGAAAGTCGTTGAGAAACATTATCAACCGCGCGAGGTCGGCGGGCTTTGAAATAAAATTGCGGATCGTGGCTCGATTTTCAGCATATTTTCTGAAAAGACTCGAGCGACTTTTAATACGTACGACGCAGAATGGCGCTGACAAGTCCATATAGCGCGAAACGATGGGAGATTTCAATACGTCGCGCCATGGGAAAATGATTTCCCTCTGACTGGTCGGGCGCCGATAATTGTCGCGATCCCTTATCTGGATTCTCGTTATTTTCACAAGGTGCGTCGCAGGCGCGAACGCGCGGACGACATACGGCGCTAACTGATCTCCCTCGATTTCAGTTCGAATAATCGTGATTGTTACGCAATTTCGCGAAAAAAGAAAAACAGACTGTCAGATGTTTTCGTCCAAGAACGCCTAGATTAGATTAGAAACTAGGAGCTTTGTTTACGCGAGATTAAGTACGCCGATCGGAGAAAGCGCGTACTCCGGCTTGTAACAATTATATTAACAACCACGTCGAATAACTTATAGCGAATTCGATTGCTTGCACCTGTTTGTAATTAATTTTTATATTTAACTTTGTTTTAAAGATACATATTTAAAGAATATCTAGCTAAAAAATGATCCGCATGGGTGCTATACAGATCATTTTACTGGCTAAGAAATATTTCAAGAGATATTTAAGACGATCCATGAATACAAGAGTTGACTGTAAACAAGCGTTAGTGTGCACTCGGTGCGCGCTAGTGCAACACCCACAGAAAACATTTCCGGATCCAATGCTATTACACTTGAATATATCATAAAATAGGATCGATATAGCGCCAATCATATTTATTATAGAGAAAGGAATATTTTAATCTTAAATTAAAAATTCTAAAATCTAGAATAAAATGATAGTATGTCTAGTCTTTTGTCAAATATCGTGGTGCTAACTTGGTGCGTTGTAAGATGGAGAGAAAATTTATTCTAAACGCAAAAATATATAAACTTACATTCATATAAGTTACTCATGTCTCAATATAGCAAGTCAATCTTTTTTAATTCGATAGAGGAGAATAAGAATTGTTGATTTTATTTTCATATTATTCTATTTTTATACTAAATGAGGTTGTGAGAAATATAAATGCGTCAAGAATATCTTTTGTCTCGGTAACAGAAATCCTTTCTGAGGGTGAAGCAACCGAATTCGCTACTATAGCTGTGCGAGGAAGAATATTTTCTTAATTTACAACGGATTTTGTACCAGAAGACGTGCCATCTTCGGTCGGGCCGGGTCTTGGTAGCCCCGTAATATTTCTATGTGAATTTTGTGTACTTTTTCTAACTCATTGCCAGTAAACTGCGCGTCAATTATTTGTCGGTCTTAAAACAGCTTTGTGAAACAGTAAATCCACCCCTACTAGCACAGTGCGTTGGTTCAACATTGGCCCGATACATCCACATATTGGGCCAATGTTTAACTAAAGTTTGGTCAATAAACTGTGCTACTATACTTTAAATCAATTTAATTTTGGACGGCAGGTACGCGTCCTATTTGAATCACGCGCTTCCGATTGAAATAATAAAGAATTTATTGCGAGTAATATCGCTTCAGCCAGAATTCGAGCCTGGGCCTCTGTACAATCCGTGACGGGCGTTTTTACCAATTCGACCGTTGAGGCACGCGGTGATATTTATACGACGTAAAACGTCGAGTGCAGGATGTGGTTCTATCGAATGGAGTCGTTGATATACCTCAATTAAGAATCCTCCCTCGCACCGACTCACGTATCGACGTATCGATACAATGTAATTCGCCGGGCAATGAGACCTGATTAATGTTCTGCGCATTGGGGACGTATCGCGCGAAAGCTAATAGGATTATAAATTAGAAATTATTTAAAAAATTGTCGCAGAGAGGAATACAAGAGAATCGGTACCGAACTCGAAGCGAATCGATACGAGCGCGATTTGCCATTCCCGAAATTAGGGAAAAATCATTTCCTGTACGCATGTATACGTCAGCGAGAGTAATTCGCTGTTATTTGTTTTCGCGAACAGTGAATAACTGCGATATGACAAAACGTCGACGCCGACGGCGTCCGTGACGATTTATTCCTAACAAGAGTTGATGATAGATAACTGGGACGCGCGAAGACGATACAATTTATGGTCGTACAGCTTTTCCCTCTGCTACTCTCCCGGGGATATTTCCAGCAAACATAAAAAAAAGAGACTCTACCTCTGAGCCCTGATTTTTTGCAAAAGTACAGGTTGCGAGAAGATCGGAAAAAATTGCACGCACATAAATCGCACGTCTCTTTCGACGAGAAGAAAGAGAGGAGTCGCGACAGGATTTTAATTTGACGTAAACAATTCTCCTTACTTGTTGCAATCGCAGCCTCGACTTATTCTTGATACCTGCTAATCCCCGTTGCTCCCTTTAACTCCAGATTTCAAATTGCCAGCCGCAGTTTGCGATCTTCAATAATTATGACTGTCGATGCAAGATTAATTGACTCGTCGATCGGCCGTCAACAAATTTCGCTGTCAAAGTCTAGAATACCTTTGACTGCAGAGTCCCGTCAACGGGTTTAACGTCGCTTCTTCGAAAACATGAAATTCCCCGTCTCACTCCCGCGCGAGTGTACACCTGCAATCGCGAGCGCGTGCGTTCTCCACGTGCATGACCTCAATCAGTCTTCTTAACTGGGATCATCGCGCACGCTGATCGCTGATCGGTCGGCGACGAAACAGTCGAGGGAAAAAATGCCGTATCGCGGCGAGACGCAGAAAAAATGGAGAAGAAGAAGAAGAAAAAGGCGAGGTTTATCGTTCACCTTCTACGTCGGAACGTCGGACACGCCGCGGAGTAATCGGAGTATTGCGAGCTCGCATTTCGCGGGGGGATGCGATTGCATACATGCGGACGCACGTGATCGATGGCTGCCAGATGGCGGAATTCGGCACCAGTTAATAATTAACGCGCGCGATGATCGACGTAGGACTGCCGATCCCGCGGAATGCTCGCGACTTACCCGCCAACGCGGACACTTAGGCCAGCGTCAAGGGTCAAGTGTCAAATCTCCGCTGATAGGACTAACGTGTCGGAGAGACAGTGCCGACGGTCGAGCCACACGAGCGAAGCGCGAGCGGAGTGACGGATCCGGAGTGGCGGAGGCGGAGAAGGAGTGTGAATGAATCGCACCCGGAATGGGTACACGGGTATTTGGAGAAACGAAAATATCCCAGTGAGAAATGATTGGTCGAAGGGACGTCGATCGACATCTAATCGACGTCCGTTCGATGGATTCGACGCCGACTCGACATCTTTCCAATTCGTCATTCCTCACTGAGGTCTCCCCGGAGGTTTCAATGCGGATTCTTGTGGACGTTGCTGTTTTGATACTAGCGTTTCCGTATCGTTTCTTTTCTACGACGGTGCGGATAAAGTATCCTGCCTTACGAGATTTTGAGAAATTTACAAAAGTCGCACCTTCCAATGTCTTTTGTCAGACTCAATTATCTTTACAGGTTTGCATGCTGAGATACTGTTGCGAGGCCAAACACCAATGCGTCGTCTACAATGCACGGAGTAAGGAAGCAAATCAATTTTATTTACGTTTACTCTCGGTGAATCAGAATGCCATCGGCCAGGGTTACAAATATTTTACAAATTATGCCTGTATTTTAGCTTCCTTACACCAGAAGCTAAAAATTATTATGGTTCTCTCTTACTTCTTACTCCAAGCTTACTTCACGTTTTGTAGACGGCGCTTAAAGGCCATTCTACAATTGCGTAAACGTAGTTGTAGGGTTGTAGGAGTAGAAGTAGTAGTAAGTGTTGTACATCAAAGTAATATACAATAGAGTGAGATACGTCGTAATTGAAATGAATGATTGGTTAGCTTTTACGTCGTCCTACAGCGTTGTAGTCGTGAAAGATCAAGTTCAGCCATCTTTTACAACAGGCTTTACAATCGGAAATGCTAGTTTAAAACTGTGTTTTACCACACTGTACAACCGCTAACAACCACGTTTACGCAATTGTAGAATAGTAGTAAAGCCTGTTGTAAAAGATGGCTGAACTTCATCTTTCACGACTACAACGATGTAGGACGTAAAAGCTAACCAATCATTCGCTTCAATTACGACGTATCTCACTCTATTGTATATTACTTTGATGTACAACACTTACTATAATACTACTTCTACTCCTACAACCCTACAACTACATTTACGCAATTGTAGAATGGCCTTTAAAGAAACGTCTACAATAGGTGAAGTAAGCCTGGCGTAAGAAGCAAGAGTGGGAGTAAAGTTAAATTATGCTTGTACTTTAGCTTTTACACCGATAAGTAAAGGTTATGCATCTTACTTTTTACTGCTTACTTTCAATGTAGACGGTCCTTAAGAGACTACAACTATGGCGTTAGTAAAGTTGATAGCAGTTCCCATACAGCACGGAAATATTGCAGCAACATTGCAGAGATATTGTTTTGAAAGATTGCATTATTGCAGCAAAATTGCGAAATGTTGCTGCAATATTGTAGCAACATTGCAGCAACATTAGAATGTCCGCCTTCAGCAATATTTCAATGCAACAATGCAGCAATATTGCAATGCAACTACGCAGCAATATGAAAAGGCAAGACTGCAGCAATATTGCAATGTAATAATGTAGCCATAATGCAATAAAATGCAATACAACGTTGCACGTATGTATAAAGGGTAATAGGAAACAATCCTGGGTCCTTGAAAAGACATAATCCTGACGAGATTCTGAGACGATTATTTCTTTTACAAAACTTTATCCGAAATCTAGTTTTTAAATTATAAAAGGCAATAGTTTTCTTATCACGAGTTGATTACAGGGCGTAGGCAATAGCGGCGCAATTTATCGCGTCATACGTGGTCGCTTATGTTAGGTGGTTGTCAGTTGTCACGTCTGACGGTGAGTTGCGCCGTCACAGCCTACCTTCTGTATTCACCCTGATAATAAAATAACTATTTCCTTTCATAATTCAAAAACTATATTTCGGATAAAATTTTGTAAAAAAAATCGTTTCAGAAGCTAGCCAGGATTACGTCTTTTTAAGGACACAGAGTTGTTTCCAATCACTGTATATGTATATGTAATAAATACACGGGGAGAGAACGCATGAATTGCCTCAGCTCTCGAGGTGAAGCAGCTCATGCGTGTATGCGAATATGTTTCATGCGTAAAACGGAACGCAGAGCGAAAAAGTTATTTAGCGATAGAGTTATTTAGAATATTGTATTTGCAGTGTAGCTGCAATATTGCAGATTTAATATTACGCAATATTGTGTTTGAAATATTGTTGCACCATTGCATTTACAATATGCAATCTTTCAACTTGCAGCAATGCTGCTGCAGCTTTTGTGCTGTATGGGTTAACGCGATGTTAGGCCAAATCGACGTGAACGAAGTTCGGCGCTGGTAAACATTCCATTAGCTTCCAAATTTCCATCTTACGTAACTCGTTTCCCGCTAAAGCAACTTGGTATAAGTCTAAAACGTTCGTGATATGGAAGGTGCTAACAATCGCAAAGATTCGCAAAATGTCGCTGACCGCTTGCAGGAAAATTTTCTATGCTAAACGCACTTAATTATCAGCACATGTAGTACATGTGTACATGACTAACGATAAGATAAAAAAGAAGTATCAAAAAATAGTATGACGCAAGTTGAAGTCTAAAGTTAGAGTTAAAATCTACACCCTTCGCCATGTGATGTTATACATTAATTCACATCATAAACAACCCTAGTAGAACATAAACAATTATTAGTAGAAGCCAATAGCTGTTTTTTTTTAAGAAATAGCCACTCGCTTCTATTAATAACACAACTCTACAAAAAAAAATTTGTCTTTGTCCTAAAATTTATTTTATGAATTTTCTATTCATTATGTTTTAAAATAAAGGAAAAATACCCATATTCCTTAAAAAGTTTGCTTTTGTGGTAGTTATGATAATAAATCCTTTTTCTTGAGTTATCATATTAAAAAAGAGTATTCAATAGTTCTGATGTTTTTAAAAATACCGCGAAAAAATAAAGATGGCGTAACTGTCACACAGCGTCTACAGATGTCACTTAAGTGATAAACAACAATTAACTGTTTTGTAGAAGACTCGAAGAGGTTAAAATGTCGTCTAGAAAGTGTAAATATGATGCTAATGCATTTTGTTATATATGTGGTACATTTATTAAAGTACGAGATATAAAATTTTATTTAAACGCATGTGAAAAGCTTTGTGAAGCCTACGAAGCTTATTTTGA
>NW_011967185.1:1381817-1388417 GCF_000949405.1 Vollenhovia emeryi
GTCTAGTTATATACGTCATTGCATCTGTAGTTATAAAACTGGCCAATCACGACTATTCCTCAGAAGAATGGAATGACTGTAATTGGCCAGCCTCCGGTTAAAGTACCGTGTAAACATAGTCCATGTTCAGTGCCAGAAAATGAATTTAGAAGTATTTATAGGCGACTGACTAAAAATAAAATATTTTAAAAACAACCTATTATTTAATATAAAAAATAAAAATAGATTTTTATGTAATATTATTAAATATATAATAAATTTTTTTTTCGTATATAATCTCGTAACTTGGACCAAGTTCTAGTATTAACTCGCGTTGGTGAAACCGGGTCTAAAAGTGCCTGGGCCCTTTTCAGGATCGTATCCAGGAAAGGCGCATACGAACTAACGTACATTATTTATTGTAAATGGAAATGGCCTATGAAAAAAATGTTCTAATAAAAGTAATTAATGTAATTACTTGCTCCAACGTATAAAAGTATTAACGCGTTATTCGTCAACACTGCAATTTTTTAATGTCACACCGACTTTGCACTAAACACGTACAAAAATCCTGTGATTGGTCATAATAAAAACATGTCGGATGCGCAGTACGGATCGGCGCGAATGTGAAACAAAAGAGCGAGTGGGCATACTGGTTATACTGTGGTTCTAGTATCGTGGATACAGGCCTTTAGGATTGCACTTGCATGTAGAGAAAATGGCGGAGCCAATCAGCAGCCGTTACACGAGGCGCGCTGTTTTCATTATTTCGGAGTGTTCATAACAAAGTAGCCGCCAACTATCTGTTCAATAAACAACAGATTTTTTATTCCCTGTAGCTAAACTTTCCGCGCTAGAACGTAAAATGTAGACTGAAGCGTTCTTTCCAGCGGAATTGACGTCAGACGTTGCTGTTCACTATCTGTACTCGGCACAGCATTTCATTGTAATTTCTGCACTTATATCCAAAGTGAGTGCAACAAGAAACCGATAACAGGCGGAAGATTTGAAAATTTCTGTAAGCGATACTTGATCTGAAATTGAGGCAGTAATATTCTGAGTTAATAAAAATGCAAATATATAAAGTAACGTGGCGTGTGGTAAGAAATTAGCTTATCAAGTGATATCTTTATTATTTTATTAACAAGTGAAATTATTTTAGTGTTTTCGTCGCTTCACACACAGAAAGAAATATTAGAGACGATGAGGATTAAGGTTTGCTCCGATTTTTTTTCCACGCGGTTTTTAATAGAAAACATAGCGTTCAGTTTTCTCAGTGTTAACCCCACAATTTTGGGGAAGCAAGAAACAGAGAGAATACATCCTCGTTTAAACTGAGCCAGGCATCTGGATGGACCTTTCTTACGTATCGTCGCGCATGCGAACCCTCGGAATATTCGGAAACGTTCGGCCCGCCATTCCGTCGTTCCACTTACCCCTCCCCACTCCTCGGCCCACCAGCGACTCGGTTGAACTTGGTTACCGTTCCGACTCCCAGTTCTGGTTTGTTGCCTGTGAAGGATGCCTTCTGCCAACCCTAAACTTGAGAAACAGGCCTCTACGGAGGCCGTGGAACCGTTCCGCCAAGCGATCGTCGTAATCGAGCACAAGATACGGAATCTCGAGAAGCGCAAGGTAAACGTGACGTCGCGGCCACGCGGGCCGTAATTGCAGGCAAAAGCCCCGTATCTGTCAGTCGTCGCTTTCTTACCGCGATCCGCCATGATCTCCTCCGAGGATGCCATGTGCTCGCACCTCGCAATTTTTCAATGGTACAAACGGCGCGCCCGGGCGCGCCTCGTCCGCGTCGCCTCGAATCGAGCGTCGATCCGCGACTCGCGGCTGATGCGCCGCCGGCCGATCGGATTCCTCGAGCCTTCCCGGACGCGCCAGCTCGTCGCCAACCTCGTATCATGGCGGTGTACGATCTCTGGCGTGCACGAGTCATTTTCCTTGTAGCACGACGAGCTTCTCAACGTCCTCGGCGCCACGCCACGCCGGCACGCGCTCGACGACTACGTCCGCCGGCAATGTACGCGCGTTGGAATCCTCCCGCTCGACGCGGAGCCGCCGCGCGACCGGCGTTCGGCGTTTCCCCGGTTTTCCAGTTTCACCGCGGCGAGTGTCGTACGCCGACGTTGCTTTGTCGCGCGATTTTGCCACGCGTGTGTGTATGCGCGCGTGTGCGTTCACGGAACGTTTCTCAGTGTTGGATCTTTCAGATTGGAAACGAAAATATCTACTCCAACCTACTTTGTGTCTAAACTTTTGTCGTAATCGTTGCTTTCGTCCTGATCATTGACCTACACCCGTGTTTTACTCGTATTTCAATAACGTTCGTTTCACGATTTTTATTGTACGATCATATAATTATGTTACATTATAATACGCACTACGAAATTTGGTTTAAAACATCTTTTACGGCCGCTTTTATCGATAAAACAAGAATACAGGCTATACACAGAACGATGCGATTAGGATCGTCTACAATACATGAAATAAGCATGACGCAGGAAGTAATAGAGTAAGGAGATGAATCATTTTTATTCCGTACTCCTACTTCACCTCTGACGCTTAGTCTCATCGAATTGGAACGCGGTCCGGTCAGTCCTACAAATATTTAGAAATTATGCTTGCATTTCAACTTTTATACTGAAAAGTAAGGGTTATGGGTCTCATCTTTCTGCTTTACTTCTAAAGGCCTATGTCCACGATGCTAGAACTTAACCCGAGTTCTAGTTCCGAGAAATGTGTAGCCAATCAACTTGCAGCTTTTATGGAATAGCTGTGAGTTGATTGGGTATACATTTCTCGGAACTAGAATTTGGATCAAGTTCTAGCATCGTGGACACAGGCCTTAATAGACGGTCCTAAAGGCCTGTGCCCACGATGCTAGGACTTGGTCCAAGTTCTAGTTTCGAGAAACGTGTAGCCAGTCAACCTGCAGCTATTCCATAAAAGCTGCACGTTGATTGGCTACGCATTTCTTGGAACTAGAACTTGGACACAGTTCTTGGATTGTGGACACAGGGTTTAACGCGTGCCTGCTGTAGAGAGAGGCACTTGATGGGAAATTACGTTTCCTTTGTTAACTTCTCATTGGTAATTTTGACCCTCTACTACCAATGAGATACTAGCAAAAGTGACAAATATAAGCCTCCCATATAGCACCTCTCTGTAGCGTGTCTGCATGTCACAATGCTCAGCTCATTCTGTATGTCGACGGTGATAACGATTGCTGTAAGAAAAGAATCCAACTAATCCTCCATATATATCTCTCTGAAATTTAGGGCAGACTCGAGTCATATAGAGATTTGCAGAAGAATGGACGGGAATTGAATTCGGACCAGAAGACAGCGGTGGCCAAGTATGACGAGGTGCTTCAAACGTTGGACATTACGCGTGACCTGTACAAGCAGATTGTCAACATTGCCAATGACGCTGTTAAGCAGCAGAAGAAATTGGCGCGGAAAGAGGCTGTCGAGCGTATGCAACAGGACATTGCAAAAGTATAATTTTAAATAAGATTACTCTCTTATATCATAGTATAACTAGTAGATCCACTCCGTCATTTGTTTCGGTTTTTTTTTTGCATCGATCCCTTCCGACATTTTGTTGGTGCAGCCAATGAGAGAAAAGTTGTGTGTGGGGGTAGTGCAGTTTGACGAGTACACAGACTTGTATACTAGACTGCGCTATCCCTATGGGTGCGCTGTCCTAAACATTAGAGTGCAGACATTTCAAAAGTCTCTCTCCCCCCCTCTCCCCTCTCTCTCTCTCTTTCGGTCAGCGTTAAAAGTGGGGAGAAACCGAACAAGTTAGACACATCGATTCACCTTTGCTCCCCCTCTCTTTCTGTATCTTGCGACCGACGACTCCTACGGATGGAACAGTCCAGTAAATAAGTCTATGATTACGTTTCCACCGAGGGTCAAAGTCGGGCTAGAGTCGGGTCAGAATCGGGCTGGGGTGACGCTCTTACGGTGGAAACACCAAAATACCAAACCCCAACCCGATTCTGACCCGACTCTAGCCCGACTTTGACCCTCGGTGGAAACGTAGTCTATGACACACATACGCTGCTGGGTTTGCACCACAAACATGGCGAAATACCACGTGATTGCAAAGATCAAAAGGGCCGACAGAGGGTGGATCTAGTTATACCATGCGTATATTGTGTGGCACGAGTTTGAGAAAATATGGTTTTGTTCGTAGGTGAAGGAGGTGTTACTCACTCAGCAGATCTTGATAAGTATAAACACAGAGTCCATCAGAGACGACTTCTTTCATGGGAAGAACGGCGCTATAAAACTGTCGGAGGAGGAATTCAAGTACCTAGACAGCTTGTATAACGAGATGATGATAAAACATCAGCGCGAGGAAGGTGATCTTACGTTCGTTCAACAAGCGCAGAAAGTAGCGGAGCATTACGTCGCGATCGTGGATGGGAAGCAGCGCGAAGTTATTGGCACTACTTATAACAAATTGAAGGAGATTATCGCAAAGATCAATCAATGCGGCTATTTCGATCAGGTTCACGAGTGTTCGGAGGCAACGCCGATAGAGGAGGTATTTAATCAGGATATTGAGCAATCCGTAATTTGGTGTATTAATCTGAGAGAGGGATAAAATCGGCTTTATATTTGTACAGGTTACTGAGAGTGTGACGGAGACGAAGATCAGTAGTCCACAGGTGACACAGGAACAGGTCAACGAGGAGTACAGCAATGGCAACGACAGGCACATTCCACCGGAGGTATCCATGGTACCTATTCCGAATTTCCCGGTCCAAGTCGCTACGCTCCCCGTTGTTTCCGGTGCCGGCCCAGTTTCGGGACCTATACCGGTTGTCCCGCAACCCATGCCTCATCCAGCCGCGCCAGTCGATACTCCTTACTACACGAATGCCACCAGCTTTGTCCCGCAACCACAACAGCAGCAGCAACAGCAGCAGCAGCAGGCCCAGCAATCTCAACCTCCACCGGCAGCCCGCATCAATGACGTTATAGGCACGCCCAACTTCTTTTTCTTGCAGGAATCTGAACTTGATCCACCGGAGTCGCAAGCACCTATCGTATCACACATTCCTCCCACAGTCAATGCGCCCATTCCCACGCAAACCTTCACAAATCAGAACTTTGCAACTGCGCCTGTGAGCGTACCTCAGCAGGTTATATATCAGCCGCCGCAGGATATATCGCACATTCCTGGCTTCGCGAATCCTAATCCACCGCCGCCGATTCCGATGCCGCCTTCTCATCAGCAGCCGAATATGCAGTATAGCCCGCAACACCCGAATAGTTTTCAACCTCAACAGCCACAGCAGCCGCAACCGAATGCTGCGCACCTACCGCAGCAAGGTCAGATGCAGAACTTTAACGAGCAAGCGCATCAGCAGGAGGCTCAAGCATCCACGGAGGTGACACTTTTGACCCAGAATTAATACATAATTTATACCGATGGTTCTCGGTGACTCATGAAATTTCCTTCCAGGAAAAGGTCGAGAATGGTCAAAATGAAATTTCCGATTCATCGTTGGAACAGCAAAATGAATCTATCGATTGGTGCCAGATGACCGAGACCAATGATTGGAATCAGTCTGATCAACAGCAACAATCCATTCAAGATTGTCAGCAAGCGTCACAACAAACGTCCCAGCAGGCCTGGGTGCCTGACCAACGTGGTGGATACAGAGGAAGAGGAGGCAGAAGGGGGTCCGCTAGTAACTATAATAGCAGAGGAAGGGGAAATTACCAGCAAAATGGACGCGCAGGACAAGGTGAAAAAATCACCATTTTAGTAGAAAGAGCTGTTTCATAACTTCTTTCCATAAAACATTATTTCAACATTTTTTAATAACAACTTAAGAATGTGAATCGCCAGTAAATGATAAACGATAAAAAGAATTGTTAGACGACTTAGGCTGGCAGATGGTTTATTTATTCAATCAAAATCCGACGTTTCGACCATACGGGTTGTGGTCCTTTTCAGGGAATTCAACAATCTACAATTATTAAAAAAAAAACAAGACATTGCATCTTACAGTCGTGTCAATTGCGAAACAAAGTCAAGAATAAGTAAAAAATGAACGTCGTGAGAATTATTTTCTATAAACTTACAATATTACGTCATTGGTATCAAATTAAAGAAAAACACGGCAGTTTTACTTCCATCTCTGGGCATCACGTGGAGAACTGTGTTAGACGGCACGTCCATCCGATGTAACATCCAAAGTAGGACTGAAGTCTGACAATGGTGTGAAGGAGATACGGAGAACATGGCAATAAATAAATAACTAATAAACCGAAGCCGGAGTCAAGAAGGTTAAAATGAGAATACATAATACATACGTTTTATAGATAAATAGTGTCCAATGACGTAATATTGTAAGAAACCAAATTTAGAATTGTTGTATCGCCAGTAATTAAAACCAAAAATACTCAAGGATTAGATCGACCAAGGCTGGCAGTTTTATTTAAGTTTACATTTTACCACGACGTTTCGACCAGTAATACTGGTCCTTATCAAGTGGATCCTTTCTATGTGCGATGACGATTAGCCTAATTTTATATTTTCCTATGCTTCGTTGTCACAAGCAATAGAATCCACTTGATAAGGACC
>NW_011967185.1:1389914-1410968 GCF_000949405.1 Vollenhovia emeryi
TACCACGACGTTTCGACCAGTAATACTGGTCCTTATCAAGTGGATCCTTTCTATGTGCGATGACGATTAGCCTAATTTTATATTTTCCTATGCTTCGTTGTCACAAGCAATAGAATCCACTTGATAAGGACCAGTATTACTGGCCGAAACGTCGTGGTAAAATGTAAACTTAAATAAAACTGCCAGCCTTGGTCGATCTAATCCTTGAGTATTTTTGGTAATATTGTAAGTTTATAGAAAATAATTCTCATGACGTTCAGTTTTTACTTATTCTTGACTTTGTTTCGCAATTGACACGACTGTAAGATGCAATGTCTTGTTTTTTAAAATAATTGTAGATTGTTGAATTCCCTGAAAAGGACCACAACCCGTATGGTCGAAACGTTGGATTTTGATTGAATAAATAAACCATCTGCCAACCCAAGTTGTCTAACAATTCTTTTTATCATTTTTTAATAAATCTTTTAATTTCAAAGGCTAAACGTCAAAGACTAAAAGATACGACATGAATTTTTCTTCCAGGCGCGTACTATCGCAACGACAGTAATTATCAAAATGGATACCAGCAGCGTGCCTGGGGTAACAACGAAGGGAATAACGGATATAATAGCGGCTTTAAGCGAGGCAGTGGCGGAGGATCCAGAGGTACACGCAACGAACGCGTTAGTCGCGGACAATTCAGAGGACAAAGGGGAAGCAACCGTGGATATGCGCCACGTGGCAAACCCCACACGCAATAAGGGAGAAAAAGGAACGCTACAACTGCTAGCGTAAATGCACAGTAAAACACACTGTAATGATGCTCTGCGAGTACGATTCAACTGTCTATTTATGAAAAAGCTTAAGTCGAGACAATGCATTTGCAACATGAAATAAAACTTAAAAGAGCAGTAGGTACCATGCAGTGTTGCATGCTTAAGAATATTGTACACAATAATAACTTTGATATTAAAAAGATTACGTGAATTAAGTGGAATGTTAGATTTTGTAATGCAGATCTAGCTGCATTGTATGTTTTTTTATCCTTTGCATATTCACAGATATATTAAGTAACTTTGAGAAGATGAAGTTTATTGGTTGTATAGAAAACATAAGATCTTGCGACTGATGTGTGTCGTACGAAGCCTACGTATGACACGAAAGAAAAGAAGACTTGCGCTGGGGCATTTGCGGCTTAGGATATTTCTTAAATATGACATTGAACAAATACAACTTTGCATTTAAATTTGATTGTAATTACGAAGAAAAAGTAATGTTAATAAAAAGAAAAGATGCAGAGGTAACATTGTGATATATGAAGAAAAATTACCAAATTAAAAAGTGTGAACCTACCGTGCAAGTATTATTGTATTATGACAGAAGGCAGGTTTCACAGGGCAACAACAGCTGATTAACAAAGATTAGAAAAATAATTTTATTATAAAAAAATACAAAAAAAAACCGAGAACTCAATACAAACATTTCATGTAAAGACTACAAGAACGTATTTAAAAATAACGTTAAGATGATTATAAGTATATAATAGGGCGATCTGCACGACCATCTCTTTGTCTTGCGCGTCATTAAAAAAAACAAGAATTTCTAAGATACCAGAAAAAAAGGACCTAGCGAGCGCCGCCTTCTAAACTGCTGAGGATATTTTTGTCTAACATGTGAATCTGAGACGTAAACACAAACCGAAATTGTGAAAACAGTAGTTTGGAAGTTGTAAATGGTTCACGATATATGAAATCTATGAAAGATGTTTTTTTTCACACAAAGATATGTCGTGATATGCACTTGATACTGCTATCGGCTCCTTCTCCTATTTTTTCTGGGCGATTCCGAGATTCTTCACGATGATCGCGCCCACACAGCCACGGCTAAGCGAAAGAGATTGCGGTGCAATGTCTTCGTTTACGATGTATGCATTACCTGAATTTTTTTCTATTACGAAAGGGAAAGAAACATATGATTATTTTTAAAACGGAGAGAGCGATTAGTGTGCGAGGCTTTAGCATATAAGTCGAGTTTATTGTACAATTAACTAGACGCAGGGGGAAAGAGAGGTGAGGAAAAAAAAGAATATGTTTCTTATACTGCGCCGCCAATAAGCCACGCACCACACGGATGAAAAGTACCATTTATTGTGTTTGTACATTTGTGTTTAATCACTATCCACCCCCAACCTCCCCTATCTTGATTACGTTAAACTATCCTATGAATACCTGTGTATCTTCCAAATAAAGATCTAATTCAACCACATTTTAATCGGCCCATTTATTCCCAGAATGATTAATTTTATTTTTTTCCACTTAATCAAATTCAGCCGATTTCTCGTTAACGTTTTTATGTAATTGTTAACATTCTCTGGCTAAAGTGTCATTATTTTACTGCTACGCTTACTATTAACGTTATTGGTATCGTATAAATTAATATTAATTTCCCAATGAAGCGTTTGATGCCACAGTGCTCGAGTAATTGTATCTACAATTTTTTAATTTACACATGTATTACGCATCATTAATATGATATGCAGAGAAAATGTGTGTGTGTGTGTGTGGGCATGTGTGTTAAATATCTCGCAATTATTGGATCATCCGACCAGCGGCGTCAGCGCGGCAAAATTATTAGGAGGCAACAGGCAAGCACTTCTCAAATAACGATACTTTTTAAAGTATCCTTTACACCACCTGAAAGAGGGGGGGGGGGGCGGCGTACAGAAGTAGATTGCGGGGCATATCGTGTAAAGTGCTCCGTAATACTGTAACATCTCTATGTAACGCTGCAGAGCGAGAGAGAGGGGGGGAGAGCTAGAAAAAGAAAGAGCTAAAGAGTTACAGAGCTTATAGCGCGAACGTTCTCTCACGGGAGACGAGGCTACGTGTAAAATAAAGGGTGAGAGCACGAAAAGAATACTTAATATCGCACGTACGTATAAAATCGGGGAGTGAGAAATTTTTGCGCTACAATCGTAAGATCGCACGTCAAATTACGCGTGCGGACGATGAAAATCCTTGACGGGGCGCCGTTCCCCCAACTATTTTTGCTGAGGGGGCAAAGAATGCTCTACCCCTCCTGACAGCCCCGAGACCCCAGCAAAGTCGGCGCCTGTGCGTCCGGACTCGGGTCGAGTGCACTGATTTACTGCAATGTACCAACTCCGATAACGGGTACATGACGTCCCGGTTGTTCATACAATCGCTCTTATTGTTGTAATACTTGTGTTGCTCGTGCAGATAACATACGTAATGTGCGACATGTAAAAATGTACATGCGTAATGTTGTTGCCGCACTTGTTTGAAAAATGTTTGACAACTGTAAGCTGCCTGTGATTAAAAGAGTTTCGGTGTAACAGCTGTTACAACGGGTAGGTTAAAGCTCGGCTCCGGTTTACAAAACGTTCGCCGTGCGATCGGTACTTTTTCTAAATTAATATTCGACATCGGCAGTTAGAGTGCAAGATGCTGCTGCAAAGATTATGTCGCGTTGCAAACTCCGGCAGAGTTCTTCAAAGAGCGGTTCTGTATAAAAATATTTATCCAGCACGTAAGGTAGAGGACACACGCTTGTGTCGAGATGTGGTAGCGACAGCTGCATTGTTTGTGTATTAATGTCAAGATCTTTTTTCTTTTGCGAAGGAAAATAGCGCTCAAGTAATCAGAAAGGTAACAACGATCTCGCCGTTCACTGCCATGGGATTGTGGGGAGTTGCGAAGAACAACGACGAGGGTGGCATCCAAATGACAAATAAGGATGTTCTCACTGAAGCAGACACCCTTTTTGACCGGGGAGACTATAGAAGTGCATACGATCTTTTGTCAAAATATAAGGTAAATGAAATTTGGAATGTTTAGTCGACCCAACTGGCAGAGATTTTATTTGGGAGATTTTACATCCACTATGTTTCGACCATCCGGACTGTGGCCCTTATCAAGTAGTTGGTAATTAAGGTACGCGACAGTGTATAATAGTTAAGGCATTCATCATATTTCTGTTTTTTCCTAAGCTCTGAATACCATATGTAACACGGGGATATTACCAACCACTTGATAAGGACCACAATCCAGATGGTCGAAACGTAGTGGATGTAAAATTTCCCAAATAAAATCTCTGCCAGTTGGGTCGACTAAACATTCCAAATATTGCTGACTATTTACTGGCGACATCAATCTCTTACTCCCGTAAATGAAATTCTTTAAACTACGTTATATATCTCTATACAACATATCTATATGTTCACTTACAATACAAGATTGTAATATATGTGTGTGCTATATATTTTTGACTGACACTACATTGTTCTTTATAGGACAACAAGGATGTCGAAGTCTTGTGGCGTTTAAGCAGAGCCATTTACAAAATGTCTGAAGTGGCAAACGCTGCTGAAGCACGAAAATTAACTTATGAAGGATACGATTTGTTATGTACGGCACTTGAAATTCAAGAAGACCACTATGTTCTGCATAAATGGATGTCTGCATTTCTTAATAGTAAGAGTAGTCTGGAAGGTACAAAAGCACAGATCAAAGAATCGTACAATATTAAGAAACATATCGAGGTGAGATATTTGACAAATAATTAATTTGACCATGGATATTAATTCGCGATTGAAATAATATATTTTATGGATAGCGGGAAAATAATGTTACAAATTATTATGATTACCGTAATCTCTGAGTCATTGGTATAACTCGTATTGCAGAGAGCGATAGAATTGAAACCTGGTGACGCAATGCTGTTTTACTTGCATGGAACCTGGTGCTATGAGATTTCGAATCTGGCATGGTATCAGCGAAAAATAGCATCCCTCGTATTTGGAGAACCGCCGACTTCGACTTTTGAAGAAGCGTTGATGTACTACGAGAATGCCGAGAAAGCTGATCCAAATTTCTACAGTCGCAATTTACTGATGTTAGGAAAGACATACCTGAAATTGAATCGAAAGGAAGACGCGAAAAAATACTTGAAAAAGGCTGCTGAATTTCCTGCGAAAAATGACGAAGATCAGAAAGCAAAACAGGAAGCGCAAAAAATATTAAATAGTATTTAAGGACAATAGAGGTATATAAATATCTTTGAATTGCATTTTATATAGACAATTTTTTTATTGTTTTAAAACATGTTTGTTACGTAACCCTTTCATGACCGAATTAATTTGTTGTTAAGTTTTGATATATTGTTGCTTAGTAATAGAGTGCGTCCACTAAATCATTGAATCTCTTTAAGTTTTATAATTGGAATTCGTATGTCCCAGTGGTCATGAATGAGTTAACAAATAAATTTAGTATAATATTGCGATACTAAAAAGATTATATGTGTTATGACTATGTGCCATGACTATTCCATGACTATATTATAATTATACAATTGATATATTTATCTTACGTGATTTACTATATTTATACGTATAGCTTTCTATAAAGAGATATGCACGTATACGTGCTTAACATCCCAGCACAGACAGCACACATGTCTAAAAAAGACATCTTTAAGACGTCCTTAATTTATCTTTTAGACATGTACGTCTTAAAGATATCTTTATGACGCCTTTAAGACATGTGTGCTATCTGGGATGTCTGTACACTACTAATGTCGAATTCGTGCGCGACTCGAATCTGACTAGTTTGTACATTTCTATTAGGTAGAATATTTCACGGATCCAATGGAATGTCTTGAAATAAACGGGCTATTGCTTATTTGTTACAATGACATAACTAAAAAATTGCAATTTTTCAATTGTTTGTTAAACGTTCAAGTTTATTTTCCGAAAATTGTTTTCTAAATTATGTTATTGATGTAACAAATAAGTGATCGATTCGTTGTGCATAAATGCACACGCATACAGCTCAAAGAACAGAGTTTACAATTATCGACGTGTAATCGGTTGATTGTATATGTATATATGGTCACTTGTCATATTTTTATGTCCATAATTAAATTATAATAATTACAAAAGGGGTACAAACCATCTTAAACGCACAAATCGTTCTCTTACAAGAATAAATAGGCAAATAAAAAATATATTCTTCCAGTTAAAATGTTAATAATTTGAACCTCGAATTGAAACCATTTTAAATGGAAATTATTAAGGAAATAAAACTTTTGATTTTCCCGATTTGAATCTCAAAATTCTCAGAATTACATATCTTGAAGCTTTCGGAAAAGAACTTGAAACTTTTCTTGAAATTTTAGACAGTGCAACTTTTTACTGATTATGTTCTGTTACTGTGCCGATTTTCAAATTTTTAATTGGAGTTGTTGAACTTAAAATTTTGGGATTTGCTATTCTTAAAATTTTCGTTAGTTTATTTTGTAATATTAATGTATGTCTTATTATATCTTTAAATAAAATAGGTATACAAATACATTATCAAATATCATACATCGTTAGTAATACATATAATTATTTTATACTGACTGATGCACGTAACGTGGAAAATCGCAAAATGATCAATTGTGATTAAAGGCCTATGTCCACGATGCTAGAACTTGATCCAAGTTCTAGTTCCGAGAAATGTGTAGCCAATCAACCTGCAGCTATTCCATAAAAGCTGCAAGTTGATTGATTATATATTTCTCGAAACTAGAACTTGGACCAAGTTCTAGCCTCGTGGACACAGGTCTTTAGAAACGGGGAAACTTTTATATAATTAAAATTTATAAAAAATACAATAAAGGAACAGATAAATATGTATATGTGTTTGTTCATTCATTAATATTGTACGAAGAAACTCTAATTTTGAGCCATAAAAGCCATTATTCAGATTGGACACGATGAGCGACGAGCGATAATCCAATGAGCGTGCAGTCTTGGGGTCTGTTTTTTATTGCTGCACTCCTGAACTAGTGCACACTGGTGCAATGAGTTGGAATGAGAGGTAATCTATTTGTTTCATTTTAACTTATTGCACTAGTTCAGTAGTGCAGTAATAAAGAACAGGCCTTTGATAGGAAAACGGTACGCTTTCCCATAAAACCTGTTATACGCTCATTGGATAATCGCGCGTCGCTCATCGCTCATCGCGTCCAGTCTGAATGAGCCATAACGCGTAAATACATTTATACGTTAGAGCAAGTAATTACATTAATTACTTTTATTAAAACTATTTTTTTCGTAGGCCATTTCCATTTACAATAAATAATGTATGCCAGTTCGTATGCGCCTTTTCTGGATACAATCCTGAAAAGGGTCCAGGCAGGGTCCAGGCACTTTCAGCCGTTGACACACTTGCTGTGTCCAGCAGAAGTTAGCGCTTGCTAAGCGCTTTGCGCTCATTGGATTATACTTTCAGATCTGTGCTGAAATAGAGCTATTCTTCTAGATCTATCCAATCAGCATAAAGCGCTTAGCAAGCGTTAACTTCTGCTGGACACAGCAACTGTTGGCGCTTATGAAAACATGGCGGAAAAGTGAGAACGCCCAGGGGCCCGATTCTCGAAATCATTCGAAGAAGAAACGTATACGAACATTCTGCTCTGACAGAAAAGTTGAAAGTCGATTGGTTAAAGCCCTGCGAATAGCCAATCAACTTGCAACTTTTCTGTAAGAGTATAAGAATTTTCGCATACGTTTCTCCTTCTAATAAATTATTGGCTATTCGCATGGCTTTAACCAATCGACTTTCAACTTTTCTGCCAGAGCAGAATATTCGTATACGTTTCTTCTTCGAATGATTTCGAGAATCGGGCCCCAGATCAAAGGTACCGACAGATCGAGTGACCCTACTGGTTATACTGTGCACACACTTTTGCATAAGTGCATAAGCATATTATATGCATAACGAATGTGATTAATCCATTTTCTTGTGCATTTGCTTATAGACCAATCAAATTCGTTATGCATATATGCTTATGCACTTATGCAAAAGTGTGTGCTCCCCGCTTAACGTTGCGCATGAACCAGTAGAGATATTTGAAAAGTGTTTGATAATTGTAATCTACTGTGATTAAAATAGTTTTGGCATAACAACTGCGACGGTCCGTAAACTAATTAGTTTCACTTCGTTACCAATTCATTGCACATACAAGGCTTTCTCTAAAATAACTGTTCTCCAATCGATATCGACAGTTCAAGTACAAGATGCTGCTGCAGAGGTTATATCGTGTTGTAAACTCTAGTAGGATTCTTCAAAGAGCAGTTGTGCTAAAAAGTATTTATCCAGCACTTAAGGTATGTGACATAATTGCGTCAATACGGTAGCAATAGCTATATTATTTAAGCAGGGTAGGAAAGTAACTCGTTACTTGTAACGAAGTTACAGTTTTTTTTTGGGGTATCTCTAATTTAACTTCGTTACTTTCTCTTAAATTCATATGTAACTGTAATTGTCAGTTACATTTTTTTTTATAACCAATAACCATGGCAATTTAATAGTTACATTAATAGTCACTTTATACATATCTTGAACTTTCACACGTTGCATTAGACTTTGCATTTGCGCCTAAACGCCTTTATTGGCACTTTACAATTCAGATTTGGTAGGTTTTTATTTTCATTACAAGAAACTAACTGCAAAGTAACGATTCGTTTTTTTTTAGTAACTGTAACTGTAACACGTTACTTTTCAGAATTGGTAACTTGTAACTGTAACATAGTTACATTTTTAGCGAAAAAACTGTAACTGTAACTAGATATTTTAATGAAGTAACTTTCCCAACCCTGTATTTAAGTATTAGAGTAAGTCAAGAAAACTTTTTTTCAGAAGGAGAGTAATATGCAAATTATCAGAAAGTTAACAATAATATCGCCGTTTACTGCAATGGGAATATGGGGAGTTGCAAAAAACAATGATGAGGACAAAACGAAGGAACTTCTCAGTGAAGCAGATGCGCGTTTTGATCGTGGAGACTATAAAAGTCTGTATGATCTTCTGTCAAAATATAAGGTAAATCAAAGTCTTTGAACTTGCATAGATTCATGTAACATCTGTATTCACTTATATTCATGATTATACCCAGTGAGAAATGATTCGTCGGTCGATGTCGAAACGATGTCGAATAGACGTCAATTTGACGGTATCGATGTCGATTCGACATCGTTTTGACATCGATCGACAAATCATTTCTCACTGGGTAATATATATATGCTGCATATTTATATGCAACTACAATACACAATCTTTTGTAGGACAGTAAGGATGTTGAAATTTTGTGGCGTTTAAGCAGAGCCATTTATAAAATGTCTGAAATGGCCAGTGACGTTGAGGCACGAAAATTAATTTATGAAGGACACGATTTGTTACGTACGGCTCTTGATATTCAAGAAGACCACTATGCTGTGCATAAGTGGATATCGATATTTCTTAATAGTAAGAGTATTCTGGAAGGTACAAAAGCTCACATAAGAGAATCGTACAATATTAAGAAACATATGCAGGTAAGATATTTAACGGACAACTCATTCGATTATGAACACCAATTCACAATTAAAATGACGTGTTTTATAAATAATGTAAAAATATGAATGATGAAAATAATCTCACAAATCATTATGATAATGATTACTCTGATCTGAAATCATTGTTACAATGTATATTGCAGAGAGCGTTGGAATTAAAACCCGGTGACGCGATGCTGCTCTACATGCTTGGATGTTGGTGCTACGAGATTTCGAATCTGGCATGGTATCAGCGAAAAATCGCATCCGTCGTATTTGGAGAACCACCGACTTCGTCCTTCGAAGAAGCATTGATGTATCACGAGAATGCCGAGAAAGCTGATCCAAATTTCTACAGTCTCAATTTGTTAATGTTAGGAAAGACATACATGAAATTGGATCGTAAGGAAGACGCGATAAAATATTTGAAAAAAGCTGCCGAATTTCCCGCGAAGAATGACGAGGATCAGAAAGCAAAGCAGGAGGCACAAAAACTGTTAAGTAGTATTTGAAAATGATAAAATGCAGCTATCAAGCTGCAGATAAACAGCTTTAAACTACGCTCTTTTATATAAGAAAGAATTAGTTTGTTCAACGTTCTTGTTAGTTGAGAAGTAAATTAAGTATAATATTGTGATACAAAATGACTAGATATACATACCAGAGTTGTAAACCGAACCGAACCATTGAAGTGTATTCGCTCCGAGAGAACGGATCAAAATTTCAATTATAAAATCGGTCCGATGCAGAGCGAACCGGTTTTGGAGCGGTTTCTTTATTTAAAAAGGATTTAATTTATTTAAAAAGATTTACCACATTTGAGTCTTTGCCACATAGCTGGAGAGGTGGTAAATGTGCAAATATCAACAGTTCGGTTTGATTTGCATTCCAAGTTCTAAATAATTTACTCCATTCATCCGGTTTTCGGAGCGGTTTTTAAACTCTAACCGGTTCAAAACCGCTCCAAGAACGTATTTATGCTCCGGTTTACAATCTTATTTGCTCCGTTCTCTCGTAGCGTATAACTTCAATGGTTCGATTCGGTTCGGTTCGGTTTACATCCCAAGTGCCAAATAATTTACTCCTTAAATTCATCCGATTTTCGGAGCAGTTTTTAAATTCGAACCGGTTCAAAACCACTCCAAAGAACGTATTTTTGCTCCGGTTTACAACCCTGATACATACATACACAATTATCATGACCGTGCCACAATTATGTAATTGATATGTTTACTACAAGTATTATGTGCACACACACATATATATATATATATATATATATATATATATATCATATTTTTGTATATTTGTATGGTTGTAGGTGGGAACTAATAATATATTTTATATAAAAATTTACAGAAAGTTAACAAATGTGACAAAACTGGTTATGTCAATGATATTTATTTTACTTTATATCATTATAAAGATGTTACATATTTTATTTCATAGATCATTTTATATATTTACGATTTTTACGTAGAGATCATAATAATATATTTTATAAAAGTGACAGAAAACTAATAAACGTTACGAAGCTAATTATGTCAATGGTATTCAGTTTACAAGTATGTACTATATCTTACAATTTACTTTACAATATATACTGATGATTATGTGACGATAGAAAATTATTTAAACATTTTCTTTTGTACAAGATTGCTCCGTTTACATCAGATAATCATTACGATCGCATTCTCGTAAAAATACACTTTGTATTTTTTTGTAAATAAAATGTCTCTTTTAGATTTGGCTTAAAATGTTAAAATAAATTAACCTTGTACGAGGCCCTCCACCACCCCCACTGACTCCAGTCGGAAGATTGAGACAGGCTATTTTCTCTTACCCATTCGGGACTTTCTTTGATAGCCCTCACCTGACGCAGCCGGGTCCGAAGCCGGACGACTCATAAGGTTTTTACTGTTGAGTTCCGCGGACGGTTTGAACAATTAATTATGGGCGCCAACTAATCTTTATAAAATCAGTAAAAGGTCTTATACGAGGGTTTGGAATGACAATTAGATTGGAAAATTCTATATAAAATTGGGGGGGGGGGGGGTTCATTGGAGGGACCCTGGAGTTTTATGGATTATATTGTACCTAGCGTTTGAAGTAAATCGCTCCGAAATTGCTTCGGGCAGAACACTCAATTTTATTTTCTCTACTTACAATTGAAGTCAGGAACCCACTCGACAAATTTAAAATTAACTTCCTGGTTGAATTATACTCTATACTCTTGCATTTTCCTTTTTCAATGTATCTCACAAATTAGAATTCTACGTTAAAAAGCAAGAAACAATATTTCGCATACATTAAATATATATCTTTGCATCTATATATATATATATATATACATACAGTTAGATAAGCGGAAAATACCCATACGCAAATCACTGTTTTTTTTCAAGTTCATAATAGAAGAGTTAACAATCTTAAATGCTTTATTAGATATTACGTAAATTTTGTTCAGACAGATAAGAAGAAAAGGTATACTTAAAGTCGCTGGGACTAAAACCGCGTCAGTCATCGAGTAATATTAAAGAATATGTAATTACGTCTATCTATTAAAAGTGCCTACTTATTAATAAGCTACATAGAGAATGTCTGTAATAATCGCGTAATAATGTTAAGGTTCTAGATTTCTGATAGAATACATAATATGCACTATATTCTCTTTGTATACAATACGTATATGTATGATATATTATAATTAATTATAAAAAAGTGCATTTGTTGGAAAATTTGAGAACATCTCAATGAAACGTGGTAAAACATGATATTGTTTCACTTTTCCGTTGTTTTCGCGATTAATTGAATCGGTTAAAGAAACTGGAAATAAAAAGAGGCAAGTATATTTTCTTTCTTATGTTGCTAGACAACATAAACGCGCGCTCTGCGCGCGCCATTTACTCTGTCTGAAAATTCGCATGGTTTGGCAGCTGCAAATAACACGACTGAAACATGTCGTATCGCACAAGCGAGACAGCCAAACAGTATCTCGAAAAAAAAACTTCCATCTGATACTAATTTCTCCATCTTTTGTTGGAAATAGCCTATGTTTCTCTTTCACTCGCAGGAATTTGACAACCTCTTTTATAGCCAGTCTCTGATTACAGGGTTTCTAGCCATTGCCGAATGCGATAAACAACTTTCCGTGCGCATAGCAATATCCTACACAGCACGGGGAACTCCCGGGGAGCTCTTAAAATTGGTCATAAGCTTCACTTGAACTTCAAACGAATTCGCACGGAGCCCCCTGAGAGCTCCTATGTCCGCTTTTGAGAACTCTCTGGGAGCTTTATTTAAGCTCGCAGGGAGTTTAAATGAGGCTCCCAGGGAGCTCTCAAAAGCGGACATAGGAGCCCGCGAGGAGCTTCATTTAAGTTCGCAGGGAGTTCAGAAAACATGTTTTAAAAACTCTCTGCGAGCTTAAATAAAGCTCCCAGGGAGCTACGTGCGAGTTAGTTTAAAGTTCAAATAAAGTTTATGAAAAATTTTATTAGCTCCCCAGGATTTCTCCGTGCTATGTGGGCATAGTTATAAAAAATATATTTAGGTCATTAAAAGTTTATCCATGATCCAGATAACTCGCTGTCGGATTATATCGGCTCGCCTCTTATACTAATATGGGAGGATTTTACTTATGAGAAAAACTAAAGTGCGGTCGCCACGTCGCGGCAGTGAGTGGTACTAGTACTAACTCGCTGGAAGCTTGTTTTATCGAATTTTGTAAGCTTCCCGGGAGCTCAGCGAAATGAACTCCCTGGAAGTTTGTTTTGTCGAATTTTATAAGTTCCCTGGGAGCGCAGCGAAATGAACTTTCTAGAAGCTTAATCGGAGCTTTGTGCTGTGTGGGATCGATCGCCGGGCGGTCACATCTCGTCACGCGCTCGAATTGGGCAGTAGGCCGGGCTAAGACGACAATTTTTAATAATTAATTACTCGTTATGTATTGCAAAAATTACAAAATGGTACAGGACTTTTCTGTTTATCTCGATCCGTTCTACCTTCTCACAAATTTTGTCGGATGTGGAATGACTCACCCTGTATAATTCTTGATTGGATGACTTTTACACTTGGTTAGATGTTAAGTATATTTTCTTCTCCTTATCTGTTTAGACAGGATGTTACGTACATCCTGTCTAGACAGATAAGGAGAAGAAGATACACTTAAGGTCGCTGGGAGCAAAACCGTGTCAGTCATCGAGTAGTATCAGAGACTGTCACGTCTACCTTTTGAAAGTACCCACTTGTTCATAAGCTCCACAGAGAATGTATGTAATAATCGTATATTAATTGCAAGCTTCTAGATTTCTGACACGTAGAATACATAATATATAGAATAATAAACATTCAAGTAGTACTTGACTCAATACATAATATATACGTCACACATTCTCTTTGTGTAAAATACGTATATATGTATACATCTGATATATGATTAATTATAAAAAAGTGCATTTAATGAAAAATTTGAAAATATCTCCATGTAACGTGGGAAAACATAATGTTGTTTCACTTTTCCGTTCTTCTCGTGATTAATTGAATCGGTTGAAGGGACTGGAAATAAAGAGAAGTAAGTATACTTTCGTTTATGTTTTATATCAATTTTAAAATGCAGAGAACCTTAAACGTTGGTTTTAATAAAGTCCTGCCGGTAAGTTAAAACGTTGTCCATGATTTTTAAATTAAATTTATATACATATAAATTAATTAAATCGAATGAGGGAATGTATAAATGTTCTTTCATTTATGAGAGAACGTACCATGTGATTAATTATTTAAATAAATATGAAGCTTCCTTATTCATAAGTAATATGTAATTCAAGTTATAAAACTACACAATTCGTTAAAAAACGTAAAACTACTGGTTTACGTTGATTTTTATTGAATATAATAGTAATGGAATGTATATATAATCGCTCACACAGCACGGGGAACTCCCGGGGAGCTCCCGAGGAGCTCTTAAAATTGGTCATAAGCTTCACTTGAACTTCAAAAGAACTCGCACGGAGCCCCCTGAGAGCTCCTATGTCCACTTTTGAGAGCTCTCTGGGAGCTTTATTTAAGCTCGCAGGGAGTTTAAAAATGAGGCTCCCAGGGAGCTCTCAACTAGTACTAACTCGCTGGAAGCTTGTTTTATCGAATTTTGTAAGCTTCCCGGGAGCTCAGCGAAATGAACTTCCTAGGAGGCTTAATCGGATTTGTGCTGTGCGGGCGTGTAATGAGAATTCTTGCTTGCTATTTTCAAATAAATTAAAGAAATTAACACTCATTATAATGTCTTGAAAAATATATTTTTCCAAAGGATTGAATATTTCAAGGATTGAATAATTCAGTGCTATACTTATAACTGTTTTCAGTAATAATTTACACTGATTGATTTTCAGAGAGTACTCGTATGTCTAAAGATGTAAGCAAGACATTGTTTATAACTATACCAACAGTACGTTGAACAGCAATAGAATACCCAGTGAGAAATGATTCGTCGATCGATGTCAAAACGATATCGAATCGACATCTATACCGTCAAATTGACGTCGATTCGACATCGTTTCGACATCGATCGACGAATCATTACTCACTGGGTAGCCAATAGTGTAATAATATAAATTGCAATTAAAAATAAAATAAAATATTCAAAAAATTATTTTCCTATTAAAAATCAATAGTGAATTCTATTCTTGCTACTTGTTGAAAAACTGATCACTCAAGGATACCATCTAAATTATCTGAGAAAAACATTTGTTATAGTTCGATAGAACCGACACCACCAATTCGCAGACGCAGAATGTTGCAGCAAAATATGGTGGTTGTAAAGAATGCTGTGAAGCGTTATGGGAAAGAAGAGTTGGTGCTCGACGGATTGAATATGACAGTTTCAAACGGTTCCATGTAACTAGCCATTCTTTGTCTTGTCAATACAAAACATTATTCGTCTGCCTATCAATTTCCGTTTAGACGAATAAGGTTAAACATAAATATCCTGAGTTTATCAAAAGGAGCCTAGATACTTGCTATAAGAAAGAATAAGCAATGCAGTGAAGATCGAATCGCTACTGATTAATTACTTAGGCGAATTTTAATATCATGCAACGAACCTGAACCTACATCTAACTTGTCTTTTGTGGAAACCTGATATTAATTTCTTCATCTTTTGTTGGAAATAGCATGAACTGTCGGTTGTCACTTCCCGCATACATTCACCAATTGCTTAAATTGTCATCGTTTGCAAAATACAAAATTTTTGGGGGATTTCTAAGAATAGTTATAAACTCATGTGGGATTTCTTGGTCTTGTGTTTAGAATTTCTGTAGCATTTAATTGTATTTGCTACGTTTAAGTTCTAAGTTTTTTTTTGTTTTCTGGAAGTGACGGAAAGGGTTAAGAGAGCGGGATACGGAAAAAAGTATACCTACAGCTGCTCTGTGTTGCAGGTGCGCACTCTTATATACACATTGCGCATTAAACAACTCATTAACATATAATGTCTTTCGGATGGTTGCCGCGTCCGTTTGCAGTGTGGTGCCGACGTTTCGCAGGCGTTGCAGTCTGCATCATCAGGGCTGGGAGACTCTGATACTGAGCTCCCTCGCGTTGCGCTCGTCCTTTTATAACGTCCTTTTAACGCCTGCGAAACGTCGGCACCACACTGCAAACGGACGCGGCAACCATCCGGAAGCCATGAAGACTAAAGAAGACAACAGCCGCGAAAGCCTGAAAGCCAATATAATGTCTTTCGTGTAAGAAATATCGAGAAAGCAACCGAAAGGTTTGAATCTCTCTCTTCTGTTCACCTGATCGGCGCGTGTCGTTCTATAATGTTTGGGGAAACAGTGCCCCACCACCAGGACAGCACCTGAAAATCGGAGCATTGCCGATCATGAAGACCGAGAGCATCCGACAGTGAATATATGACAGTTTCGGAAATAGGACATCCGAGAGAAATTCACCTCGCCACACTTAGCTCTCCATGCTATATACCTCGCGCTTGCTTTTATTGTACACTTATAATTTCGTACCAGTAAAGCTCATGCATATAATCGCATAACTCGTTCTTAAAGTAAAACATAAACCTAACTCCCGCTACTCCCGACGAAAGGACACCAACCATTCAGACAAGCTTACATTCGTGAGCCTAAGGTAGGGCCAAACAGAATCTCTCGTAAACGAAATATTTCCTTCAAACAGATACGTACTGTTGGGGGCCAGCGGATGTGGCAAGACTACCCTGTTGTCCTGTATCATCGGAGCACGTTATTTCGATAGTGGAGAGATGTGGGTCCTGGGGGGATCTCCAGGCAGCATAGGCTGCGGAATTCCAGGGCCTCCGGTGGGTTATATGCCGCAGGATATTTCTTTAGCCGAATATGTTTCTACGAGTGATGCTCTTTATTACTTTGGCAGGATCAATGGGCTTGACGATAAAGAGATCGGTAAGACACCGAATGGATAGGAATATATCAAGTAAATTCTGACAAGTTTAATTAGTTTTACTTTTGCTTTCAAGTACGTCTTTCAAGTGGTTCTAGTTTTGTATTGCTCGAAAGATATTTCATTATGTCAATTTAAAACAACTACAGTTTATCTATGTTGTTTCCAAGAAACAAGACATAGGTTTTTCTCGGAATTGTTCCAACTGCCTCCAACAAATCAGTTGATGAAGAACATGAGTGGAGGTCAACGAAGAAGGGTTTCCTTGGTCGCCGCATTGATGCATAAGCCCAAACTTCTAATTCTAGACGAACCCACCGTAGGTTTGGACCCACTTTTGAGAGAAAAGCAAGTAAACGAGCAAGTTGGCTCGTTTTTTAGACGTGATAAGCACAGAATATTAAGAAAATGTTTGGACGTCTTCTTTCTTTACAGCATTTGGGCTTATCTGATCAAACTCACGCAGGAGGAAGGTACCACGATATTGATCACGACGCATTATATCGAAGAAGCTAAAAAGGCTAATAAAGTGAGTCCCCACTAGACTTTCCATTACATTTGCCTCAATAATATTTACGACTGCATTAAAAAAACAGCGAAACTTTCTCGTTTTAAAGGGTACGTCAAAAAATTTTGAAGAAATGTTCTTATGACCTGGTTTACATACATTGTGCACTTGATGCGCGTATCAGATAATGTATTTGAACAGAGCAGTTAATTACTAAACAAATTTACTAGTTGTTTTCAGTATTGAATAAATTAAACATTTGTGTTTTATTTAAGAATTTAAAAAAGTTTTAACATATTTTTAATGCAGTTTATCTAGAATTATATAAAGAAGTTGCTAAACTTCCTATATATGTAAGCTAGGTTTTAGTTCTGAAGCAAGAACTATTCTTTACTTTTGCGAATATGTTCTTCCTAATTGTATGTGTCACAAATTTGATCGTGCTTAATATTGTATATTGTGGATGATACGCAGGTCGGTTTTATGAGACATGGTAAATTGTTAGCTGAATCGACGCCACAGAAATTACTGGAGCAATTTCAATGTTCGTCATTCGAAGAAATTTTCCTGAAATTGTGCGAGGCACAGAATAATGCAGTCACTTTAACTGAAGCTCAGGGATCCAATATGGAAGACGCTGGTAGCGATGCCTTCAATCACGATCAAGACAAATATGAACAATTAAAAGTATACGAATTTTATTGTTATAAAAAGTTTTGCAAATTTATATTATTTTAAGACATTATAATAAGTCACATTATTAAGGAAAGCGAAAGGGTTTCGAAGAGACAAGTTTCACGATTAAGAAGATTCAAAGCTCTATTTGTGAAGAACAGCATCCAACTTACCCATGATTACTCGTAAGTATTTATCATAACTTATCAACAATGCAGAAGGGACACTCTTGTCAACAAAATAAAATTGCAATTGTTTCACTTTTGAATGTTTCCTTCAATATATACTTCCCAGATAACATGTATGTCTATAATAAAGGACATCTTTAAGACGTGTTAAAGACGTCTTAAAGATGTCTTTTAGACAAGTATGTTATCTGGGTTGTACAGACTGAATTGTCATATATATATGAGCTAGAGGTTATATCTCAATATTTGGAGTTTTTGTCAAATGGAAATTTCATAACAATAATAATAATTCTTTCAGAATTCCATTTTTCGTGTTATTCATGCCGATATTCTATCTCAGTATATTGCTTTTGGCAATAGGTGGTGATCCAAAGAACTTGAAGATTGGGATTGTTAACAATGAAGCTGGCAATTGCGAATACGGTAGCAACGTTGGCAATATTTGGAATGACGAAACTACCTGCTACTTCGGCAATCTCAGTTGTAAATTCCTAAACAATTTCGACAATTCCATTGCAACACAGGTGTAATTCCAAAATTAATAATGTAATGTAATTATGTAATGATGTGTTTAAGTATACGAGTAGGTACAATGGCGTTTTCTGTTTTCTCGGTATCCTCTTCTCTGTCACCTATTTATTCCAATGTAAATTGGAAATAAATTAGTATGGCTCGTATGTGTTAAACACAAATTTCAAAGAATTTAAAGGACTCAGAGCCGTGACAGGGTGGTAGTGTCAAAATATTCTATTCTAAATTTATTACGAGAAAATATCACCTCGGCCAGGGTTATTTTTTCGCAATAAATTTAGAATAGAATATTTAGACACTACCACCCTGTCACGGCTCTGAGTCCTTTAAATTCTTTGAAGTATAAATTGGAAAGTTTTTTTATTCAATATTAATTAAAAGAAACAGAATAATAATTATTAACGCGTTTGTTGATGATTCTCATTAATTATATTTTGTTTTCAGAAGTATTATGACAATATTTCAGAGGCAAAGTATGATGTCCAAAGGGGAAAACTTCATGGTATAATATATTTTCATCAAAATTTTTCCGAAGCTCTACAGATACGAGTGGAAAATGTCACTTTCGCGAAGGATTTTCATCTTCTTGCCAGTCAGATTCAAGTTTTCCTCGACATGAGCGGTATGTTACATGTTGTGCAGAGCATTTCACAAATCATTAAAAAATTTCATTAGTTTCTATATGTGTATGTATGTTTTCACACACCTGCGTGCGCGCGCGTAGAAACGTATAGCTTTAAATAGATAGTTTTATTATTTAAAAAACTACACAAAAAGGAATTCAAGAGATTAAGACCATTTCATGAACGACATATAAAAGAATTGATTTGTTACAAATATTACATTTATAATGACTTTTGTTACAGAAGGACCAATTGGATATTTTCTACAGAATAATCTATTTCAGTGGTTTTTAGAAATTTTCAAGGCTACCATGAAGGACTGTAAATATTTGACAAAATTGGCCAGTCCGCCGATTCGAGTCAGTATATTTTATAATTTTCCATTTTATAAGTAAATCTCCTTCTCCTTTTCTCTCTCTCCCTATCTCTTACGTAACACTAACAGAAAAAATTAAATTTTCTATTGTTTTTCAGTTTGAAGATCCAATAGGTACGACTGATTTAAAATATATAGACTTCGTGATACCAACATACCTGCCATTGTAAGCAAAAGTCAAGCCAACAGAATCAATAAACTCAATTTACAAAACTACTGATAGTTTTGTAATATATATTTGCAGATTTGCCTTCTTTCTGGCCACTACAATCTCTTGCATCGTGATTATCACAGAACGATTGGACGGTATCTGGAATCGAAGTTTAGTCCAAGGTATTAATTTTTTAATTAGGCCCCGAAATCGATTTTACAACTATTTCTTTACCTTTGTATATTTTATCATCCCAAGGAAAAATGAAAACCCTAGATAACGTTAATTTCATGTCATATTGACCAAAATATGACATAAATTTGGTCAATAGGACATCAAATTGACATCATCTTGACTTTTTATTTTCCTTGGGATATTAATGTGAATATAAATATCGTGATAGGGGTCAAAGCAGAAGAAATTCTGGTGTCTCACATTGTTGTTGAGAGCATCATCGTAGTTATTCAAACCATTACGATAATACTTATAGTCTTCCCTATATGGGGATTGGAATGTAGAGGATCAATATTCACTGCTTTCGTCCTTGTATTTCTCAACGGGTTTTGTGGATTGTGTTACGGTGAGTACTCCACGTATATCAAAAAGCGTATAGCAGCAATTCAGAAACTGATGAAAATTACACTGATTGTTTGTGCACTTGCAGGTTTTGTTATATCTACCTTTTGCACATCTCTTTTTACGGCCATATTTTCTGCAGCCGGAAGTTGGTTGTCGATGTTCTTTCTGAATGGTGAGTTGTAATCTTTGTTTCTCGGAAATAACTTCTTATTTGAATTTGTTATTAAATTAGTTCTAAAATTAAAGTTTTTGTTACATAACGATATATAAACAGTTCGCCTAGTCTAATATAAAAGTGTAGTATAGAAAATTTTATAATATAATGGTAAAACTTCGGAAACACGGACCCAGCCCCAATGACCTTGACCTTGGCATATGTTGTCAAGGTCACCTTACTGAGTGACCTTCAGAAGGTTTTAGCCGTCGCTCGTTGTTTGTTAAAAAGTTATAAAAAAAAGAAGTTTCGCAAATGCTATGTAGTTCACGATATCATGTACGTTTAGGATGGCCTCACGTGGAAAGTTTCTGACACCATATACAATTCAAAGAATGTATAAGTGTCTTTGAGTAATAGTTTTCGAGAAAAATGATGGAGTCTAAATCTTATATCTTTTTAACTGCAGTTGCAAGTGTC
>NW_011967185.1:1413787-1435399 GCF_000949405.1 Vollenhovia emeryi
ATAAGTGTAGTGAAAGTGATATCATGGATATAAATAATATAATATTATTAGATGATGATATTGTAGAGAGAAATAATGTAATAAAATTTGTAATTGAAGAATTTGAAGAACAATTACCAAATAACCTTCATATAGAAGAACGTGGTGTGCGTCAGAAAAATGAAATTTAAATTATTATGAACAAATAGTCCCATTATATGACGAACTTTTACTTAAGGAACATTTTAGAATGGCATTAGTCTCAATCTAATGTAAATAATAATAGAGGTTATATGGCCTTCAGGGGTGCTTTCGCGACGTAGATCAAAATGATCCGATCATAATGATCCGTGCTATGATTGGTCAAATCTGGAATTTCATTGAATAAAATTTCAATGTGATGCTACGAAATTTCAGATTTGACCAATCACAGCACGGATCATTTTGATCCGGATCATTTTGATCTACGTCGCGAAAGCACCCCGCGTCGAATTCTGCGCGCGATCGATTTCTAGGGACTTTCGCGGCGGAACAGCTGATCGCTGTCTCGCCCGCACTGTCCAATATCGTCCACGGCAGCGCGACAGCGATGGTCGCGGGAGCGCAGTGAGGGATCCGGGTGGATTTTCGGCAGGTGTCGGCCAACTGCGACGTCCCGGCCGATCGTCAGCGGTGCTCCGTCGACTCGCGGTAATTATTCTCCGCGGTTTTCGCGCCCGCGCGACCGTTGTCAGCGCCGCGAACACGCTCTGCTCCGCTCGCGGTAGCGGCGCGACGGCGCCCCGCAGCCTTGATCGTCCGTGTGACATTTTGCCAACATGATGTAGCAGACGCCTTTAATTGCTCTCAATCAGCCCCCCTCGCGACGATCCTGAGTGATTTCGTCAACCTGAACGTGCCTCCGTCAGCCCGACACGCCTCCCCGCGGATTCGCGCGCCCTCGGCGCGTCGGTGAGCCGCGATCGCTCGGCCTGTCACTTTACTGCGCGGTTTATCTCCCACTCGCGATACCATCGCGATAACGTCGCGACTGTATATTTCAGTTTCCCGGAATCTAATTCACCGCCGGGAATTATCTCTCGCGCTCTCAACATTTTTTCTGATTGACGGCACGCGGAGATATACGACTGACAGTGCTTCGAATCGCGTCGAAACGATCAATCACTCTGGCATTTGACTCTGCGAGCTGGCTCTCTTCCCCTTTCAACCGGGTGTTTTGTTCCCCGGGTCGCGTCGAGGCGCGCGTCGATCAACGAAGGAGAACTGTTAGCGCCGAGCGACACGGTAACGAAATTACGTCAAGATTTCGTTGGTTGCATTATTAATTGTTTCCAGATTGTCTGCGAAGATGACAGCAGGCACCAGCCTGGTGGTGCCCATAGTGCTGTGGGGACGCATAGCGCCGACCCACTGTATTTCCTGCGTCTACCTGTCCCGGGACCAGAAGACACTGGTGACAGGATGTTACGATGGACAAATATGTCTGTGGCAAGTGGATCCGGAAACATTCAAGGTATAGAAAACGAAATTTATCTATGGGAAAGGCGCCGGGAGTCAGAAACGCAGGTCAATCATTTAACAAACCTAGCAAATACAATTGGACGTTTCAGTTGTGATTGTAACTGCCTTTGGCGATGTAACAATTATTAATCTCACGTGCCCCGTTGTGCCATTGGTAAAGGCCAGCTTTTATGGAATAGCTACAAGTTGTTGGGCTATACATTTCTCGAAACTAGAACTAGGGCCAAGTTCTAGCATCGTGGACACAGGCCTCAAAAGATCAAAGAATATTTGACCTGACTACAATCATTTAAAATGTCAGGTAGCCAAGAGAACAGGAGTGAAACGTGAGGATATGGTTCGCATACCTGTAGTTTAAAGTTAAACAATGTTCAAATTAAATCAAAGTCAAAGGTGTAAAATTTTTTTATAATTGTAGTCAGTGAAACATGAGGATGTGGCTCGCATATCTGTAGTTCAAATTTAAACAATTGTCGAAAGTTTAAAATGTAAAATGCGGATCGCAGCAGTTACTCTCAAGGGTGACAAGTAAACACCGAGTCGAATGTGTATAAATAACGAGTATATGCAGAACGGCTGCAAATTGTCTTCGTTCATTATTGATTGACGCCACTATTATGGTTTTTGATGCAGATGACCCCGAGATGCCTGCTGGTTGGACACACCGCCCCGATAATGTGCCTCAGCCGAGCCAGCGTCGTGATGGAGCAGAATTTCATCGTCAGCAGCAGCGAGAGCGGGGAGATGTGCACTTGGGACCTGGTCGATGGAAAGTGTCGCGAGGCAGTGAAGCTCAACAGCGTTCACACGCAAATGCTGCCCTACGTCTCCGCGGGCGGGGAGGACGTCAGATTGTTTTGTTCTGGGTAGAAATGACATTATCCGTAGACATTACATAGCACACGGTGGAGTCGCATTTGTCACGGACACATACGTCTCACTCGGGGCCTAAACTGTTATACGTCTATTTCAGATACTATCCCGAGGTTCTGGTGATGGACCCATTCAGCTTGGAGGTGCTGTTTACCCTGAGCTCTCGCGTGAATCCAGACTGGATTAGCGCCTTGCACGTTTTGCGGCCGGCCAAACGGAAAGGTCGGTTCTACGTGCATACAAGTTAGTTACACTCCATCACACCTACGCTTTGTACCATGAACAGCTACCTTCTATCCAACTTCACTGCCAACAGATACTGAATAAGGATTAATCGCGATACAGCTGTCGTGACGGATTTATATTCAAGTTTCAGCTGAATCTACAATAGACGCAGCGAGTCGTAAGCCGCAAGAAATTGACCAATTATAGTCAAATATGACAAGAATAATCGACTGTCATTGGCCGATTTCTTCTTGTGGCCTGCAGACTTTCGGCGTCTATTGTACATCCAGCTTTAGCGCGACAATTCGGTTCGCAACAGTCTCACATTTACTGCTGTCTAAAACTGTTTTCTTTTCTTATTTTCAATAATTCTTACGTAACAGTCAATGCTTGATATCTTTGGCACAAATGAAAATTCAGCAACGTGCGAAACAGTATCTTTTGGTGTTTCATTATCTTGTATATTTATGTGTTCCTTTTTAAGTAAAGAACTTTTGCGGATATTAGCGGTAAAGTTTCTCTCTTTTGGTTATCTTTGCGTCTGATTCGAGTGAAATTAAGTTGGAAGATAATTAACGATCGTACTAGTGTAACTTGATAGCAACTAACGGTATATGAGGCATTTGTACAGACGTCTCTTTTATACTTAAAATTTTATAATCTGCTACTTTACGGTTGTTTTTTCTTAGGCAATTAACCTGAAGAAGCTTTGTGCTTTGGATATAAACAGGGATTGTCTTTTCGAGAAGTATTTCGAGTTCTTATCTTTCGGTGGCCTATTACTCGGTTTCGCGAGTAAGGTCGTCCATATTGTACCCTAGTGTGACAGTAGCAGTTTTATATATTTAATATTTTTGGACTGACCACTTAATAACAGTTACATTGTTGCAGCATGTTAATGAAACTGGACACAAGTCAGCGCTAGTGCGCTGGCAGTCGAGGCTGTATCACTTCTCTCGTTTACTTTTTTCTTCTATCTAATCGTGGTTCACACCATCTCTTCCCTGCACATCGTCACTGGAACAATCTAATCATTACTAACGGCTCATTTCACTCCTCGTTCTTTTTATATTAAGTAACAGTATCATTCACGTATCTATCCTGTTACTCACATTTATGAGGAGACATGTCATCTATTATATATTTACACACATCGCAATTCATTACACTTTCATAACACTTTCATCTGGTATACTATGTTTCTATCTCTACTCGTAAGTATACATATATATTATAATATACATATTTACACGCGGCAACAATTGCACGCTCTATGTTACTGCTAAATTTTATCTCTCGTACTATAATTACATGTATATTAATGTTTAAAACCATATCGATTACTTCTCTAAAATGTAAAATGACTAAAATTATCTAGCAATAGAGAGTATCTTTTTCTAAATTCTCTCTTCCTATTTTGCAGTTTATAATTTTAATTTGTAAGAGAGGAAGCACCAATGTTTACAGCTTTAAATGTAATTTGCCGAATTAGTTTGTAATTTTTATATCGCTATTTATCACAGTTACACCGGAGTGCTAATTTACAGCTTGTGTTTCTTTTTAATACATTGTACGTGGAGTCAGTAAAATTAGCATTATATGTGCATTAAATCAAACTAATTGCAAACAAAGGCCTTAAAGTAATATTAAAAAAAGAAACAGGACGGACAAAATTGTGTTATCATTACGAAAAATGTAAATATCTTATTAACGCCCGCAACTATACACATTAATTGTTGTGTTTTAATCAGTGTAATCCTCGAATTCTGCTTAGTCAAGTAAATTGAGTACACACATAGTTTCTGCATAACTGGAGTTGAGCATGATTTCGCTGTAATTCAATACGTATCGCTTTCTACTCCACGGAACATCTGGCATGCATGTAATACTATACTTAACGCATACAGAATTATTACCGCCTCACGAGGATCATATTGTACCTACTAGAATAACGCTACCTTTAATCACCTGTAATACTAATTTCGGCCGCTTTATTCGATATCTGACATAAATATTTACTTGTAAGTTAATTACATCGATTCATTGAAGCTGGCAAATCTCGTTGTTCATAGCGAACAGCGAACACTGTCCGGGTGATTCCTAACGAAACGTTCTATCGCTTAAAAATGCTACAACGCCCTCCTAGATTTACTTAACGCGCAACAGGCGCTTTCATTCGTTTAAAGACGACGTCGTGCTGGCTCTGACGACGACGGGCACAGTCAAGGTGTGGACGCTCTTGGGCCACGAGAATCGGAACAGCGAGCCCCTGTACGAACACGAGAGTAAACAGATCCGCTGCTTGAACGCGCTCGCGATGACCTGCTGCCCCTACAATCAGAGGACGGTGCTGATCGTATGCTCCAAGTATTGGCAGGTAATTACCGGAGTAAATGGAATAAAGGTTTGGCAATCGGGATTCTCTTTTATAGAACATCTTATATTAATTGCATCGTTAGTCAGAAGCTATGCGTTTATAATGTATATTGTTGGAACAACGTTATAGATATTTGACGCTGGCGATTTCTCAGTTCTCTGCTCGATAACGGCTCCACGTGGCGAGCGTTGGATGGCAGGTGATTTCTTGGCCGCCGATAGGGTCATCCTGTGGAGCGACGAAGGTCACGGATATTTATATAAGCTCCCAGCAAAGTACGTACCCCTTTAACGCAACGTACGATAAGTTTCTTTGATAAACGCCACCGATTTGTCAAGAGTATACTCTAGAAATATCTATTTAAACACTTTGGTTTTCTTCTCCCTGGTTGCCTAACGAATGAAATAATTATCTCTCTCACACCCCGAGCTCTTAATATTTGCGAATGAGTGATATATTACGTAACAATTCGACCGAGATACTCGAATGTTGAATCTTATTGATTAGCACATCCCTTTATTGCTTCTAGGATTCTGGTACAACTTGACAGGTAGTTTATTTTCGCGTTTATATAAGTATTAAAATTCTTTTGCAAATCATATCTCTAACAATGTATTTTTCTGTGTGAAGAAACAGTTATATTAATAGTCTAGTAGCATGGTTATGGTTACTAAAGCGCACTTCATCGACCCTGTAAAGCAGTTTATTGCTATTAACAAATGCTGAAATAGTTAGATACTTAATCGTGATTTACGTGACGCATCTGTGGGAAATTATCTCACAGATGTTTCATGGCTCTTTTAATCTTTAATGTGTATATATATAATATATATATATGTGTGTGTATATATATAACGTGCAACATGAAAAAGTACCGCCAAAATCACTCTGAATTTCTCGTTTAATTGTTAGGCGCATCAACCCGGCAATAAGTTCTCCAAGTTTTCAATTATAGGGCTGAATGCTGTAGAAGCACTTGCTGGCAATGCACCCTTTCGATATTTTATTTTTTACCTTGTTTGTAACCATTTATCATGCGCCTACATATCCGGAGTCACATTGTCGTTTATCAAAATTGCGCTACATATTTAACAAGCCGATTTCATGAAATGAAAAGTAATGCATTCTTTACCTTCACATAGCTATCTCCACTCGACTTCCATTCGAGAATATGTAATAAGGATACTTCGAATGTAACTATGAAGTTGACATCAGAAGTGTGTGATTAATATTAATAGACGATTAAATCTGAACGTGAACAACGATAAAAATGCTAATTAAGTAAAATCCCTTTGTCATATTTTGTTCTTTCGTGTAAAAGTAATTGTAAAGGCACCCTTTTTTGAGGAACTTCTCTGCAATTCATACAACTTCGTTGCACAGTCCCAGAACAGAACTTTCGTACATGCATATGAATTAACAATGATCGCAATGATCCGTTTTACGGTGATGTCTTTTTCATATTATTCACCTCTACTGCATTCTACGCGGGATCTGGTGTTCTTCTAGCAAGCTGAAGGGCAAGGCTCTCAGCAGGTAACCCGCATTATCACTTGTACATGTTCTCCATACTGTCCTCTCTCTTTCTCTCTTCTAGTCTTTGTTTTTCTCTTCGTCTTTTTATTCGTTTTTTTTTTCATTTTTCTTCACCTTTCTCTTGTGTTTGTAAACACAATAATTCGCTTTTACTCAGTTTTGGTACAAGGTGGTATGGTAAACTCGGCAGCGTAGATTCGTATTGACGTTCACTGTGCAAATGCATCAAATTTTATATAATATTTTGTTCTGACGAATTTTATTACATCGCGAATTAGGCGTATTATCGATGAACACCTCAACCCACGATGGTACCTTCACTTTTATTCTCATTTTCTCTCGTGCTTTTAGCGAATGTCAAGAATTTTCATTGGCGTTTACATACGAGCTCATATACGTCCTGTTGCACACGCGTATATTCAATCCATCATAATCATTGACAATTCTTAATCGCAGTTCAAACAGATAATATAGACAAGGTGAAAACGTAAAGATACGAAAGAAGGTAAATGCGAGGAAGAATTATATATTACCATATCTCATTACTTATGTTCTCACATTCTGTTTGCTTTAAGTTGCTTTGCACTGTTATTATTAACTGTGCGATTATTATTAAAGTAACAGACGTGACACAAAGGTAATTCATTTGTAAAAAGATAGATTCTGCATAGGGGCAAAATATTTCGATATTCAAAAGCCAGTGCTATCTTTTAGATCTAAGATAAAAGGGACGAGATATATGTATATTGTATTTTTAAGTCTGCAATTTTTTTCTTTTTCTCTAGCACAAGAATAATTTTGACTATTTTAATTTTAATGGGATAAACTTTATCCAAATCTTGACACCAAACCTTTTACAGATAATTTTACAGACCTTTGTGTATCGTTTATAATCTGAAAATGCTATTGCTTCGAAAAGACGTTTACTCGCAGCGTTCGCTTGCTAGTAAACATAGTCGGCAAATAAACACGCATACTTGAAGCAATTCGATGCAATATGAAGCTTAAGCAATATAAAAAAAAAATAGTTGGGCTATTCTTGGACACGGTTTTCTTGAATATGCATATTTAACATGTAAAGATTTTTATGTTCTGTGTTGTATTTGACGATATTTTCTCTGTGGAAAACAATGTCCATGAACAGTGTTTAAATCTTTATTTTATAGACATGAAAATAATCACTGATCACGAATTTTCTTTCCACAATATACAGTAGCGTTGCAGATAACAAAAACTTTCACACCGCTGGTGCAGAGTACGACCAGCCGTATCTGTACTGCACATTAACGCAACCTGGAGATAAGGTAAGAAATACTTTTCTATCGTATAGCGATAAGGAGTATAATTATACCTTCATAATCTATTGTAGATTTTCATCTTTTATTTGTTCTATGTTCAACTCACTTCTTTGAACTCTTAACTCTAAATCTTTTATTTCTAAGACCCTTTTCATCTCAGGAACCTTTAATTCTATAAATTGTTGGTCATAGGAAGTTTTATTCTTATAGTTGTAGATTCCTTGAATTCTTTGATCTTGCATTTCTCAATTTCTTCTAATTCACAAATGTTGTAATAGAGTATTCTTGTCTTGATAATTGTATTATAGACGCATCTTTTAATTGTTCTGTGTTCAACTCTTCGAATTTTTTACTGTAATATTTTATTCCCAAGGCTTCTTTAATCTCAGGAATCTTTCAGTCTAAAGATCGTGGTCGTTGATCGTAGGAAGACTTATTTTTATAGTTATGGATTATAGTTATCGATTCCTAGAATTCTTTAATCTTTCATCTCGGTTTCCTCCAATTCTCGAACGTTGTTTATGTACCTCCTAACATCCGCGGATTCTCCCATGTTTTAGCCTCTTTCTTGTCCGCCGGCCATGCGACTGGTCACCGTGCAGCGTCAGAACCAGACCTTAAAGTATCTGTTACGCGGGGACAGCGAGGGCGTCGTTATTCTCTGGACAGTACCGGACGTAACGACACAGCAACTCGGTCAGATTTCCGAGAATGACGGATCGTCAACACCGGCATTGTCACCGACCGTGAAGACGAGTCTTACCGCGGCCTGGGGTGCAATGAAGCCGCCTCCTGTAGGGATACTCGATCAGTTGGACACCGGCGATGGCCACGGCATTAAGCTCACTGCCTGCATATATTTACCGCAGCAGAGTCGATTAGTCGTTGGTCGTGAGGATGGCAGTATTATCATCGTGCCGGCGACGCAAACCGTAATGCTTCAACTACTCCACGGGAATCATCAGCAATACGATGGTATCATCATATTTTCATTATTTCTCTATAAAAGCCCTCCGTACATATAAAGTACTGATAATGATGTGAATCTCTCTAAGTTATGCTTATGTAAAAATGCTAAAGTCGATGTGATGTAAAACTAATTAGAAAATACAAGTAAATGATTTAAAATGTAACACAACTCCATACGTTAAAACTCACTTTAAATTAACATAAAAATTTTTCGCGATTGAATTTTTAATTGTCCTTTGTATATGTTCAGATTGGCCACCGCATCAAGTTTTGTTGGGCCACTCAGGACGAGTAAATTGTCTGCTTTATCCCCACGGCGCGGCGCCTCGTTACGATCGCACTCATCTTGTTTCCGGTTCCGTGGACTTTGCTGTCTGCCTATGGGATTTGTACGCCGGCACATTGATCCATCGGTTTTGCGTTCATGCCGGTGAAATCACGCAACTGATGGTGCCACCCGATAATTGCAGTGTACGGCTATTTGCTTATTTTCATCATAAAACTTCGTACGATGTGACCACTAATTTCTAATCGCTCTAGTCAAGTCTTGATCCGTGAAAAATATCATTGCTAAAAATCGATCAAAGTTTAACATATAAAGAGTTATATGTATGTATTTATATATTTGCAGCCCAGAATACAGAAATGCGTTTGCAGCGTCGCGTCGGACCACAGTGTTACATTGCTCTCGTTAGCGGAGAGGAAATGCGTCGTGCTTGCTTCGCGTCATCTTTTCCCGGTCGTGACCATCAAGTGGAGGCCACTGGATGATTTCATGATAGTCGGATGTTCGGACGGTGCCGTGTACGTCTGGCAAATGGAAACTGGTCACTTGGATCGCGTACTGCACGGTTTGTTTGCTCCACGTTGTTTCAGCTCAAGGATTATTCGTATTTTCCTAATCTTCCAATTTCTTAGGATTACTCAAATTGTTCCTTTCTCAGAGCCTCGGAGATATTTATTGCGCTCTCTGTCTTGTGTTACCACATTTTGTAAATTGCGTGTAGAATTCATGAGAACAGCGAATTCACTTGTTCTTCTAGGCATTATCGCGGAAGAGGTGCTCTACGCTTGCGACGAGAACACTATAGCGGCAGCCGGCGGATCCGCCGCCGGCGGCGAGCTAGGACTAGCTAATCCTGCCGTGCATTTCTTTAGGTAAATGAAATCTTGCGGCACAGATGGTGAGAATCTTGCGTGTTCTTCAGCGTAGCAAATCATCCGGGATAACGTTCTCCGTTACAGTCCGTCCGATTTTTACTTCTCAGGGGTTTGCGCCATCGAAACCTGTCGGCGATTAGACACGCGACGCAAAGAGGTCTGCATCAGCTGCAACAGCTTCACGGTGGACATGGTCCGGATCATGGGAATCAGATAAAAGCCAAAGGTTCGCCGCTGATGATTCAAGGATTCAGAAGTAACCCGAAGGATCCGGAGAGTCACATCCTATTTTTCGACATAGAAGCGCTGATAGGTATGAGATCCTTACCATACAACTCACATTTTCTCTGAAAAAATTGATTTTGTATTTATTTGTAATTCTTTTTCTACTTATTAAGCCTTTGCATGATAATCTGTGTTATAAGTTGCGATAATAATTTAATTTATTTGTCCATTGTAGTGCAATTACTCAGCGACGAGTACGGTGCCATGTCACCCGGTTCTTTAGAAGCGCAAGGCCTTATCTCCGCCGCCGAATATCAAAAAGTTGCTGCACTCACCCAATCTGCTAGTCCCGATGCGCACAAGAAAATTGTTGGTAAGGATTTTTTCACGTTGCTCTAAATTATGATAAAACGTGTCTTAAAATATACTGTTGTAAATAAGAACCACATTTCTTCGCAGTTCTATCCGTTTAAGAATAAGCATTGCAGCTATCTCTATTAATCTATCCCTTTGTAGACTTTTTCGGTCGCGTCAAGGATAAGGCAGGTGATGTTGAGCGAATATTGAAGGAGAAGGATCGTCACGGTATCGTGTTTTCTTATTGTTACTTGTTTCGCAATTTTGTTTATTCACATATTTCGTTCATGTATAAAAGTTTTCTGAAGTGAACTAAAATCCCCAGCCATTAATATCTGTTACAAGATTTATAAGAAAAAAATTTCTCATAATTTTTCTAAAAGTCCGATATTAACAATTTATTCTGTTAATTGACACATGTAACACATTGTTATCCTTCTTTGTCACAGCCTTGATTTGATTTGTGATTGCCCGACTCGAGAGGGATTGTTTGACGTGCATTTTATATTTTATTTGCAAAATGTGCTTCGTAGGCTCTGTTATGTACAGTTTTATTTCTTTTCTGTCAACTGTCTTCATTCAATAATTACTTAGAGCTTGGTCTTTACATTTATTCGTTATAATAACTTCAAAATTTTTCATATAGAATTGTTTTAAATTCTTAAATTATAAATTTGTAACATTAAATTCTAAATAATATTCTTAATATAGTTCACATATAATTACTTTATTCCACAAAGACTTCTCACTTCTGTTTTTAGTAGGTTGCAATAACGTTAATGTTTCTCTATAGACTTCTTCAGTTCAATCATCTGTAGACATTGTCTTACAATTTCTTTCCGATTATCGTGCTATCTAAAGATAGATTTCTTTCTGTAGGTATATTGGCTAAGATGAAGGAGGGTGCGGAGAATGTGCATACTAAATTACAGGCCAAAGCGGAAAGCGTCGGCCTCAAGCCGTCGACATTTGACGGCAAAGGTTAGACAAAGTATCTTTGAAATGACAGGTTTTTATAGTTCACGGTTACAGCGTGTCTCGCACGAATTTATTCTGTATTTTAGAGTGCCAACTTGCACATGATTCTCGCGTGTCAATAGATAAAAACCGTAGTTAGTTTCTCCAAAGCACTAAACAGTCCCATCCTCACCATTTGTCCACATTATATTCTTAACAATTCCATTAGGTTTCTAAACAAGTCGGACGTCATCAAATAGGGAGATGGATATCATTACTACTAAGATAGCTTTAATTTTATTGATATGCACGCTTGTGAGGGCTTTTAAGTAGCATTTAATACATGTCTTTATAAAATTACCACTCGCTTTTCTTTAATTTAGTAACTGATTATGTTTATAATGTCCTGCGTTCGAGGATTATGTATTAATTACTTCTATTATTATACGTGTATGTATGTCTTTAATTATGTTGTTAGACTGTTGTTAGTGAATACTTTTTAGGACTTTTATTTTATAAATTTTTATCAGTATATTTATACAATATATGTTTATTCTCTCGTTAAAAGTCTTGTTTTTTTTCAGTTGTGTTACACTGTAGCTGTTCTTGCTGTTCTAGCGAGTATTGTTCAATAATTATTGCGGTACTCATGTCTATTCGACTCTTTGCAGGCGATAGTTGGAATAACAGTGATGCGGCGAAGAACAATTTGAAACGAAACGGTGCGTTCAGCGAACCAAATGCGACGATGGAAGTAGCACAGTTGCTCTTGAGCCTCCTGCACGCCTGGGGCATGGATCCAGACTTGGACAGAGTTTGTGAGGGAAAGTTGGGTTTACTACGGCCTATGGTTCCTGTCTCCTTCGGGGTATTATCCAAGGGAGGTACGTGTTAATGCTATTATGTGTGTTATTTAAAAACAAATCTTTTGCTACAACTTACATGCAGTCATGATCACAACACATTTACGGAGGATCTTTTCATGTCTCGAATCCATTCATTCACATTACATGTATAAATAACTCAAATATATTATCGAGAGAATTTTTATATTTTAGTAAAAATGCAAACTAAAAGAGGTTACATATATTGCAGGCTACATGTCGCTGTTATTACCAACTTGGCAGACACAGCTCGAGCCAGTCGGTGAGCCTGCAACTCAATTGGAGCAACGTTTGCCCGCTGAGCTAGTTAGGCAAGAGAGACTCACTAGAGCATTCACGGCGAGAGCACACTGGGAATTATCGACAACTTTAACGAGTAATCATTTACTGGCGGTAGTCGCTTTATCGAATACTTTAATGTCGATGAACAATGCAACTTTTGTACCTGAGCAAGAACGAAACCGCAAGATGCATAGGTGAATTAAATTAACGCAAAATAATTAAATTATCATAAACCAATAATGCTAGATTATAGTCAGTTGTTCCTAATTATTGTATTGTAATATAGTCATACAGCATATTTATTGGAAAGTAAATTTTTTTATGAATAGGCCGGGCAATAGGGGTGCAGTAAATTGGAATAAGACAGAAGAGGAAAATGAGGAAATGTATACGGTACAACAAGCGCAGATCAAGCAGGGTTGGTCTCTCCTCGCTACCTTGCATTGCGTATTATTGCCTGATAAAGTCGCGGCTCAGGGTGGTTCAAAGACCTTCAAGCGACCGCAAGTGGAGATGATGGCACGAAGATGGCAGCATCAGTGTGTGGAGGTTTGTGTGTTAAATCTGAAGAAATTCACAGTTTTAGAACGAATCATTTGTAACATTTATATTATTGAGTTATTGCAAATTACACTATTATAATTAATTTTGTTTATAATTAATTTTGTTGGCCTTGTATTTTATACGTTGCACTTTGATGCTCTAGATTCGAGAAGCAGCACAAGCTTTGCTGCTTGCTGAGTTGGGCAGGATGGGCTCGAAAGGTCGCAAAGCGCTTGTCGATAACTGGTCACAGTATTTGCCGATGTACAGTACTCAGGAGCCGATTGCGCCGCAACCGCAGAGTCAGACTTCGCCGGCGGCCGGAAGTCCGGTGCCACCGACCGAGGCGCAACCGGAAGAAGAAGATGAAGAAGAGGAATTAGCCGAAGGTGAACTTTTTAGAGAAAATTTTCTTTTAAACTGAGTAGTGCGAAAAAATTGACGCGATAAAAATACACAATATGTGTCGAATAAATTAAAAGTTCTTAATTTATAATTTTTTTTTTGGTAGAACTTAGTATAGCTAGGAAGCCGTCGAGTGTGGCGGAATTGAAGCGAAAGCAAACCACGGCAGTGGTGTTGCTGGGCGTGATAGGGGCTGAATTTGGCCAGGATGTAACTACTACAAACCAAAGAAGGGATAACGAGCAAAGACGGAAGAGCTCGATCGTGGAAGGCTTTGGCATAGGAAACAACAACCTTGCCAGGCATACCAGCATGGCGCTCACTCATTTATTGCATGCGCCTCATTCTCCAAAGTTACCGTTGCACACAGCATTACGAAGAGCCGCGATTGATCTTATTGGCAGGGGATTCACCGTGTGGGAACCGTATCTCGATGTGTCCAAGGTAAAAATTCCGGAATATTTTATTGTGATCTTTTAATCTGTTTGCATTTACATTATATTTTCTGTTATTGTTTCACCCTTTGGGACATAGAAATTTACAACAAGCACTGATATATAAAGGGGAATATTTTTCGCACCATTATATTTCAAAGTCTTAAATCAGTTTTGATATGATAATGAAACATATATATTACTATTGTAACTATATTGTAACTAAGGCGAATAGACACTAACCATTGCGTAAAGGAATGTAAATTAAATATGAAATCTCGTTTTATATCAATTATATTATATACGAATATGTGTAAAATAAATAATTTAGTATTTTTAACGCTGTTTCTTAACGTAGGTTCTCTTAGGCCTATTGGAAATGTGTTGCGATGCAGACAAGTTAGTGCCGAGTCTGACATACGGCCTTCCTCTTACACCGCAAGCCGACTCTTGTCGCACGGCACGTCATGCTTTAACGCTGATCGCTACCGCCAGGCCAGCTGCCTTTATCACCACGATGGCTCGTGAAGTAGCCAGGTTTAACACTCTCCAACAGAATGCCCAGACCTTGAACGTCAATCTGGGTGCAAGTGTCTTAACCAGAGCTAAGCCAGAGATTCTTAGGATCGTCGAACAACTAATTGACAAGATGCAGAGTGAGATGAGCGATCTTCTTGTGGAGGTATCAGTCAAGTTTAATGTTGAACAACAAAACTTAATTATAAGAAAAAAGAAACTTTGTGTCCCTGCAACACGTTTTGTACATATTTACAATATGTCTGTTTTTTTGTATTAATTGGCATTTAATCACGTTCGCAGGTCATGGATATTATTTTACATTGCCTCGATCCAGGTCATCTGAAAATGAAGCCTTTGAACGAAGTATTCCCGGCCGTGTGTAGATTTAATCAAGTAAGTCATATAATTAAGACTTTTCATGAGACAATTAGTACTATTAATTATTACTAATTAATTATTATATTATGACTAAGTCCTTTGAGTTATAATTTCATGATTAAACTTATATTGTTTATTAAAATTTTGTCAAGTTATGTAAAACAACTTTTTGATATTTCGATCTATATAGTCGTTGGCCATGTTTTTTAAATTTCTTATTTACAGGTCAGTCACTGTCCAGCAACACGTAGGATAGCGGTTGGCGGTCGCGGCGGTCAGCTAGCGTTATACGAATTGCGAGGTAACGTTAAATGTCAAACTGTCTCAGCTCACTCGGCGCCGGTCACCGCGTTGGCGTTTTCGCCGGAAGGAAAGTTCCTCGTCAGTTATTCTTGTTCTGAAAATAAACTATGTTTCTGGCAGGTAAATATGAAAAAGTCTCGCAGATCATCTAATGATCTGGCTTAGTACATCTAAATCTATTTATTGTCAATATGTACGTCTATGCTTAACATTTACTCTTAGCTTCTAACAATCGACTGTACAATTAGACATAAAAATTCGAATAACAGCGTTCTGGTTTATCTTGAAAACGACGAGTGACATTTCACGATTTTCCAGCAAACCAGTAGCGGCATGTTCGGCCTGGGCAACTCACAGACGCGCTGCGTCAAGTCCTACAGTACCGCGCCAATCAACGACGTGGCCCGACTGAACCCTATGCGTTTGGCACGGCTGATTTGGATCAACAACCGCACAGTCACTTTAATGCTCGCCGACGGTTCGGAAACACGCTTCAACGTTTGAACATCATGCGAGATTGATCTGGAGATACCGATGGCTTCGTTCGACAAGCGAGAGCAGCTTGCTCGCCATTTAGCGCCGACCACATCGATTGAGCCTGATTTATACAATGTTCTCTTCGTTAACAGATTTTTTACACGAATGTCAATGAGAGTCAATAGCAACAATACCGTTTTCCACGAGCAAGCTAGTTTAATAGCATTGCAAGTTAAAAAGAAGTGTAATTTTATCGGCTAATTCTTGTAGGAAAGTGTTAATAAGTAAAAATTACACGATTTCAAGCATAGTATTATAAAGCATACCAATTTAGAGAGAACTCTGCATATAAATCAGGCTTCAGCGCCAACTACACATTAAATTTCCTTCCTCTGGTACTGAGAGACGGAAATATAATTTTACTAGTTAGCTAATCGAAACTGTCGGCGTGACTTTAGTTGAAATAATTAGCGTGCAAACCAGGAGTGCCGTCGCCGATTTTGGCGCGCTCATTGGTACTTAATCGATAATGTTAGTACTGAATAATTGGATTTCGCTGTGTTTCACTGTGTATATTGTCGGTATGTAGTATGGCTGTCCGGATCCAATCTACGATATTCTCTTAAAACAAAGTCAGGATCGGGACACAGTCTTGCTTGGCGCTAAAAACGCACGATGATCGTCGGCGATAGTTTGTCACGTAAATGTTACAATATCAGGGAGATCATGCGACGTAAATTTGTTCCTGCCAATCCACCGGAAGTTGCAGCGTCTGTAAGATACATAGTCTATTACATAGCTGCGAAGTTTTACTTTTATTAACGATCGGATATTTGATCATAACTTAGATACTCGTACGATAGAGATAAGGAGAATTTCCATCCGGCTTTGTCAGGCTGCGGAGCCGCGGAAGAGAACATTCTGTTGTATTTTTATCCTGTACATATATATTGCTTGAAAGTATACTGCCACTTCCGGCGGATTAAACCTGCACGCTTTTCGTCGCTTCTCTTCATTAATTCCCTCGAGATCCCTCGAATCGTCAGATTGTCCAAGTCCTCCGGATCCCACATCACGTATTTGTCGAGTCGAACGTTAAGTTTGCATTGATTTGAGATCGCATTTCTTGATTCAAGTTAAATTAAATGTGAATAAGTAAGAACAGTAGAACAGTATATACACTTAGCTAAAAATAATGACGGACGGCGATGAAGTTGCTCGGAGGCTCCGTCATGTCTAACACCGTCACGCTAAATTGACGAATATTCCACAATTGACTAATCGATATTAGTATTTATTTTATCACGTAGGATAGGGCGAAGTGCGGGCCCGCTCTTCGAGATCGATCAGCCCGAAAACGTCCTGCACTCTTCTCTCTGCGAGCGATAGAGCATTGTGCGCGCGTAGAATACAAACATAGGATTAATTTATCTAATTTTTATTGTATGCGGATTTCTGCAGTACGCCATACCACATAAACGCGTATCAGATATGTAAGTCGCGTGCAAATCTTGATTTCTTTTCCAACTCTGGTGAAAACATGTTGCTGAAAAAAAAAATGTTACTTTGCTAAAATGTATCTGATAATCTCTCTCTCAATTGAATCCGTTTCATTTTCTCATTTTATCAATATTTCTGTAAAAATTCAATTAGGAAAACTATTTAAAGAATGTTTTATTTAAAAAAAGCAACAGTTGAATTCAATAAATTTCATGTCTAATATTTCATAATTTTTAATTTTTTATTACTTTTCAACAGTATATTTTAACTTTCCTTGTATTTCACAGTATTGCATTGAATTTTATAAGGAAAATTATGATTTATTTTGATACATTCAGTAATTTCGTAATACTTTTTAGTATATCGATTTCGTAGTACTTTCAGCAACATATTTTCGTCGGGAATTGATTGCAGGAAAAATGATGTTAAGATAAACATGTTATTTATTTACAACTCTGTAGTTTAATTCTTTCGTTTAATTATGTTTTAAATGCGTGACTTTTAGTTTACTACGCATTGATCTTGCGATTGGCAAAGGATGGTGATCCCCTCGCCGAGATTCGGGCCTAGATACATGAATGACCATCTTGGAATCGGTAAATCGGATGATGTATGTGAGTACATTCTTGTCGATCGCTTTCTCTTATGAGATTAGCAAGAAGAGTTGAAAGAATATATGAATATATGTAGTTCCAAATTTATGAAAATTATTTTTAATTATTTTTAATATCTTTAATATCATTGTTGTTATTTTTAATATTATTCACGTTAAAAAAAATTATATTTTTGTTATATTAATATTAAATAATATTAGATACGCTAATCTAATGTTATTAATATTAAGAATTGAATTGTATTGTTAATATTAAAGATATTGATATGTGAATCTTTCTATATATGTGAAATAAATTATACAATATAATAATTTATGTACAAGGTCTGTCCGGAAAGTGTCCGACTTTGTGCAGCAACAGGAGAAAGAGCTAAATCTGATCAATGGCGATGATGTCCTCTTCCAGGTACTCTCCTTTGGAAGCTACAACCTTCTCCCAGCGATCCTGCCACTTTCGGAAACACTCGGTGTATTCAGCTTTCGGAATAGCTAACAGCCGCTTCGTCGCGTTCCTTTTTATTTCTTCCACGTCATCGAATCTTTTTCCCTTAGGAGGATTTTTCAATTTGGGTAACAGCCAGAAGTCGCAGGGAGCCAGGTCGGGACTGTATGGGGGCTGACGAAGCTGAACGATGCCGCGTTTCGCAAGAAATTGCTGGATAAGTTGCGATGCGTGGGCAGGCGCGTTGTCGTGGTGCAGAATCCAGTCGCCACTTCTCCACAAATCCGGCCGTTTCCTTCTCACTGCGTCACACAATCGTTCCAAAATTTCCTTGTAATATTCTTTATTCACCGTCTGATTTTTTGGAGCGTATTCGTGGTGAATAATTCCTTTCTGGTCGAAAAAAACAACGAGCATAGCCCTGATGTTGCCCGGACTCTGACGCGCTTTCTTTGGTCGTTGCTCCTCGGGCGTCTTCCACTGCGAAGATTGGTCCTTTATCTCGGGATCATAACCGTAAACCCATAACTCATCCCCAGTAATGACCCTCTCCAACATTTCCGGCTTGCTTCTGATTGTTTCTAAATTGTCCTGGGCGACTTCTACCCGATAATTCTTTTGGTCTTCTGTTAGCACCTGTGGAACGAATTTTGCAGCCACGCGACTCATCCCCAAATCTTGACTGAGAATTATCGAGACAACAGTTTTTGGAATTCCGAGGTCTTCTTCTACCTCTCGAACAGTCAAACGACGATTTTGATTGATTAAAACTCGAACTCGTTCCACATTTTCGCAAGTTTTAGCTGTTACGGGCCTGCCGGAACGGGGGTCGCTTTCAACTGATGCACGGCCACTTTTAAATCGCTTAAACCATTCTTTAATCTGTGTATTACTCATGGATTCGTCGCCATACACTTCACGAATCATGTGGATGGTTTCCGAACACGAATGGCCAAGTTTTTGGCAAAACTTAATGCACACTCTTTGATCGATGCGTTCAGTCATCGTGAAATGCGACGCGTACAAGATTCAACGTTTGCTAAACGGCGTACCGTTGTCGACTGAAGACTCGAAGGATCCGCGCTGCCTGGTAGACCGGTAGGGGCACTCAAAAAGGTCCCCCCTACTTGATGAATAGCTATTTTTAACAACAGGTTTATTTTCTGTTCCTGTACTGGTAAACTAGTGCAGTAAGCCCACTCTCAGTACTCAAGATTTCTAGTAATTCACTAAATCGCAAACAATCCAGCAGGAAAAATTAGCATCGTCTGCAGCGGGCTTTACTCTAATTTATTGCACTAGTTAACCGGTGTAGGAATAGAAAACAAGCCTAATAGCACACCCAGGTTGACCAAGGTAAAAGGTTAGAGCACAAGGTCGGATACTTTCCGGACATACCTCGTATATGAAGTAAATTATACGACATAATATAGGTCCTTAGGCTCTACGTATATAATATGAGAAACATTAGGTATATGAATAAATATTAAATATTAGAAGAGAATAAAAGGAAGAGATGAGCGAGAGAAGGAGAGAGAAGGAAATGAACAGATATAAATATACCCAAGGAAAAATGAAAAGTCAAGATGACATCAATTTGATGTCATATTGATCAAAATATGACATAAATTTGGTCAATGACATCAAATTGATATCATCTTGACTTTTCATTTTTCTTGGGTAGGAATTGTGTCATATAGTCACAATTCAAAATATTTATGTTCTAACTTATATAAATTTAAACAATGGATCTAATGTTGTAGACCCTCTCCTTCTTTTTAAGGGCTACGGTGGCCATGACGCAAAGAAAACTTTTGATGCGGGGTTTACAATGCGAGCCTCAGAATCGTAAGTCCCAGTCTACAATAAAGATTTAAGCCCTAAGCCTTAAGAAATTGACTAATCACAGTCGCGCATTCTACTCATACTTGACCGTGATTGGCCAATTTCTTAAAGCTTAGGGCTTAAATCATCTATTGTAGACTGGGACTAAAGGCCAATGTCCACGATGCTAGAACTTGGACCGAGTTCTAGCATCGTGGACACAGGCCTTCTAGTTCCGAGAAATGTGTAACCAATCAACTTGCAGCTTTTATGGAATAGCTGCAAGTTGATTGGTTACACATTTCTCGGAACTAGAAGTTGGACGCAGTTCTTGTATTGTGGACACAGGCCTTTAGAGCAGTTAATTATATTTGGTCAATTCAGTCAGATACATAAGAATTGACCAATCATAGTCGAGTCTTACGACATAGACCATTCTTACCATGGTGGAAGTATACAAGGTGAACCATTGCGCATGAAGAGAGGGGGTAGCCTTCCTTCCAGCCAATAAACGGCGTGCTTTTTTGCGTGGCGGCAGTTTGAACGGTCAAACAAATCATAATCCAACCTAATCTTAAAGAGGTTAAACAAAAAAGCACGGCTCTTAAGGCCTTTGCACGTAAAAAAGCATTAACCGTAACCGTAATTTTAGTCCATAACCTACGGACCCTACGTAATTTTAGTCCGTAACCTTAGGAATTTTACTTGGGTTGCTCCATATGTCTGTACGTGTTGAAAACTACGATTACGGACTATAATTACGGTTACGGTTAAGGCTGGTATTACATTTGTCGTACGACAAATTTTTTAAGCGTATTGATTGACTGAAGGATAGTAAAATTCTCGAGTATCTAGAAACTTTCTATTCAGCAACCAATCGACACGCTTGAAAAATTTGTCGTACGACAAATGTAATAGTACCCTAACGCTTTTTTACGTGCAAAGGCCTTTATTGGACGGATCGTCCCCACTACTTTTAGGCTACTGCGTATCCACGGGAATGGTTCACCTTGTATACTTCCATCATGAGGGTGCTTTCACATGGAGCGTAAATTGCGTAGCGTAACCTGCGTATCACCAATCACAGGATCATGCTGATAGAACCGTTTCAATAATTCCGTTGAACTAGTCCTGTGATTGACGATACGCAGGTTACGCTACGCAACTTAGGGTGCGATTACATGCGGCGTAACTTGCGTAAGCGTAACTGCGGCGTAACTTGTGCTGACCAATCACATCGTCTCATTTGAGTGTTAGCTTTTGCCTAGTTATTTTACGCTCTTTACGCTATTGTCATTACGCCGATTTCAATTTCTAGCGGAACTAGCGGATGATTGTGCAGGCTGGTGTAGTCAGGTGTAGTTATTACACACAGGACGGGAACACGGGAACGCAACACAAACGAGAAAAATGAATAAGGATCAAATAAAGGTAAGTTACAAGTAGTTTCGTATAGAATTTATTATAATTATTTATTATAATTTGTTATGAGCAAGTTATGATAGCATTCGATTATATCTGATCGACTGC
>NW_011967185.1:1437168-1471292 GCF_000949405.1 Vollenhovia emeryi
ACTGGGACTTAAGCCTCGTCTACATAGAAGTCGTAAAGTCGTAGTCGTAAGAAGAGTCGACTATGATTGGTCAATTCTTATGTGTCTGACGAAATTGACCAATCACAGTCGATTATTCTTACGACTACGACTGCGACTCGCATTGTAGACCACGCATTAGGGTGCTTTCACATGGAGTGGGAGGGTGCTTTCACATGGAGCGTAAGTTGCGTAGCGTAACCTGCGTATCGCCAATCACAGGACTAGTTCAACGGAATTATTGAAACGGTTCTATCAGCATGATCCTGTGATTGGCGATACGCAGGTTCCGCTACGCAAGTTACGCTCCATGTGAATCCAGCCTTATAGTACGCTGTCTGTGGTCGAAGAGTGGATAACTGCATGAGTCTATGCTCTGTCTATATTCCGAGGATTCCGAGTCTATGTTCGCTTCCATCCTCCATCTTGCGTGCTCGAACGTTCATTCTACTAACCTCGTGGATCTCAGGGTGTTGCGCCACGCTACGCGCTGACTATACGACACATCCGTTGGCGCCTATTTCACGATCTTCACTGAAAAGCATCTTTAATCATTCCTGGAGTGGTAAGATAAAAGCGCCAAGTGTTTGCAAGTATTTTATAGCCGATTACAGATGTATTTGGCATAACTTAACCGTTCCGCGTGCTTTGGATAACCTCCAACGTGTAGCTACAATTATAAGTCCCACGTGGTGAGATAAAAATTTTGTAAACTGCTTTTAATTGTATTCTCAAGATTTGAATACGCTTATTGTTTATTTCTGTACGTTACTTTGAGCGGTACGACTCCATTTTCATTAATTTCGAGAAATATTTAACTCCTTTTCATAAATTTCGAGAAATATTGGTCCTTGAAGTTAGACAAAGAAAAATCGGGATTGTGCCATGTATGTACTGTCCTATCTAGGCTAGCCGTGGAAAGACAAGTTGGAAGTGTACAATTAATAAAATAACTAAAACGAGGAGTTCATTTTCAATCCAACTGGCAAATTTGATTGAATTCGTTACGACCTGACTTGCTAGTCTAACTTTTCCTGTTTTCTTATTTGTATTGTTATTTGAAAAGGACTTGAAGTAAGGTCGAAACGTTGTAACAAATTTAATAAAATTTGCCAGTTGACTTATCAATAAGCTCCCCATTAAAATTCTTTATTAAAATCACGTTTTTATATTTCACTCTTGGTATTGCAGAATATTCGTTTCACAATGAAGACTAAGATAGGAGATAAGAAAGGGAAGAAACGACCCCTTGGCGAAACTTTCATTTCTATAAAATCAGATCAGAGTCAAGGGAACGCCAATGCGCTCCAAAAGGGCCCCAAAAAACCTAAATTTGCTGGCATTAAACAAAATGGAAATCCCGTAATAGGAGCAAAAGAGCCGATCTCTAAAGTAGTGGACAAGCAGAAAAAGGAGCAGGTTAAAGTAATGAAAAAGCAAAGTGGCGTCCTCATACCATTGAAAACGAAGAAAGATACAAAAGAAAAGACAGAAGAAACTGTCGCTAAACCCGGAAAAGAGATTGGTAGTAGATCTAACAAGTCGAGAAAAAGGCGCCCTTACCTCCACGGTGAATTTACTGTGGAACAAATAACAGCAAAGATAGCAGAAATCAAGAGCAGAGAAGTGTTGTCGAAGAGAGCGAAAAGGATATTGAGTATACTTAATAGAAAATTGATGACATCTGGAAACAAATCGGAGAAATTAGATACAGTAGGAAAGAAAAGCGGCAAGAAAGCGGAAATTCCCGCAAATGCAGGGATAAGTAAGACAGTGGAACAGCGCATAAATGTAATAATGAACAAAAAACAGAGAGCTGAGAAAAAGGGTAAAGCAGCAGCAACAACAGCGCCTATTCTAAGCAGATTACAGGAGGAAGATGATAGCAGTGTCGAGGAAGATGACGATGACAGCGACGTCGAGGAGGATGACGACAGCAACGCTGAGATAGAAAATGACAGTATCATAGAAGCATGTGATCCGAGGACACTACCAACTGATGAAGAAACTGACGAGAGTGAGAGTGAAGATGAAGAAATGGAGGATGAAGATGAAGAGGTAGAGAGTGAAGATGATGAAGATGAAGAGCTGGAGAGTGAGGATGAAGAGGATGAAGAAATTGATGAGGAAGAAGATGAAGACGAAGAAGATGAAGACGAAACAACTGATGAAGATGAAGAGGATACAAAAACTAGAAATAACAAAACAGTTTCAGAAGTAAGAAAGGGAGAAGCGCAAAACAAACAAAAACAAGAGCAAAACAAGAATAAACAAGAACTAAATAAAAATAAGCAAGAGCAAAACAAGAATATACAAGAGCAAAACAAGAATAAAAAGGTCTCTGTTTCTTTGGATCAACTAAAAGCCGACTTGAAGAGGAAGCGATGTGTCCTGTTTGTGGGCAATTTGCCACAAGAGTAAGTCAATTTTTATAAATAATATTGAATAATAGTATTGATATGAATCTTACAATTAATTAGAGAAGATGCCATTTTTAGCCAGGTTCGTTCTTTGTCTAGTCTAATTATAGAGGCTTGTCACAAAAAGGTCCAAGTTGAAATCTTGGGGTAATATTTGTTGCAATAAATTTTTTAAATAAGATGTTTATTAGCATCAAAAGTTAATTTGATAATGAATTAAAGTATATAGATTTACTGTTTCAACAAAAAAAAAAACTATTTAAAGACTGTCAAATAATCGAAACGCAGTTTATGTACGGGGAAGAAAATACAAAATTTACATAGAAATATTATTAGTCTGTCAAGGACTAGTCGAGCCGAAAATAGCATCTCCTCTAATTGTGATTTTTTTATAATTTTTAATATTTCTACTTAGTTGTTTAGATAGACTATAATTTGAATATTTAATTTACAGTATAACCGAGAATGAGATTAAACAACATTTCTCGTCTAAGGTCTCGGCTAATGCAATAACTAACATCATACTTCCGACCAAGCCAGATAATACACCACGCGGCTTTGGGTATGTGGAATTCTCGAATAATGTCGATTTTGAGGTGAGCATCTTGTACTGTTTTTGCTGTGATACCTTTATTAAACTTTGCAATACTTACAGCTAATTTGCAATCTGACTTTTGTATTTTTACAGAAAGGACTCTCGTTACATCATACATTTTTAAAGAAAAAGAGGATAAATGTTGAATATTCAATACTAGGCGGTAAAAAAATTAATGTTACTAAAGAGTCTAGTGTTGCCCAAAATATGAAGCCGCAGGCGTTTCAGAAGGCTGGAAAATTTGCTGGCGGGCAACAAAAGAAGAAGCCGTTTAAAAAGAATAAATAAGATGATGAAACGAAAGTATAATCAAATAAAAAGGATTAATTGACAAAGGAATTGTTTACATAGCAACTTTAAGAAAAACAATTTTTTTAATGACAATGTCAAAGATTCTTTTAAAGTTATTTTACATGATCACGTTAAATGTTATCTTAGGTAAATACGTATGTCAATTAAAACCGATATATTTTGTTCTTTGAGCTCTTAGGGCTAGTTTTTCCAACCTCTTGGTAAGTTAACTAATAATTCAATTATACATATTTATCTTTGTGTGATCGGAAAAACAAAGACATACATATGTTTCAACTATTAGCTAATTTATTAAGAGGTTGGAACAACCGGCCCTTAATGTATTTCTGTAATTTGGACTCGATTGTATGTTAAAATACTATGAATCGTCGCAAAGGACATCCTAAAAAACATATTAATATCGCATGTTACATATTATATTACCGTGTATTGTAAAACAATAAATTTAAAAGATTATCAACACTTTAGTTTTGACTGATATAAGCTTTAAAATAGAAAATTAATTAACTTATGTTATTTGTATCGTAATACCTAAAATGAGCTTTGAACTGCTGATCAGTTAATGCTGCCACCGCTTGCAACTCCTCTATGAGAGCAAAATTCTCACGTACGCTTTCTATGTGAACGATTCAAGAATCGAGCACCCGATATCTTTCAAAAATTTCAGTAATACGTGCCTAGATCTCGATTCAGTCGCCCACGAGGTTATCCGCTATGTTGTGTCAGTGCTATTCATGCTGTTCACGAAGCTCGCTACCACTATCGCGCTATTTGTTTCACGAACGGTCTTTGGTAGCGTTTGCGTTGGTTGTGCGACAGCGAGCTCCCCCGAACCCACCCTTAGCGTGGACATATTTGACATTAGCACAAAAAAAGAATTCGTGAATGGAACGGAATCGTCACTTCTGAATTCGTACTATTCTGCAGTTTTGCGATCTCAGTCATTCATAATTCTGTACAAGGAGGAAACCTTTGGCGCAACTAGCAAAATGTAAATTCTTCTATGGACAACATGCACCCGGTAAAAAACGTGTCATGCATGAGCATGCATAAATATATAGTATTGTATAGTTATACATAAAAAAATATGTCCATACATATTTTTTACATTATATATTTCTCTGTAAATTTATACAATTCTATACAGTCCTATATAATTTTATAGATTTATACATGTTCATTATATGAAAAATTTTTGAAATGGAAAAGTTGCTTATTTATAATTATATATAACTTTGTAGAATTGTACACAATTATATATAATTATAAATAAGCAATTTTTCACTTTAAAAAGTTGTTTGTATAAAAGCATGTATAAATCTCTAAAATTATACAGAACTGTGTAGAATTGTATAAAATTATATAGAAATATACAATGTAAAAATATGTATGGACACATTTGATGTATATTTTTTATATAATTCTATGTATTTGTTTATGTTTATGCATGACAAATTTTTTACCGGGCAAATAGGAATATAATGCATGCGACGATTTATTCGAGAGTACTGTTATCTCACAAGATTGAACTGAACGTTGTTTATTAAGTACTTAATACGACAATGACAGACGGCAAGCTGGAGGCAAAAGATTCTCTCGATAATGAAAATATGTCGTCAACTAAACTTATCGAGGTATTGTCTTTAAACGTATTCTTAATGTCGACAGAGCAAACATGGGTCCCAAATGATGTGTAATAGTTCTCTGGATGTATATGTATATACATGCCCACACAACAAAAATGTCACAAAGATATCTGGGAGATATCTAAATATTACAATAACTGATACAAAAAACTATTCAGATATCGCTTGGATAAAAAATGATGATTATTTCATATGAGATATGATATCTGACTTTATATCAAATATTAGATATCTATATTTTAGTGAAATCAGATTTTACATATTACAGAATAGGTAAGGTGATAAATAAAATATATATTTTCTTTATCAGTTGCGGCATAAATTATTAAGGAACACTGCCTCCATAAATCAGCTCTTACTTTTTTTACACTATTATTGTAAACTTATATTTATCTGTTTTTCATTGTTTATGGTACGATTTCTTTTTTTACTAGATAAGTTTAGAAAACTTATTTTGAGGAAACGTTAAACGATAAAAAATTATTTAAAAACAAGACAAAAATATAAACAATTTTTTAAAAAGAGATCAGAAATGTAATATCTTTAAAATATTCAGGATATATCATCATCTACGAGATATCTAAAATATGACCGGTGAAATAATATCTGATTTAAGTCTCAGGTATATTTTGCTGTGTGGGTGTACATGCATTGTCTATATTTTATTATATCTCCCTCACTCATTGTGCTCGTATGTTACGTTTTCCTGACTTGTGAATGTTTACATACCACTTTTACGTAGAAAGAAGTCTCCGAACGTATCATATTTCCAGAGGAGTTAAATACATTCTTGCAGAACCAAATTCGTGTAAGTACAATATGTGGCTGGAAATACGTGGGATGGGATCGGAATCGAGCCACGAACCCTTGTATTACTAATTACTTGTGATAGCACTAACAACCACACGTCATCCCAATTTACCGCGAAAATGTTATGTTATTATATGAAAATAGCCCTTGTTCTTACGCATATATTGATGAATATATATTTTATTTATAAACGTATATTATACGTATATTTTTTATTATTACTTATATATTTTGTTTGAATCTATCACGCAATTATTTGTTGATTAATTCACTATCACGTGCAATTAATCATTGTTTAACAGGAATTAACGACGGAGAATGAACGTTTACGACGAGCATTTGAGCAAACGGAGGAGAAGTTGCGAAAATTGTCGCGAGGAAAACAGAATTTGCAAAATGCAACGACGGCCGAACCAGCCACAACGAAGCTAATCGAACTTAGCAAGAAATATAGGGATCGAACCGCCGAAGTGGAAGCACTGAAAACGAAATGCAAGAATTTGGAAGCCACTCTGGTCATCAAAGACGAAAATTTAGAACGCCAAAGAACGGAATTGCAACAAACTCTCAAATCTGAAACATGCAAGGACTCCGGCGATAGTTAGTTCGCATTTCCTTCCTAGTTTGCATACAATACGGATCTCGTATATGCCTGCCGTCGTTACCCATACAGCACGCATGTCTAAAAGACATCTTTAAGTCGTCTTTTAGACATACATATCTAAAAGACGACTTAAAGACGTCTTAAAGATGTCTTTTACACATGCGTGCTGTATGGGTTATAGCTTCGTTGTTTAAAAAATAAGAGTTATGTTCATTAAAGTTTTTAAAAAATAGAACTTAATTGCTTGTTTCCTTCTCATCATTGACAACTTAATTTTCTGCTCACTTTTAATTCTGTACTAATTTTACAATTGGAAACTTGCACCCATTATCCGATTATTGTATGTATATTATATTTCATGTCGAACTTGTAATGTCGAAGGCAACAGAAGTTGAGATATAATAGGAAACGGAGATTTAAATAGTAAAATCTTTATTAGGCAAAGTTGACGAGGAACGAATTAAATGCTTGAAGAACAAGTTGCAACGGGCCCAAGCGAAGCTTTGTGAATCCAGAAACACGTGTGCCGTTCTTAAGCAAGAGATTAATAAAGCACAGAAGGTATTCTACATATTTTTGCTGTTCTGTAAACTAGATTAATAACAAAAAGATGATTGTTTTTTTATAGAAGAATTTATTTTAATCACTATTGAACGGTAAAAGAAGATAAAAAGATAAGAGTAAAGAGGAGAGATATGAGAACAGATAATCTTTTTTACTATATTTAGAAATAATTGTGTAAAAAGGCGAGATGTGCTATCTTGTGCTATACTTGACCGAAAACTCTTTAAATTTCTCTACGTGTAATTACTAAGGATATAAGTATCAGTTATTGTGCAGCGAAGTGGGTGAAAATATCAACATCAGTGCGCTGTCGAGTATACCTGGCGGTTGGCGTGGACGAGCTGAACAAATCCGAAATCTGCAACAGAAATTGGCGGAGCTACAGATGAAATTGTTCGAAAACGAAAGATCTCAAAAAGAATCTTCCGGTAGAAGAAAAAATTATATTCATATTTCCACCAAATTGACTTGGTGATCAGAATTATTTATTTAATATCTCACTCAATATATGTGTGGATTTACTATTGAATAACGTTACCTATTGCTACAGAATTTAGTTAATGGAAATTTGTAACGTGATTGTAGTTATTTATGTGTTTTTTTCATAAATAAACTTTTTATTCCGTTTCCCTAGATCGGCAAAATTTGGTATGTCTCCGAAATATTGAAAAAGAAAGACGACAACAAATAGAAAATACAGCGAAAGAGCTGAGGCAAGCGGAAGTAGCGTTGGAGGCTTCAAAAAGAAAACTCGAAGCTTCCAAGGCGAGAATAAAAGTATTGGAACAAGAATTGAATATCGCGAAGGGAAACATTGTGATGTTAAATGAGAAAAAATCTCACGACAATCGTCTCATTGACACGCTTAACGTTAGTGTTGATTAAAGCATTAATTTGTTAAAGGATTAATTATAAAAAGATTTGTTTCTGATACATACCTTGGTGGAAATAATTTGCTGGAAATATAACAAAATTTTGTTGAAATATGTTAAAAAATTCTCTTAATCGGCTATGATATCGATACTTTAGCAATTTTTCAATTATAAGGTAACTTAGTTTTTAGTTAAAATCAGTAAAAATTTCGTCTTATTTAATATTTCACAATTAAAAAAAATTTTTAATACTTTTCAACAGTATACTTTTAACTTTCCATATTTCATACTATAACATTGAATTTGAGGAAAATTATGATTCCTTTTGAGGTACATTTAGTAATTTTTCAACAATGTTTACATCACTTTTCATTAATTTCATAGGAAACTTTCAGCAAAATGTTTTCAGAATAATATTATTATGAACTCTCTGCTTTAATGTATTCAAAATAATACGGCGTTAGGCACGATTGAAGATTTCCGAAGCGAGGTATCAAGATCAAGAAATGGAAGTGCAAAGTAGGGAATACAAAATCGAACGAGAGAACGCTAATATCAAGAATGAGTTGCGAGCAGCGCAGTTGCATGTGGAACGATTACGCAGGAGATTGGAGGAACGCGAGATCGAGATTGACAAATTGAGGTTTATATGAACAAATCACTCATATGATATGACTTAGGCATTATGTATGTACTATGTAATCATTGCAAGGTGAAATAAAACTGATAAAAAATAGTAAAAAAATTATGAAATATTTTAGATGAGATATGAAATTTACCGAATTTGACTAAAAACTTGTTACTTTTTAATGAAAATTCTTTGAAATAACTTTAATAAATTTTTACTGAAATACTGATGGAATGATAATGAAGTAGGGTCAATTGAGAGAGAAACCGTTTCAGCAAAATTTCAGTATATTTTTAGTAAAATATTTCCACCAAAAAAATGCATTTGTTACTTAATTTTAGAAACGGTATGCTGTCGGATGAATCTTTGAAGTACCGAAACTCGCTTCATCCAGATTTTCGATCAACTGAAGAGCGGCAGATCAGTCCAGGTGCTAGTCCTCGAAGCTTAGGCGAACCGAATGAATATGTAACCTTGGCTCTAGCTGCTGAAGCCGAACGCGTGAGACTGTTAGAATTAGTAACATTACTTAATCAACGAGTGGACAAGGAAAGGAACGAAGCTGATGCACTTACAGTAAGATACAATTTTTTAATAGTGAATTTAATTGATAATTGATAATTTGATAAAGGGACATTTCGATTTTGTGGCTTGATTTGTTAAACATTAATCTAGCTCTCTCTAATTAATATATTAATAGATAAATTATAGATCTAATAAGATTTAATAAATCAATGAAAATTAATTTACTGATTTAAGTAAAGAAAGATTCGTAATTAAATAATAATTGTCACTTAAGGATGTATTGGACGTACAATCTTAGACAAAAGTGCATGAAATTGGAAATACTTAAATATCTACTCTTAACGCATAGTAAATCTAGATGTAAGAAACTTGAACGATTGGAGTCTTATTTGTACTCCTACAAAGGTATTTTTCACTTTACAAATGTTTTTTCCTGAATTATTTGCGATTTTTTTCACTTATGAGCCTAAACTTTTGATAGTGAAAATACTCTGATTTAAATTCTTAATAACGTCAAATATTTTCAAAACTAAAAAATTCGTGCCGACAGCACGAATATCTCAAGTTATATTTGATTATATTTTATTTCTTTAAAACGGTGCAGTATAGACTATTGAAACTTGGTAGATATTTTCATCTATTCGTATACTAGATGTGTAAAAAAATTCAAAACACTGGTACTATTTCTTCTACATTTTTTAAGCTGTTTTATCCGTGAAGATCGGCTTTTCCCATAAGAGTACGTGTAAAATCAGTGTAAATTAAAATATTTATATCTCAGCAACCGTTTAGTGGATGCATTTTTACTTTTCTGCAATAAATTAGGAAGACTAAAAGAACAATTTCACAAATTTTTAGCGACTTTGTACTATTTTGAAGTTAGGTCGATACGTCCTTAATGGTAACAATGTTAAATTGGTACAAAGAATTATTTGGAATTAAATAAGAGAATTTTATACATCTTTAGCTCACAATCAATTGTATATTTAAATATTAATTTGAAAGGAATTGCTGCGTAAGGAAAAGAATAAGTGTACGAAATTAGAATTAAAATTGCGAGATTCGGAAAAAGAGAGAGTGGGGCTTGCTAAAGTGGATACAGGATACAGAGCAAGATTTTGCGCAAAATCGATGTCGAATATACGAACGGAGGAAGAAATCACTAACCCCGATGAAATTCGTTATAAGTAAGTTATATATCATAAGTAAAATCTGTTTCTTCCCCAGCAAACTGCTTGTAATATTACAACAGATATGCTCAGATATTGTGACAGATTCGGTATTACAATTTGTGTCTGCATTAAACTCGTATTTGGCCGACAAAGCTCACCGATACAATGTGACAACGGGTTATCGGCATATTCAAGTTCTTCAGTCAATCTGCTATTATATTCTGCTAACAGATTCTGTTGTAATATATTTCTCTCTTTGCTGGCATTCTATCGACAAAATTTGTAACAACCCTGGTGGAGATATTTCATTGACAGTATAATGAAATTTTGCTGAAACGGTTTGAAATGGTTTTTCTCTCAACCGATTCTGCTTCATTATCATTTTATCAATATTTCAATAAAAATTTAGTGAAAAATCATTTTGAAAATTTTTCATTGAAACGTAGCACAGTTTTTAATAAAATAATTCAGTAAATTTCATAACATCTAATATTTCATAATTTTTTTTTCAACAGTGTACTTTAACTCTCCTTATATTTCACAGTATTACATTAAATTTTACAAAAAAAATTACAATTCATTTTGAGATACATTCAGTAATTTTTCAATAACTTTCATATTACTCTTCAACGATTTTATATAATACTTTCAGCAAAATATCTCTATCAGGGAGTTGCTTTTAAAATCTGTTCTTCACAGGTTTGAATCCGAATTCCTTCTTTAGCGCATATAGAGTATGTATATCTTCTTCTGCCCTATCAATATTTTTACATTTGATATAGAATCGAATTACTAGAAGAGGAGTGTCTCGCATTGAAGGCCAGATTAGATACCGTGCAGCAGGATAAAGCATCAGATCTTGCAATGTACAAGCGAATGCTCGATCAAGCTAGGAAGACTTTCAAAGACGCGTGCAGGTGAGAATCTGGACCGTGTCCAAACTTATACTCGCATATGCATAAGCGAAATCTAAATAGCATTCGGTGACGATGCATACATGTGTACTTTTACAAAGGACAATTGGCTAATCTCACTGCCACTTTCCAATACGACCTTCTAGGAATTCTCTCTCGTGTAAGAAGTACAGACGACCGACCGTCTATTTTTAGATTTTTCAGTGCCTCCGCTTCTTTAGTACTTTTAGTATACAAACCGTGTAAAAGATATGTATCTATGTGACTATTTTTGCTTCTCATTAATTGCTGACACTTACCTTTTCAAAATTTATTTATAATCATTTCATTTATTTATTTATAAGCTCGTATGCTTATTTCATAATAATTACAATATATTGCTTAGCTTAAATAATATATCGTCATTCATCAATTTACTGAATTATATTTTCTATATTATTGGTCCAAGTAATACAAGAATAATGTGAGTTTTAACTTTGAGGCAATCGTTTTCTAATTCTTCCGCACCATAATCAAACTTTTTCAGAAACAAACTAGCTGCCGGTGGAAGTCGCTCCACGATAACTGTTTAAACGTGAAGGTACCGCATGAAGAAACTAAGGAGCGTACGATCAATCTGAGACAAACTAGTCCGAGGAAATCTGAGAGTTTGTGGGGGAAATGGTTCTACGTTATAAATAAAATAGAACATTCTTATATGAAACAGACGGAACACTCGTTTGCGATAGGAATAGATGTAGCAGCAACAAAGCCGCGGCATGGTGATGTAACTGGGACACGAGATAAGGTGCAACGCCTCCACGTAAACCCGCGTGACACCGTCGGAGTAAAACTCACAGTTTCGTCTCCACCTCGTTCCTCACCATTCCCCTAACTCCGATGTTTGCCTCAGCCGACTCGTTTACTTCTGCCATTGATATCGCACGCGGCGGCACCGCGGCCGTAAATTCATCCCGCTTTTCGTTACCCAAGAGCAGAAGCGACACGACTCTCAACCTCGTGCTCTAGACTAGAAATCCGAAAGATTGCGTTCCTCTCTCGAGGAACACCCAACTGGTATCTATACATCGTGATGTCATATAAATGGTTAAAAAAAATATATAAAAATTCAACATTAACAACTTTCGTAAGTCGCTTTATTGTATGAAGCATAATTTTGTACATCGATATAAAATTATGTGATTAGAAAAAAAGGAATAAATAAAATTTTACGTCCAAGCGATCGTTTATGACCGAACAGGAATGATCTGGGATGCGCGCGACTGTACATCAATTTTATATTTCAGTTTTATGAATCGCCAAATACGCAATTAATGTATTATAAATTTTTATGGTACTGTTTGGAAAACCAATCATTAACTTGCACTGAAGCTTCTCGTGTTCTATTAAATATTGTATAGTTAATATAATTTAACATAGTTAACATAATTAAACATTTTTGCCGTACCAGGAAATCCATTTTGCATAACGTCTCGTCAATGCGAGGTGTATTCTACTACTTCGACAAACGTCAAGTTCTATCTCGGTTTTTTTTATTCTCGTTTCTAATTCTTGTTTCTCAAGTAAGATAAGCAATGGCCGAGAGTGCGAGAACTTAATTCTCGGATTGACGAGTTCACCAAGTGTAGCTAGATAAGTGATTCGGTACGCAGTACTCGATACTCTGTACTCGAATCTCGGTCAGTACTCGTTACCTCAGACTCGAGTCCATAACTAATGGGATTAAGTATCTTGCAAGTAATTTCGAATCGGTTGGCGTAGTTTTAACTCTCTATGATTACTTCGAAAAATAAAAGCAGTACTTTCAAGTATATTCGAACCTGGACGAAATGGGCCTGAATTCTCTATAAGTACCACGACAAATAAAAGTGTGGGACTTCTAAAGTAGACTAGAATCTGGACTAAATATATTGGAATCTTTTATGAGCACTTTACTAAAAGTATTATTTTCTTCGAATCGAAACGTTTATGGGAAGAAAATTATTTAAGAAGAAAACGAGAGATGAAATTATATAAATCAAAAATCTAATTTATTATTTTGGTTTGAATATTTAATGTGTATAATATTAAAGTGATTAATGTATTATTAACAACTTCGTTCTTAGGGTTCGAGTACTACTTGTAAAAGATTCGATTCAAGAAAAAGCGCTAAATCTTGTAAGTACTCATTCTCGAATTTGAAACTAGTCAGGATCCGATTACTTTGCAAGTACAAGGTATTGAATATTACTTCTTACAAGCGTTCCTCAAATTTAAATACAGATTCAACTTGATCCATCTCCATCCGTGATGATCGGTCTACCAGTCAATCGAATTTTGAGACTCGTGTTTAATGAGTATTTCGCTCGTCGCATGGTCTGAGCCAGTTGCACTTGGGCGAGCTGCGGGTAGCGCTCCACGAAAACTTCCGTCATCATCATCGTCGTCGTCGTCATCGTCGCCGTCGTCGTCGCCGGACAAGCTGGGCGTGTTTCCGACGGCGCTTAAGCTCACTGCCGACAGGTGTGGGCTTTACAGGTGTTGGGCCTCCTAGCTGATAAGAAACGCGCCCGTGACGTCAGATTGGCGCGGGTAGAGTATATGAGTCGACGCCGTGGGACGTCCACGTCACTCGTTCTTGAACCTTCTTCGTCCGTTCATTCCGTCAAGTCGTTTACCGCGATTTTTTCGCTGTATCGCCGGTCACGATCGGCGCCCTGGTATCGCGCCGATCGTCGTCGTCAAGTCACCCGGTGATTCGCCGGAAGCGGGGGGATCTGCCGTAACGCGGAGATTGATTCCGCGGCTCGATCGGATTTCCTCAGGTAAGCCAGATGGGTCGCTTCGACGACCCGTCGTCGAGATCGATCTGGGGGATCGGGTATCGAAGCGAATACCACCAAGCGATGACGCGGGAATCAATTACCGAAGAGAATGGACAAACAATCGCAAATATCGAGACGTTCTAATCTTTCGGACATTGTTGCAACGTTATTTTACGCGTTTCTTTTTAAATTTTCGCGTTGTTTCAAAAGCGCGAGAATTACGGGATCGAGATATATTTGTCTATTGATATATGATAAGATCGGTCGCGCCTTCCGCTTCTTCATGAAATATCTCGAATTCACGCTCGTCCTTCTTGAAAATAAATTTTCTCGCTCGGTCGTTTGTCTTTTCATGTGCAAATTTGTAAGAACAATCGCGCGCTCGGGGCAAGACGAACCGTACGCTCCACTTTCGTTACGTAACGTATAGTCGCAAGACCGTAGCTACTCATCAACCTATGGAAATGATAATTTCGGGCTCTACGTGCCAATCTTAACGTTATACCGAGGTATTTTTTTCGCCAAGACCGCAAGTGGCTAATTGCTAGTCTAATATTCAGGTGATAAAGCAAAAAGAGAATTATCGCATTTTACTGACATAATTAGACATTTGGGTTGGAAAATTGAAAGGATTAAAGTTAATAGGTGTTGCTATTATTTTCCTTTCGTGAGTTAACAGCAAGTACAATTTTTAAGCCAAAGTAACTTTACGTAGCAAACGGGGATAATTATTCAATTTTTTCATGTTGTCTTCATTTTTTTTCTAACTATGAAATAATATATAAAGCGAAAGTCTTTATTGCTACGATTGCTGATGGTGCAGTAATAGCGCTTATAGCGAACAATTATATCGAATTATGTCGATTCTCACCGACAAATGGTTAGCTTGATTATCGATGCAAAATCGTGAGTCAAATTCTGATTTGTAAATGCGTATTCAACAACCGTATATTTGCGTCTTACCTCGAGCTTGACTAAATATAAATGAACTATTCAAATGATGTTGGACATCATTTACGTCCGACACAAAAATGATATAAGAATTATATGCACTATGCATACGATAAGCACTTGCAACAATAGTACTTGACGTTACATATGTGCTATATACTTTCCATAAAGCAAATAATACAGGAAATAATTTCCTAATATTGAAATTGTTATATACGTAAAAAAATTGATTAGGTGTTTTGTAGTTACAAAGCTGCGCTTCATCGTTTTTAACTTTTATGCGGTTGTAATATACTTACGTCGGTTATGTGAAAATTAACTAATATGCTAGTAAAGTAAAGCAACAGAATATTTGCCTTTTAGCGTTCAAATATATTTAAAAAAGGAAAAATACCTCTTTGTTGCATTGCAGCTGCCATGATTAACGTTCAACGATTAATTAATATTCGACGAAAGTGATATCGAAACAATTGATAATAAATATTTAAAATAACAAGTAAGTAAATGTGGTCTGCTATTAAGATATCAATGTTATTAGATTTGTCGATTAAAAAATAATTTAAACATAAATCTGTTGAAATTTGGGCTTATTTAATGCAATATATATTTTGCGACAATTGTAACATTCGTGTTTTACTCACATAAAAAGATCATCATACCCTATAAATCCGTTAGATCATACGTGGAAAAGGAATTATCTTCTAACTTTTCAAATATAAGATAATTAAAAATAAGATAACGATAATTTTCTTTATTATTTGGCTGAAATATTTTGAATACGCTTATCACATACATATACGTATAATTTATTCGTTTCCATTTCTGATATTTATAGTTAAAATCTCTCTTTTACAATAATAATTTGTTTTATAAATTAAATAAATACAATTTGGAATAAAGAAATCGGAATTAATAATATAACTATATCTTTGAAATTAATTTATGTCTATGTTTATAATTTTTGTATTTATGTTTCACAATTATTACAAATTTTGATAAAAACGAGAAATGAAAAAAAATGAGAAGTGCGCCTTAAAAATTATGGAGTATATAAAGTCCTGAGTGTTTCTATACAATGTTGCATTCAATTGTTGCAATATTAAATATATAAATTACATGCAACACAATGAAACTACTTAGCATTAAGTGAATAGATAAAAGTATACAAAGTACCCCAGAAAGCTCAGACTTCCACTGACAGACTCTGTAGAACATTCTAAGACAGAAATAGTTATGCAAAAGCTATAATAGTTTTTAAATAGGAAGTACTTATATCCAGTAAACACCAACTAACAATTTCATAACATCAATATCATAATTTCTCATTTAACAATATAAATGTAACACATGTAAATAGCAGTTACATTGTTGAGTAGTAAATTATAACATTGTTATGTAAGTGTTAGTTGGTGTTTACTGGGTAGTTGACTAATCAGTTTGCGGAAATTTCGCGCGCTCAGACATGGTACATCGTGAAGGTGTCGCTTCTCGAAATAATTTCTTTATCATAAACAGAGTCTATAAATTTTAACTCCTTAAAAAAATAATAGATATCGAAGACATATGATAACAAAGTCGATTTTAGTTCTCTCGATACAATAACTCCGTATGATAACCAAATAAATAATAAAATAAAACACAACAATAGTGTGCAATTGCGAACAACAAAAATTAATTTTTTTTAGAGAAAGAATTAATAGAAAATATACAACAGGTTTGCATTATTTCTATTTTTTTAAAGCAAAATTTTGCTTTAAAATGAAATTATAAAATGAAGATGCCTTCTTCTAACAAGCTTTAAGAATCGTTTAGATAATTTAAACAAATTATTTATAGTATTATTAATTATTTTATTTTGGTATTAATGTATTTTTATAATTTCATAAAATTACTTTGTTGTGTATTTTATCGATATCGTGGGTAACACAAAGTATGACTTCATAATGAAATATTTTCCTAATTTTCCTATTTAAATATGAAATATAATAGATATTAAACTATTATCGAACTATTAGAAATAAATATTTCTTTTCAAAATTAAAATTTATTTAAATATATAATTTATAACTTTTAATGTACAATAAATAATATTTCACATATTACGTCTGAGCTCAAGATTTTCAATTTTACGGATATAGTTAAGTATCTGTTGGCATTTATTTTAATTTAATTAACGGACTAATTATGTATCATGTGTTTATTCTTGTTCTACCAATCGTGATGCAAATGTGCTTAAGTAGGAGAAGCGGAGCATTATCGAGTTGTTTTGCTCTCTGCTTTATTTCTTTTATCTCATATCCGGACGATTTTACGGCAGTCTTTGCAAGTCTTCTTAAAAATAATTCGTCAGTGAAGATAAGATTTCGTCGTGAACGTTCGCATAAACTCGATTAGTTGCATAGAGTATTACATCACCGACCGAAAATTTCAGCAGCGATCGTATCGTAGTACGAAATATCGTTTCGATAATATCACAGAGATAGTAATACGTAGATCAATTTTTTAAATTATCACATGTGTTGATTCGACTGCGGTTGTTTGTTAAATTAACGTTTAACGATCGCGTATCATGCGACTTTGCTATTTTCCCAGAGAAAGGAAGCGATTTTGTGCTCCGCAACTGGAGGACTTTGTCTGTCGCAGTCAATCAGAGGGGAAAGAACGTGTCGAATGGAACTAAAAATCAATTATGTAATGCAACCGTGTAAACTACCGCAGATGACGTGCAGCCACTTGTAAATTAACGCGATTGTAATTAATGCAGGCTGCTGGCAACTCCGGCCGCTGGAGTGTGTATACCCCGATGAGCGAGGGGATCCACGTTTGTGCGCGCAATTTATTAAAATTTACTACTCGGGAATTATTGCCGAGGTTGCCGAGGATTTTTGGTAATACCGGAGTGAGTCGCTTCGTTATCACCTTATCGTATCGCCCGCTGATAAGGTGCAATCGCGACTCTCAAAGACGATACCTCGTACGTTTCATCGCGCGATATTAAGCGATAGAAAACGCGGGCTAACTTTTCTATTCTTAATGTTACGGTTAATGGTTTGTTAACAGGCCTCAATAAGTCCAAACATAAAATTGTGCAAAACGCAACGTTGAACCTGAAAGAATAATTTTTATATCTAATACCAGCTTATAAAATAAAGAGACCTTTTCCATATACAAAAGTATTCGTAAAGTTCAAAGTTAGTAATATCTTAATTGTTTTTTCTATTTACGATAAAGTTAGTCACACATAAAAAAAACATACTGGAATAGTGAAAGTCCGCCATTTACAAAATTATATTATTTCGTTAGCATGAGAGAATATTTTATCAATTTCAATTGTAAATAATTATATTTTAATTACAGAAATTACGTCATTTACTAAAGTTAAGAATATAATTATTTATCACGCGTAATCTGTTCGGATTAGTCTGAAGATCGTTACAAAGTTGCAAAGAGCAATTTCTCAAGTCCAACAAAAATTTCAACGCCTTTCGCGCCGCAATCACCGAATCAACGATTGTTTAAGCAGTTGCTTGTAACCGTGGTGAAAATGTCATCTGAGTAAATAGAACGCAGAATGATCTCGCCCCATCGGGAATGTCGTCGCGACGTTCGTTTATATCATACAGGTTTGTATGTACATGGATTAGTTGAAGCACGTTAATTACGCGGGTGACGCGAAGCTGGCACGAGAGAGAATCTTACGAGCGTCGAATATTTGCAACCAACTGCTTATGCAAAAGAACAGGAAGGATTGAAGATATAGGCGCAATATATCGACCTTACTAGGAAAACTGAGAACGAGAAAAATGGATCGTCGCATTATTTTGTAATATTAATTTGTCAATATCCTACTTTAACATTTATGATTCATTAAGTTGTTATACTATTAAGTTGTCGCGATAAAAAGCCGAGTAGTCAATGTCGGAAGCGATGGAGGCTGCTGTAAATTATATTCCAAATCCGCTAATATCTTTTACATTAAACTTTACCCGCCTCGATAGAGCGAGAAACAACATAAAAGAAGGTATATATCTAATTTGACGATTAATTTTAGGGGGCACCGAACTGCTTGCAATTTTTCGTGCTTTGCGGTATCGTTGAGCGGCCAAAAGGAAGTGCTAATGAGTCGTGGCACGAGCTGGTAGCGGAGCAGTTATGTTTGCGGTGCAATCAGATGGCGGCGCGCTAAAGAGGAAGAGGCTCCTCGCACCTTCCCGATAACGAGCCGTGCCGCTAAGTCGGAGCAGCCACACTTTTGCGTCCAGGGGCTGCCTCCTTTCTTGAGTTTGCGATCGCGCGGACCAGATTATTATTGCTAGCTGAACGCTAATATTGGCCGGCGTGTTATAAATGAGGCAGAAATAATGACTTTCACAAATGAACAGAGCAGCTAGTTGCGTAGCAAATGCATTTCATTGCAACACATGTATCGTACGTATGAATAAAAAAAATTAGGGTAGGAAGGAATCGAATGGGCCAGAATAATAAAATAATTAATTAATAATCAAGTACTAGACTTGTGTGAGAAGTTACAATCGCAGTAGCAACTTTTATAAACAATAGCTAAAAAATATATAAGATAAGGTTGATTGGAGACTGATTCAAAAATTGAAAGCTGCAGATTGAGAATTAAGAGTTGAGGATTACGGAAACTAAAAACCCCCCGGGAGCCAATTTAAAATTCTAAAAAACCTTGAAGCTTTTCCTTTTTGAGAGCAACTTTCAAGAGTTTTGCTTCTGAAGAACTATCCAATGTACGGTTAACACTATATTATATTTATACTATTAGATAAAAGAAAATATGTGTTAATCGCTTAATGAATAACGTCTAGGTATTATTCCTTAAATTCTCTCTCTCTTCTTCTTTATTTCTATTCAAAATTGTTAATATTATGGAGCAAATAGAATGAATAAATATTTATGGGTAAATTCACCCACATCTTTCGGTATACCGGCAAGTTAAAATCTTGCTGATGAATTTACCCAGGGTTCTCGTGTTACGACGCCATCGCTGTATTGCGTATAATGACTCTCGCGCGATAACGATTATCGCGCAAAATTTATTACGGCTAGTAAACTTCTTTCTTCGAAAAATTTCCTTTCAACATACGACGTTATACATAGGCATTTTCTTAAAAAAATTGAATAATTATATTGTACATATTAAATAGATTTTACTACAATTTATGTGTGTTTATTTATAAGTAGACAAAGATTCTAATTAAAAAGCTTGAAATAAGTTGTGAGTAGATAACAAATTATTTTAATTCCAGATAGATTTTGTGTAAATGAATTAATTTCTGGATAACTCATTGTTACGGAGAGAAATGCCGACTTCATATTATCGAAAATTATCGTTAATATACTTAGGACATTAGCGATATCGTAGTTAGTATTTTAGCAATGATATTAACGATATGAGAATTTTAGGACACCTGTTTTCAATATTTGCGAACGAGAGCTCTGAGTATTAAGGATTACAGTGTGCCTACAAATGCCGTGAGTAATTCACAATAACATATAATATTGTTATCTGTGTATCGTGTTTTATTTTGTCAAGGAAGTGTCAAACGTGAGGAAGGAAGAGAATGCAAAATTTAAGGGTAAAGCGCTCGCTATGAAGAGAGCTATCCATCGACAGTATGGTAATAATAGACACTGTCATGGAGTTGCTCTCTTTGTGGACGTCGCTTGAGTCAACGTCTCGATGAAATTAATCCTTTGCATCCGTGCAAACATAATCTACAAGGAAGAAATAAGAGAGTGTATTTATATATTTAATTTGTCTTGATTTTAATAACTTGTGTGAATATCTACGAATTTACAGTCATAACCTTTATAAATATTTTTATGAATTATTATATTATAGATTAATAAAACTTTTCGTAGAGCACGTGATACATTGCACCTGGTAAATATGGTTCATTCGCCAATTATTCAATCTGTTAAATGTAGAGAAACTGCGAAGGTACATCTTCTCCGCGTGTGTGTTTTAGTTTTAAAATTGACCGATATTATGCAACAATAATTATACAACAATCAATAAAATGTTTCCAAAATTGGTATATAAAAGAGATTTTATTATTTATCATACTAATTGTCTCAATTTTTTCTTCGGTAATTAAGTAGCATAAAAATAGATCTGCAAATACAGTGACAAGTAAGATCACATGTTTTTAGAAATTAAACAAGACTGCTCGAATATGTTTTGCGAGACTCTGTGTTTTGTTTTTTTACTATAGATATTATCCTTGACAATCGTATAGATCTACCCTTACGAAAAAGTAACGAAATAATTACTAGAAAATTACTGTATATCAGTAATTGAACCATCAGAAATTACTGATGTACAGTAATTTTCTAATAATTATTTCGGTACTTTTCCGTAAGGGTATGGTAGTTGATTCGCCGCTTCACGGTTGTGCAGCGAAAATTGCGTAATCTATGAGTCTATTAACGCCGACCCCTAGTCACTTCACGGTCATGCAGCGAAAATTGCGTGACACTCCACAAAGGGTTAATGCTTACGCACCTTATTGCTCCGCTGTGATTCAATAGCACCGTGCTAGAGCTTGGCCATTACTAGTTGTACGAATAGTGTATCGAAGTGTGCTGTACTCGATCGATAGCCATAACACTTTCTGCAGGTACAATCACGACCGGTGAACTCCGAGGGACGATGACCTTATCGCTGATAAGAGCAGCGCGAGCATTGGCGACAGAATCGTAAGACGACTCGTGGCTTTATTGTATTGCGCGAATTTCTAGGAATAAAACTCTCAGGCGTGCTTATTCTGATTTTACTATTCATACTGTGGAATGAAGTTTGGAAATTCAATGTTAAATTCAAGGTTAAAAACTATCAAAAATATCGTATAAAGAATCTAATTTGCTTTTCTTTTAACTTTAATTTAGCCCAATATACTAAAATAAAGATTATGTTATTATAATATACATTTATAATTAATAATATATTTATAATATCTATGTGTTTTGTGTATGATAATGAAGTATAATATTTATTTAATCATTATTTATAGGAAGATTATTACAGATTAGATAGTTGAAGTGTTAATTAATTTTAAAGCTAAAGTTAGTTTTTATTTATAACCCATAATTTAAAAATCTAACAATGGTATACAAAAGGGTGCAAAAGAACAGAGAGCATATTTCTATTCCATAAAAAAGATATAAAGTTTTTAATATAAAAATTCAGTTAGTCAAATCTGAGGAAAGCATATTTTGTCAAGTATTTGCAACAAATTTCCTTAGCAGAAAGGCAACAAATTGGATGCAAGATTCGTCAATTAAATAGATGTTTGCAAAATGTAACGTACAACTTGTCATATTTTGTTTATATTTTTAAATAAGGTATATTTAAAAGTAATATCTGAAAATACTTAGATATTTTAGATTTTTAAAATTATAGAATAAAATAAAAACGAGCCTTAGCTTTAACTATTTTGTTCCATTTATGTTAAAATGTGTGCATATGAATCTATTTCCTGTTCAACGATATAAATGTAATATAACATGGTATTTACAGGGTTGTTATTCTTATTCTTTTTTATTCAAATGTTTATTATACATTGCATTATCGCACTAGGAAAATATATGTAAGTGTATAATATAATATATGTAAATGTATGTGAGTAATCGCCCTATATTGAGCTTGAATCCGCAAGCGGCAAATTTATCTGCAGAAGTACGATTACACCGACTTTACCATCCATATATGTCAACACAAAGGATAAGTTGAATAATTAGCGATATGAATTTGAATGATCTGAATGAAGAAACTTTCGAAGAACGCATTTCTGCTCTCAAATGTATCGAATTTAGAACCATCACGTTTACAATTCTAATACATAAAGAAAAAATATAGTTTCACGAAATGTCGATAAAGCAGGTGACTGCAATTTTGAGAACTTGCGTTCTATGAATTGCATACATATAATATGGATAAATTCGAATAAAATAATTAGATATATATACCTATATGTATAGAAAAGAAATATATATATATGTCTATAAGAAAACTACATTTATAAAATACATTTTAAATAAATGAATGAGTTGTTGTTTATTCTTTTACAAAATTTATGGTTTGATCGCGATAGAAGTTTTTAGATACGACAAATTTCAGGAATACGAAAGATTGCGAGAAAATATCGATTGATGTATCAATAATTCCGTTCAAGGCTAGATCGCGCCGAATGATGCGGACTTGGTCGTTAAAAGGTCAAAGGTTCCTGGACAAGGAACATTATCAAAACAGCGCACCTCTTCAGGAACACCTAATAACGGCTCCCTAAAGAGGGTCTTAAAAAAGATGCGCGTGCATGCGCTCGGAAGGCTCGGAGGCGTGCTCCATTTTTAATTCGCTTCATCAGGAATCCACAGACCGCCGACGCCGGTGACTGTCAGTAGGCCGGCGTCATGTCTGCTATTATTCGACGAGCCGCTGGAGAACCGGGCTCAGTCGCGTGATAAACGTGGAGCACCCAGGTAGGTGGGCGCCTTGCACGATCACCAAGCTCGGTGGATCCTCAGGCGCGCGGAAGGAAGATCAGCTTCCGTTTCGAGTTTACCCAAAGTGCCATGTGATCGAGAAAAGAAAAGTCTATTTTTTTTCATTCCCCCTGTTCTCGCGCGAACGAAGCTATCGCGGGCTATTCCTCGATCTTTAGCATTTCTTCTTTTCCATCTTGTAATTTTGCAAGAGAACCTCCTACTCGTGTGTGAAGACGATGTAACGTTGATGTAACGTAATGTATTCCGATGTTGTCAGTGTGCTTCTTGCAAAATAATACGATGCAGCTGTAAGTAATTAGTGCGCATGCTGCTGTCGATGTGCCACTTCGAGGAGGAACTTAAGTTGACAATTGCAGTACGTATGTCGTTGGATGGTAATTCTTTCGTTGCGCGACCTGTCGCTGTTTGTTTTTTTATTGAATAATTTAACGTTATCGGTGCGTAAATGCGTCGCGATGCGCAATTATCCACATACTCGTTGCGCACGGCCGCTAGTAGACCGAGACCACCGTTAAATCTCGAAGCACTACAGTGCTTATTTCTGCCTCGAATGAAAAGCGTTTCGCACGGGTGGGTGTTTTCAACACACGTGAATAGATTTCACCTGCTATCTCTCACAGTCTTTCTTGATAAACGTGAGAAATAGCGTTGTTTCAGTAAAGAAGAGCCGCCTCGATTATCCCAGTATAAAGGCTAGAAAGATATACACAGGGATCTGGTTCTAATTCACTTCGCATTTAAATTCGCAACTAAATTCAGTTTGCATTGTAAAGTCTTGCGGGGAAAAGGAGTTATAAAAATAATCAAGTAAAATATAATTTTATCAAATACGAATAATTATGATACCATTTTCAGTCAGAGCTGGATCTTCGTGGCCTAATAATAATTCTGTGTGAGAATTTCGTACCTTTCTAAAACTCGGTAAATTGTGCGCCGATTATTTGTCGGTCTTATGGTAAAACTCCTTGTCAGTTTTTTATTTGCTGGAGCAGTAAATTTTAAACGATTTTAGTTTTTGATGTTGATACGCATTTTATTTAAAATCACTGTAAAGAATTTAGAATATAATTCTTTCTTCTGCGAGTTTTGGAGAAATTTTAATTAATTTTTTAAGTACTTGCGTCATGGGAAGAAATTGGAAATTGGAGTAAAACGTGTAAAACTGTAATAAAATTTTACCGCTGAGCGAATTAAAATGTTGAACGCAGCTTGGTAAATTGACATGTTAGTCTTCAAATGCGAAACGTCGTAACATATTGCATCAAATAATAAAGGAGCAGCTCTTTCGAATGTAATACCCTGGTTACCATAGAATTCACAAAAATACACAAATGTGTGATTTTATATCGTTCCAACGATCGTCGAGTTCTATATGTTGTTTGTCTGCGGTAAGAACTAAAAATGTGATTTACAGCTCATAAACATACGCTTCTGTGGTTCATAACCACATCTCGCATTCAGCCGCAGATGTAGCCACGTGATTCTTAAACTGTTGGAAAATTTGTGTTTTCTTGTGTTGGATCAACAATTTGTTGCGTTCATTTAATATATTAATGTTGTGTTGGACTAAAGTGTTATATTATTAAAACAACTGAAAAAAGTGAAAAATAACACAATATATATTTTTCACTTTACACAATAGACATATTCCATATATTATTAGTGATAGTATTTGGTAAAGTTTCCAGAAGAAATGTTGATTTTATTCTAAAATATAAAAGTTTGAATTATTACATCTGTAAAATATAAAACTAACTTTTTTTTACTTAATTGCATCATTAAAAATAAGTCGATTCTGCCCAAAATTTATTTCAAATTACTTTGAGGTTTGCATTTATTTCGTGTTAAAATATTGACACAGGAGTAGCGTCATCACTTAATACATTCGTATGTTAAATAAAACACCAATTTTTTCAATTGCGTAACAATACCAAATGCGGTTTTCGCGTAAGCAACATAAATTAAGTGGCCGTACATTTAGTGCTGAATGCGCGACGTGAAAATGAGTTTCGCAAATTTATGCAGCAGCAGCAGCAGCAGCGGCGGAAAAACCGAGAAAATGAGTTTGCGCTGGATTCACGAGAATCTGGTACCGCCAACGTGCGACGAGGAGTGCAGCGATATCGACGACAGCTGCAGCGACGACAGTTACGACACGGAATTGTCTCTTCAGGAGGACGACAACGTGACGGAGAACGGGAAGGGTGTCACTCGCGATGGCCGAATGAAGAGGGAAACCAGGAGAGGCCCGACCTCGACCGTCACTTTCGACGGGAACGGGTCGGTATAATCATCCGGATTTATAATTATAAATCGCGAGACTCTATGCGCCAAGTGAATTGCGAATTAACGGTTTTCAGCTTACGTTTAGAGTGTGATTGATAAAATGTCGCAAATAAAATGGGAAACTGATTTGCAGACAAAAATAATGAACCGTTGTCCATTTCGCATGAGCTTCGTCTACGAATCTTCTGGTGGCGGCGAAACGTATAATTCGCGTAAATGGACGATTTTGCATAATTGCTGCAACAAGGTGAAATGCCAGTCCGTCGCTGGATGCACGGCGAACGCGTTTGTCTACCTAGTCGCCCTCCGGCACACGTTATAATGTACATTCATTGATCACTTGACTCGATTAACTTTCTGCTCCATATCGTCGCAGGGTCAGCAGATGCACGAGGTGCAGTTTGTGTTATTAACGGTATCAAACGAGCACGGTGCCGTGCGGGCGTCGCGACTAGACGATTTCGCGCGAGTTGCGCAACGCATCTGTACGAAACTATCATCGACATTTCAATGAGCTCGGGACGAAATGCACGGTGCATTCGCGATAGAAATGAATGATCTCGTTTTCAATTGTAGAAACAAGAGCGAGCTATCTATATTGTTCCCTATATATTGGAAAAAAGAGATTTTACATTACGCTGAAGAGAATTCAGTGAGAAGTGATGGGTGAAAAAGATGTCGAATAGACATCGATCGACATCCTTTCAACCATCATTTCTTACTGGGAGGCTTCGGCAAGTTGAATATTTAAGAATTGGCAAGTTGGATATAGGTATGAGAAAATAATAGGGGAATATTAATATACAATAACCATGGACAATTTGCCGTTTAATTTTTGCTCCATGAGTCACCGCTCTAAAATTATTTCGTAAAATTATACACGGATTACCAAGGATCTAATGCTACTTCGCTCTATAAAATAGCATCGATATAGTATATTTATATACTATATTTATTATTGAGGAAGGAATGGTATTAATCTTAATGGGAAATTCGTAAATTTAAAATACAATGATAGTGCGCGCGTTGTAACACATTGAAAAAAAGATTTATTCTAAATGCAAGAATATGATCTTATAAATTTATTTATGTCACCCTTACTTTAATAAAGTGTGTCAATCTTATTTAATTCGAGAGAGGAAAATCGAGAGGAATTATCGATTTAATATTTTAATATTGTTTTATTTTTTACACAAGGCTGTGATAAGTTTAAATATAAATCAAGAATATTTTTTGTCTTGTTACCAGAAGTCCCTTCCGAGAGGGTGCATTGCACCTGACAGAGATATTAAACTAATTTGACGATGAGGATACGCTGTAGATGCAAAAGTTCTTTCTGAACAATGGCAGTGGATGTGTCGTTAAGAAAAATTAATATAAAATAAAATTAACTTAAACGCGTTCTAGATAATACCGTTTCATCAAATTTCTTTGAAGAAAAAGAACCGGAGAAGGGCAATTAGTTTTTTTTTTAAGAAAAACTATCGAAAAGAATTTAAATAATTCCGTTCGGATATCCTAAAATCTTGGAATAGTTTCACGTAAAAATAAATTTTGTTTATACGAAAGTTTCTTGTGAGCGTTTGACTTGTACACGAAGCCATGTAAAATTCACCGCGTTAACATACGCCTTCTGATAGCGACCGAGCTGTTCGCGTAACTCTTCGCACAAAGCCTATTGACATTTCGTTTCCTCTCCCCCGAGAATCGGTTTAAAATTAACGAAGTACGGGAGAAACGCCTACAGTATCGCGTGGTGCGCTTCATTCACGGAGCTTACTGACCTGGAAAACCGGCCGACCTATATATTTTGCCGCGTTTATAAAGGCGTGAGCACCCTATGAGAGCGGCAAAGTCAACCCTAATGTCTAGCGCGGCTCAAGAAGTATAACATGCCAAAAGAAATATCAAGAATATCTCAAGATATATATTATAATATTATAATATTAAGACAATAAAATATTAAGCGAATAAGCGAAACAGAACTGATATGAATCTAATCAAATACAAATGATTATAATATGCCATTTCTTTTTCATCAGAGCTGGATCTTCGTAGCGTAATAAGAATTCTGTGTGAATTTTGTCTACTTTCTCTAAACTCAGTAAATTGCGCGCCGATTTCTTTATCGGTCTTCTAATCCAGTCTTTGATTTGTTGAAATTCACATACTTAAATCGACAAATGATTTTAATTGTTGACGCTAATACGCATCCTATTTATAAAAATCATTGTACAGAATTTCTTGCGTCAGGTGAATTTTAAAATATCACCTCAGCCAAGATTTAAACCTAGACTTCCCGATCTATGACGATTGATTTAAGTGAAAATTAATTTAAATAAAATATTAATTTAGCATAAACATCTTATTGTATAAGTTCATTATCAGTGGGAGATACTAATTATTATTTTTATTAACATTTAATTCCTAAAAGAATATTTTTTCAAAACGTACTAAACGTTGGTTTTTTTTGCAATTTTATATATCTATGATATCAATAAAGCTAATTCGTTATATTACTGATGCCTCTAATTAACGAGCGATTTTCCTATACTCCGACGATATTCCGTCTTGCGATTAGAAACACACAGATTTATTCTCTATTGCTGTCCACGTTACGTAATATGTAACTATATATGCAGGTAATCTATAGACCATCTAATTGCAATTGTAGAACGGCACGCAACATTGAACGTAATTCCAAATCACGCGAGTACCCGCCTTACGTAATATGGGATCCTCGACAGCCAGCGAAAAATCCTGTCTATAATTGCCGGATAATTAAGCTGTACTGCCGCACCGGGTATCATCTGGCGATTACGCCGTCGGGACGGGTCGAGGGATTACCCGGAAACCAGGAGTCGTATGGTACTTCCAGCATTGCCATTAAATATTAACTAAAGTAAAGTAAACGCCTGTATTATGTTACATATGTGTAACAAGGATAATTTACAATTATGATCGCTATTAAGATTTTTATTGTAAGAGCTTATATACACTTCTGCAGCTTTGCTCCACGCGACGCCGGTATCTTTTGGCGTTATCAGAATACAAAGCGTTGAAACGGAGCTCTACTTGGCATTCGACAAGAAAGGGCGGTTGTATGGAGAGGTGAGATATGGAGAGGAAATAATACGTTAATTACATAGCAATGTGGAAACGAATAAATTTAGCTTTTCCGCAAATTTTCGTCGTGTTGCGAGAGACGTTTTTACAACCGACAGAAATATAGAACGTAATCCGTTATGCTGTACCAGCTATATCTGTAATATTTTATATATAGCACTCTGTGAAATTCTATACAGTTCCGCGTGAAATTCCTTTGGACGCTTTTATTCTCACAACGACCTAATTCACACAACAATTTCACCGAATCTAATTTCATATAGTATTTAATAGTAAATATAACAAATGTGGTAACACAAATTTGTGCATGTCGATTTAATTAAATTAACAAATAATTTTACAATTATTCAAACTGGATCAAGTTTGCTTCAGTCACATTAATTGTCTCTCGTATAAGATGTTATTTATATTAATAAGAATTTTAAAAAGTGGCTAAGATAGATTGTAAATCCGACTTGTCTAATTAAATTTGATTTCAGGTAAATATGACTAATGACAATACCGAGTGGGAACAATGGAGCATTGGTGCCTACGACGCGTTTCGATCGCGTAAATACGTGCACTACGGTTGGTGGATAGGAATAAAGAAAAACGGCCGAGCAAAACCGGGACCGAAAACGTCTTGGGGACAGAAAGCGATACAATTTTCGGCTATCCAAGAGGATTAATCAATCAATCCGAAGCTTCCATGACACAGATACGCTTTACGGGGCATACTTCTTATCTCTAATATTTCAGTCATTGTGTAATTCTTTCCAGGAGAGAAATCCAGGTGATGAATTAACGTGTTTTATGAGTAGAGAATGACGTCGATTGGAAATAAGGATAATCATTCGGACGAGGAACCGATAATCATCGAACAGTAACGTTCCAATAGTATATAATGTTTATTATAACACTGTGTTACTCAACAATGGAATAATTTGGGATTGTGCATTCTGCTTGTGCTCTCAAACTAAAACTCCATCGCAAATCGCAGTTTCTCATATATTTGTAGTAAATACACATTTATTATTATTATGCCAATCGTCGAATCGACATAAGCAAGATAATTCCGTGTAACTTAAACCGTTTCATAAATAGCAGAATTTCTTTGGCCATCTTGCTTATAACGTACGTACGAATATCAGCTTTTCGTAATGTCATCATTTATAGCATATTGCAATTGTATATAATCTTATACGTCTCTTTTGTACATCTATGTGTAATGCGTAAATGTATAAATACGTCAAAAGCAAGAATTTTCTAGTAACAAGCGAATACCTCTATGAAATATACAATAGTTTTTGCAGACGTAAAGGGTGTATTTCAAATAAACGTCTGAAAAAGCATACGAATGCGAGAAGTAGTGTATGAAAGAGAGATAAATTAGTAATTGTATGTAAAAAAATTTATTAAGGTTAACAGTGTATGTTAAATAAAAAATTAAAAGATAAATATTAAATTATTTAGAAATATTATTACTTGGCTCCACACATACACACGCACACACACACACACATATACATATATATATATTAATTATTTTAAACAATAGTTGAACTAGATTGTGTTACTATTTCCAGCAGGATAACAAATACATTACTAATACTATTATGTGCATTAGTTTCGTAAAGAAATTAACCTAATCTTAAATTGTAAAAAAATTAAGCAAATTATATTATATTTTTAAAAAATCAACTTTTACTTAACAAATTTCCTTTTGGGAAATTCGCGAAGCGTTTATGTTTCATAAAAATTGTAGAAGTATAAAATGGATATCTTTGGTGCATACAGTCGTAATTATGTCGTAAGCGTGTTTCAAGTCACAATCACAGTGAGAACGTATTGTAAAATCTTATACGTTTTAAAAAGACGTTTGATTATACTGCAAACAGTAGAGTATCAGAAAGAGAGACATTTTTTTTCTCACAGAAAGTACACAAGCTGGCAAATTAAGCACGAAATACGGGATATTTCTAATATTGTTTTTTGTCGTAAAGCAATCGTAATTAAATGCGCATGCACATTCTTTCCAAGACAATCACAATTATTTCAAGATCAGTGCAGCTTGTTCATGAATTATCTAATTTATTTAGTCAATACGTGTTCACTTCTTCTTAGTGTTGGGACTTGTTGACTGAAACACGCTCGAAGCTGACATTAAATTCTCAATATATTGGCTCAGTACTTGATTTTCACTTCTCAACTTGAGATTTTCCTCCTTCACACTGTCCACTCTCTGTGACAGATCTAGATAGAACACATATATTTGCAACTTTACAAGTACCAAGAGATATTCCTTTAAGTATCTAATCTTAATCTGTATTGAAAAGTATACATACCATCTAAAGTATTTTGCAGTTCAAGAACTTGTGCAATCAATCTAGCTTTCTCTTCTTGCTCATCTGGGCTAATGTCTGGATCTAAGCCTGTAATTAACATAAATCCTTTTATGAATCACTCTAATTCAAACATGATAGATTTGTTTAGGTTGCCAGTAATAAACAACAATGGATACCACTGGTTTGGGTCCTTTTCAAGCACAATTCTTAAAAAATTATGTCATTAACAGTTAATCTTACAATCAAGAGTGAACATCGTTTTTAAAGCTTGACTGTTCAATGACATAATTTTTTAAGAATTGTGCTTGAAAAGGACCCAAACCAGTGGTCGAAACGTTGCACAGTACTCCTGTATTTTATTAAATAGATAAAATAATAGCCAGAAAAGGTCGGTTAAACGTATCCATCACTCTAATTCAATTATATTCTTATAAAAAAAGAGAAAATTTTAGTGAAATTGCTACAATTTTTATCTAACGGTACATAATAACTTGATAACAGGAATAAAAAATTTACTTAATGTTTACTTTGAAAATATTTAACTTAATATCTTTTTGTAGACTTACCTACAAAGACAAACGATACGATTATAAGTAACGAGGAAAGAAATCAGCAATATCACTTACTGTTAGGACTACAGCTCCCATTGGTAAATGTCGATGGAATAGAATCCATGCTACGTCCTCTGCCAAGTGGATCGGATATATGCGAGGCATTGTCTAAGATTTCCTCTTCTGGTATTATCACTGTAAATAACATACAATAAATAACGTTAGGCTGAAATCACATGGTGCAGAATAGAGCTGCGGAATAGAACGTGCGTCAAAGAAGCAACCAATCAGAGCCAGACATTTCCGTCACTCGTTGATACGGCAAAGCTCTGATTGCCTGTTTCTATAACGCACTCTCTATTCCGTACTCTTATTCCGCATCATGTGATTTCAGCCTTAGCAAGATGTTGTTTCACAACGCACAAACAAGAAAAGGCTTAGAGATTCCTTATTGTCAAAGTAGAAGCATATTGAATAGCAAGTAATAGAACGCAAACGATTAAGGACTGAACAAAATACTTTGCGAGATGAGTAAACCGAGGATTTAATTAATATTTCCCGTTTTAACGCCTTCACATCAAATTCGGAGAAACGGAGTAGATGTGACATTGCCATTGCTAATGCACTGTTAAATACAGCTGGACCAATTATCGTGCTATCAATAAGAGCAATCTCTGTGTGTAAACAAAAGAAAAAGAATGATACGGGCTAAGTTAGATGAAACTTGGGACGAGGAGATCGGAGTAAAATAAACTGCTCGAGACGAGCTAGGTTATAATTCATCAGTGACAAGCGTAAAGAAACAGGCAGTCGCCGAGAGGCGTCGCAGAATGAGGCAGCTCTAAGTTCTCACCCTGAGGATCGTCGTCCGCCAGAGGTATGCTGTTCATATCGTCCTGAAGCTTGGCTGTCATCGTCGCCGACATCTCGACTACGGTTGACCAAGAACGTAACGAAACGCACTTAACGACCGTAACCGTAGCGTTGCGTAGCAGCCGATCAGATCGCAGTATTGCTTATAGTTACTAGATGGTAGAGTCCTATATAATAAGAGAAGCGCCAACTTGTTCCGTTCCTACTTGCCGATTGGTCGGTCACGGCCGCCATGTTGCTCCTACAGTTCCGCGGGTTCCGCGCGTAGAGTTGAACGCTGTGTTCCGAATCCGATATTCGCTGCCAGTACTGAAAATGTATAATATACGTGACGTAAACTATAGATTTGCAGTCTTCTTCTTCTTCTTCTTCTTTCCTATGGCTCCCGGCTCAACCGCTGAGCCGACACGGCCACATAGATTTGCAGTACTGGCAGTGAATATCGGAACCAGTCCATACTGATTGTGAGTGCGTGTGAAAGGGGAAGCAGCGACGTAAACTCCCGGTGTTCTTCATGTTCCAAGGGCGACGTCCCGTGGAGCGGAATACGCAGAAGCGGAATCATCGGATCGCTAATCACAAGACCGTTTCGACGGGATTTTTGAAAGAGCTTTATCAGAATGATCCTGTGATTGGCGATCCGCTGATTCCGCTTTCGCGTATTCCGCTCCATGGAAAGTCGCCCTTACAGCACGCTGTGGTCGGAGAGGGAATAACACACACAAGCGAGCAGCCGTGTACGTACGTGTGCTTCGGCCCGAAGCGTCGTGAGCGTCGAGCTCACACGATACGGCTGCTAGGGTGAGTTCTATCCCCTCTCTGACGGGGAAGATTCGGGAAGATTCTCCCTCTGAAACTGGGCACACGCAGTTACTCGTCCATTTTTCTTCCACACGTCGACCTGAACGGGTGAAGCGCCAAGTGCCGATTATTCCACGTGGACTCATTCTTCTACTCTAGGTTAGTCTCTATTTATCTATTTAATTCGTCTCGTCTCTTATTTCTAGATTAAAACTGCGGTGAAGCTACCGCTACAAAAGCTTCGAAGCGCTCTATTTTCTCTACTTTTTGATTGAAAGAGGGGAAAAGAAGAATACTTCGAAGCATCTGTAGCCAGTAAAGGCAACCTAAGCATTCCATTTGCGCGTGGCGTATCACTTAGGTTCTAAATCAATGGCTGCGTTCGGCAGGAAAAGCTGCTTTGCAACTGTTGTAAAATTCGTGAATCTGATTGGTGTGTTCTCTCAATCTTGTGTGAATTTAAGAGCATACGCCACTCAGATTCATGAATTTTACAACAGTTGCAAAGCAGCTTTTTCTGTCGAACGTAGCCATTGTGTAAGAGTATTCGCCGGGAGAGCGCGCCTGCTCCCGGGAACGCTCCAGACAAACGCGCGAAAAGGCGAACACGTGAACGCCGCGAGACGCCTCGTCAGGTGTTCACGTGTAAAGCACGGATAAGCGCGAACCGAAGCTGAGCCGTGCCCGCGAAAAGCCCGACACTCGCTTTCGAGAAGGGACACGCGCCGGTCCTGCGAGTCAGTACGCGACGTAATAAAATTCTGTATCGGAGTTCTTGCGAACGTAGTGGAGATTT
>NW_011967185.1:1476573-1479430 GCF_000949405.1 Vollenhovia emeryi
ATAGTGATTGTCTGTGAAAGTTATTGCCACGGTTAAATACAGTCGAGTTCTTAGTGAATTGACGTGTTAAATTCAGTGCTTGCCCACCCGCTCTTTGTCCCCATCCTGGCAAAATCCATATAACAGACTTTTCAATTGTTATTCTTGAATGTTCTGAAATACTGACTCGTGTAATTCCACTTACAAATTATTACTGCATTATTTGTGTTTCGAGTGAGCAATTCGTTTGCGATATATGATTAATGTTAAATTCAGTATAATATATAATCAGACTCAATATAAATTCAGACTAAACGGAGAATTTCGCGAATAAATTGATTGATAATAATTGCTTCAACTACGTGGAAATATGCTCTATCAAAATATTTCTTTGCCCTTGTGTAGCCGCTGGTAGCCGCAACGTGTCGCGTTTTTCATGGCTGCGCGCGCATCTGTGCGCATAGAAGGGGTTGATCCTCTCGGAACCGGAACTTTCCGACGCAGGTAGTCACTCGTTCATTTTTATTCTACGCGTCGACCTGAACAGCTGCAGCTCCGAGTGCACCGGTTATTCCACAACGGCTCATTCTTCTACTTCCAGGTCAGTCTCTATTTATCTACTTAGGCTTGGTTTCACCAACGTCGCTTAACTTACAATTTGCTTAATTCGTTCTTTGTCTCTTTCCAACTGTTAAGCCAGCGGCACACGATGCTTTTTTTCTGCTGGATTACTTGCAATTTACTAAATCGCAAGCAATCCAGTAGGATACATAGCATCGTGTGCCGCTGGCTTTACTTTATAGAAAAAGACAAACATGAATTAAACTAAGATTAAAGTTAAGCTATGGCGGCTATTTTCTACGTCGTTTAATGGAATGGCGATTTACCACGCCGCGTGCTCGTTGAGCACGTTTCTCGAGCTTTTGTATGCTCTACGCGCGAATATCTTGATCTGGAGTGATAGTATAAGAATCCGGGTTATCCAAAGTAAAAATGGCTTATTTATTATAAGGGTAACTTCTCTTAGCTTATTTCAGTTTTATACAGAGCACGAATTATAGACATACTATATCTGGACCGATCATTGAGCAAATGGTGGCATACAAAAGGACACACAAAGGGCAAGAATTTGCCTTTTTTTTACGTGAACCTCTATCCCCACCTCTATCCTCTTTTCAAATAAAGGCAAACGCTCGGTCTAGATATATTATGTCTATGGTACGAACTATATGTATACTAGCGTGGAAAGCGACACTCACGCATACAAACGCAAGCCGTGTTCGTGTATGTACGCAAACGCGACGCAATTATATCACTGGTCTCATCTCTTATTTCTAGATTAAGACTGCGGTCAAGCTACCACTACAAATGCTTCGAAGCGTTTTCCTTTTCCTTAATTCTATTTTCATTGGAAGAAAGAAAAAGAAGAATATTTCGAAACATTTGTAGTCAGTAATGGCTGCCTAAGATATTTCATTTTAAGTACCACGTGGTGTATCACTTCAATTCTAAATTATTTTTATTCTTAAATATTCTGAAATACTAACGTGTGTAATTCCACTTACAAATTATTATTGAATTGTTTGTGTTTCAAGTAAGCAATTTGTTTACGATATATGATTAATGTTAAATTCCGTATCAATAAATACAAAATACTCCAACTTAATTTAGCGCTACATCCTTTGTCAAATTAAAATTAAATGTAGATTAAACGGAGAATTTCGCGAATAGATTGATTGATAATAACTGCGTCTCATTTCTGATATCTGATATCCTTTCTGACTGCTTCAATCACGAGAAAATATGCTTCATTAGGATATTTCTACGTTGAACTGTAACGCGTCGCGTTTTTGATGGTTGCGCACATCTGTGCGCATAGAAGGGGATGATTCTCTCTGAACTGAAACTTTCCGACACATGTAATTTATTCGTTCATTTCTATTTCATACGTCGATCGGGAGCTCTGTTCTATACTGGGCTACCGACAACTATCGACATCGTTAACGACGTTTGCTCAGCTTTTTTATTTATATACATATTTTTTACAGCTATATTACAGCTTATATATTTTCAAACCAATTTATGATTGTCAGGAGACTGCAAAATGTTCTTTTATAGTCTGCTATAACGAGCTGCATATTTTTATATTTTGAAACTGGTTCGATTATGTTGGAACAAAACTTTAGTTTAAATCTGAAATAGGTTCGGAATAATTACAAATAAAAATGGATCTAATATAAATAGTTTTTATGTAAAAAATTTAAAGATTTATTTATAAGAAACAAAAATAATTATATATGTATATTAATATATATTAATAATTATACATAAAATGTAAATTCATATGCTGTTTCTTTTCACATTTGTCCGGCGCGCCAATTTCTTTTCGGACATAATGCAGTTTTTTTACATGACATTACAATGAGGGCGACGTCCCATGGAGCGGGATACGCGGAAGCGGAATCAGCGGATCGCCAATCACAAGACCGTTTCGACGGAATTTTTGAAAGGGCTCTATCAGAATAATCTTGCGATTGGCGATCCGCTGATTCCGCTTCCGCGTATTCCGCTCCATGGGACGACACCCTGATAGAACCGTTTCAATAATTCCGTTTCCGTTTCCGAGAAAGCTTTGTATGCAATTAAAAATTATGGAGTAAGCAATTTCCAAAATGCACCTTAACTCACAAACCCTCTTCTATGAGGTTGCCCAAATTTTTAATAATCACTTGCCCTCATGATTACGAAGTAATGTCTAAATTTCCAAATTGCATTTTTACAAGTTAGAATAATATAGGAAGTAATTCCCTCGGCAGCTTCTGCACGCAGTGAGATGGGCGGTAGGAAGGATAACTCCACTGTCTTATTGAACTCTGTA
>NW_011967186.1:0-28793 GCF_000949405.1 Vollenhovia emeryi
TAGGTTTCATGTTTACAGCAACACAAGTGAAAACTATATATTAATTTGTCGGGATTAAACCGGTTTCAGTCTAGCTGTAAAAATAGATGTAGTAATTATTGCTACGCACCTCGCTCCTCTACAGGCACAAGTTTCGAAGTCATAGATCTGAGTACTGGAGCTACTACGGGACCTAGCGCAGCAACAGCAGCGCCTGCACAATAATTATTATATAAAATAATTTCCAAATATTCGAGTATGCGTGTAATATTCTAATTAAAAATTTAACGATAATGACACCGTATAATATTTGAAAACAACATGATAACTGAGTGGGAGACATAAGTCCTCTTACTTACCCACGTAAAATAATTCCGGGCGGTCCGCTAAAACAAATACCACTCTTCCAGCGGCGTGTGCTATTGCTCCCACAGCTACGATGAAAGTGTCCCTCATTTTTATTAATTTACTCATAATTGGCACTCCGATAAGCATTGCTGTTGGAACAGAATTCTTTTAAATATTTCGTGCACTATGTCTTCGTATTTCTAACGTCATTCAGAAATAATACTTCAGAAAAACTGGCGAACTTTCAAATTCCATGACGTAGCAATAATAAATTTGTGTATTTTTTAACCTTATGTACGGTTGATTTCGATTTCGCGCAATTAGTTGGCAATTTTTTGATTATCGTTGTTAATCAGGACCATAAATTAATCAGGAGTGAAAGTTCTTGCAAATTCGATTAAAAAATTTCTCCTTTCACTCACGACATTCAGAGCATATTGCAAATTAATATCATCGAGACTCGCGAAATGCCAATTCGATTAATTTGGATCGAGTCTACGTATGTGTCGAACTGACCTAATACGAAGAGAGTCGATTGGAACGTTTTAAAGTTGCTAAAATCTGCAACGTCCCACTTAAAGACTAAATTAGTGTACATCTGGCTCTTCGGCTTCTCGTCTCTCTGGAATGTATATAGACACATCGCCAGCAGGAGCAACCAGAGGTGCAATTTGCCATGATTGCGCCTTGATTTCACTAACGTTCGCATTGTCGTGGCGACATGTCGCATGTCGAAGAAGTCCAACAGCCAGTTGGTGCCCGAAAGCGGTTGCTGCTGTGGTGACGTTTGCCATTTGAGCCACACGAGTGAATACACAATTGCCAGCGAGAGTAAAGTTGCATTTACAGCAAACATAATCGTGTAGGACTTGTTGACTAAATGAGTAAACACATATGATCCAAGTGCAACTCCTGCGAACGGAAGTAAACGGGAACGATTATTTAAACATTACGCCAATGGATTGACTCTTTTATATAATCGTGGAACATATTCGCAGAATGAAAGTTGTAAAACAACAATATCGACAATCCATGAATTTTAACTCAGAAATCGGAGAAGAAATTCCATAATAAATGTGCAGTATTTATAAAAAAAAGGACGTCGTAAAATTTTACTTTACGTCGTAGTTCGATAATAATTATTAAAGTAATTATCTCCTCGCATAAAAATTTGTTGAGAGCAAACTTGTGCCTACCCGAGGGCATGGTACTGAGATAAGCGATATCCAGGATCGTGATTCTCATGGTTCTTTGTTGCACGGAGCTTACGTCCGATATGTACGCGAAGCAACTGCCGAAGATTGCGACGTCGCCGCCCAATATGCTCATCGGCAGAGTCGCCGTGTACACTACCATGTTCAAATTCCAAGTGTTCATCGTAGAATTGATGACGATCATGATGGAATAAAGCAATTTGCCCGTCAGGCCGCAGATGAGCGGCAATTTACGTCCGCGCCGGTCGCTCCAGTTGCCGTAAAACATGGCCAAGATAATAGGCATCGCATGCCCGGCAATGTCGTTCCACATATGGAATTCCGAGACGGTTAGCTGTAAGATAATTTTTTTTTCTCAGAGAAACGGAATGAAGTGAAAATGACGGCGTGGAAGTCAATTATCAGCATTGAAACGCTGTCCTGAATTTCGAACATTCAGAACAAATTCAATATGCGGAAAAGTTTCTCTAGTTTTTTAAGTCTTTTATTAACAATTTTCTATTTCCAATAAATTTTCATGAAACGAAACTCGGGGATATTTGAGTACACATTTTCTCACGTGATCCGTACTTGGTTTTCACAAATATACTTTGATATCATTCGGTATTATATTTTTGTCCGTGTGATTATCTGTACTCTGGTAAATAAGCTCTTCTTACATTGTAGTTGTAAATGAGATAATCGTACGTGCAAGTGCTATTGTCGTACTGAATATTTCTCGATAAGCGGCACCTATTCCGATCAAATTTAACAATCTCACGGTCCGTTAAGTTGAACTAAACTCCACGTGTCTATACAATGCGCATGTTTTTACGTTTTTTTTCGGTTATTTTATATATACGTAATTTTTACCTGTACTTTCTTCTTTATCTCTTTATTATCATCATCGTTCAGCTTCATACAAATTTCTTCAGAGTACCCGTGATCCACTCGACATGCTTTATACCTAAAAAAGTCTTGCTCGACGACTGACGTGAACATAAACGCCATCATGAAGAGCCACATGGTCGGCTCTACTGATACATATTTTATCCATCTAAAGTATTTTTTGCACATGTTTCTGTTTCCACGAAAAGATTCCATTTGTGGCGTCACCTAGAAATTGCAAAATAAATATTAAAATATAGTCAGTTATAAAATAATAAAATGGATGCAGTATAAATTAAAGGCCACTTTCGCAAAACTTAATCTAGCAAATAAATTTAAAAATATGATTAACGTCCCTTAAAACTTACGATGACAAAAAGGTTGAGAAAGTTGAGAAATTTGGGAAAATTGTAATTGCAATTTTACTGTTAAATTATAGTTAATGATTTATATAAATATATTTTCTGTCACACAAATACACACTAAAACGCGTTCAATAACGCGTATCGCGTAGCTTGTACCGCACTAAGTATATCAACGTTTCGTAGTCACTGTTTCCATTTCAGTACTGCTCGTGTTATGATAGCTATATAATTTTGATCTTTCAACCTATGTCCAATGTCGTATCTAAGTAGGAAATATCAGCAACGCTCATGATTTAAACGATTTTAATTTCGTGATGAATGACGTACTCTCTGAAAGTCAATCAGTGAGTTTTTAGTGAAAACAGTGAATTGTCACTGATACACAATTATAAATTTGCCATTGCGATTTGCAGTTTGTTTAATCCTTGCATATCTTTGCCAAATTCTTTACATATATTTCAATTTTATTATTTTTTTACAATAATTTTTTCTTTCTCAAAATTAATTGTAAAAGACGACAAATCCTAATAGATTCCTTATAGCAGACTCGAGTGATTTTACGCCGGGATATTTAAGAATTAATTACAGTGTACAAACATGAGAAATACTTGATATAATTCTTTTTCTTTTTCAATTAAAACTATCGCGCGTTTTACTACTTATTTAATTATTGTACTGGCTATATTTTTATTGATGACGGTATTTATAGCTGGTAAAAAAATGGAGCAATATAGTTTCGTAGAAAACTACAAAGATTTTCCTTATGAAAACGTCGCGAAAATATTTAAGATACAAAATTGACGTCTGCAAATTGCCGCTGGTTAAGTCATTGTATTGTATTATACGATTATGACAGCAAATTATAAATAATTTACATTTTTGTCTTAGAGAAAAATGAATATTTTAATTATTAAGACGGTGTCCTAAAATTATACGTAATAGAATGACTTAATTTTCTTTTTGCTGTAAAAATGTTTTTAGAAAAGAGGATGCAAGATTGGATCAAAACGATATTTTTGAAATTAAATCGAAGCGTCATGTACTTGCCTTGTCGGTTTTCATATTGCTATTTGTTCCCACTGGATTCTTCGTTCTTTTTTTTCGAATGAAAGATTTTCGATGCAACTGAACTTATTCAGCCATTATTTCCAACTGTTTTACGTAGTCAGTCTTGCACAGTCCGCTATTTTACTGGATACCTCGCGTTTACGCATGAAATTCGCTGAGTTAGTTCGTAATATGCCACGGATACTTTTATCTGTGTGTATCAGCATTAGGTTGGCTTTAACGCACGTGTTATCGGTTGAGAAATTTTAGAGACACAATAAAATTTTCTGTGTTAAATATCTTCCTTGCAGTTGTGCATTTAACTACATAATAGCTAACAGAAAATTCTACGAACAGCGAAGGATATATATTCCTACATTCTGATTAGCCGCGATACATTCTACTAGTAGAACATTGTTAATTAAATGAAGTTTAATATATGCTTTCACAGTTTGTTATTAAAAGTTGGCAGGTGTTGCAAATTCGCAAAACATAAGAAAATAGTTGCACTGTTTCACTGAAGACTCGGTGTCCAATATAAATATGCAGAAGAATACACACATAAGTTGTGAAACGATAAACTTGGAAAATAAACCTATCTACGTTGCTTCTTTAAAACTTCTATTATTCTTATCAACTCGTAGTTACTTCATTTTTATTTAGGAGAATATACATATGATAAACTGAGAAGTGATAAACTCTGAAACTAAACCTTTCATCCATGTTGCTACTTTCAAGTTTCTATTACTTACTCATGATTACTTGTCATTTTCGTTTGGATATTCGAACGGATTGACTTGTTGATCAGTGTGTACGTACATGTATATCAAACCGGAGTTAATCGTATCAAGAATTGCGGCTAAGATATAAGCCGTATCACTTACGATAATTAAACGTTGCAACTTGGATGTTAAAATTCAGATGTCTAGCTTTCCGGGACTGTTTCTGAGAGATACCACAAAGAATGGTAGTATATATGATCTCTCCTGTTTATCTGATAATATAATCTAAAATTATCACAACGCCGTTGTCTGAAAATAATACCTTGAATATCACACTATTCAACCGCTATTGTAAATCCGTAGATATGTGTGAACGTTATCCGAAGCAGCATTTTTAACTTACTTATTACGTAGATCAATTTAATAGTGTAGATAAAAAGTACAAGATAATTGTTGCAATTTTTTAAAACTTTTATTAATTAATTTTATGCGATTAAAATCAATAAAGTCGGTAGAGTTGATAAGCATTTATTGCTTCTTGTCAGCGAGTTTTTAAGAATACATTAAATGAGAGTTGTATGCGTGTAAAAGAATAGCAGTTAATTCAATAAGAGCTAAATAGTTTTCTCTGTTTAAATCAACGGCGAAGGGAAAATACTGATTAACGCGGAAATTGATTAACACAATATTATCTTCTTTGACTTACAATGTTAAAACAATTTATGCTTGATCGACATAATATTCGCAAGTTTACATAGATCAAGTTTCTTTCGATTAACGGGAACATTAGCACATGAAATTACAATTCCGTTTCAAATGTACGAAATTTCGTACTTGCACGTCTGATAAAAACTACTTTGTGAAATAGATCGTGTTCTTTTACATTAAAATGCATCATCGTCAGTTGCACTACTATTCATTTTCACTGAACTCCAGTAAATTTTTATGTTCTCTTCCGTCGTAGTTATTCATTGATAAATCAGTTACATTTAAGAAGCACACGAACTGTTGTGCAGTCAGCGGTTCGTCCACGCACGTGGCTCGCATCTGCTCCGAAAGTATATGCGATACACGCGCAACGTCTCGACACGTGGGTAACGTACACGCAATCGCTGTAAAACTGAAGCCACGCGTTTCGCTCGCTTGCTCCATTCTCCGTTCGCTGACTCGAAACATCTTATCGACGACTTTACGTAATCGGCCTGTTGGGTCTGGGCGAGTAATGGCGCGACATACGCGAGCGGACAAGTGGCGTCGTGACGCTGTAGCGCATCAAAGTACGCTTTGTGTGTTTTCGTTACGTCATTGTCAGCCAATGCCGACAAATTTGTTTGTGAGCGACCACTTGATACTCCAAGCGCTCGCCACGATGCCCTATCGTCGACTGCGACAAGTACGACAGCCTTTGGTTAGGTCGGCTACTCTGACGGGTAAAGCCTTCTCTACAATGGTCGCAGTCGCAGAGTCGCTATTGTAGACGAGGCTTAAAACGAATCCGGCGACATCTTGTGGCGTGAACTACAGGGAAATTAATTTTAAAGAATTTTCTGGCGATTGTAGATATTTATTTTCGACCACCTTATTCCGCAATATCATTTTATCATTTCAACTCGGAGCAAGTAGTTCTCGTCGCGAAACTAGTTTGTGGTAGACTCTGCGGTTGGCACTCGTCGGGTAACATGAAGTATTGATCTTTTTAGTAACCCAGTTTCTGTGGGAGATTTGAAAGAGCGTATCGTTGAATTTACGACGTTACCACGGTTAAACTTTACCTTTCACATTTTACACATATTTCACCTCTTAGATTTTACCTTGTAGATTTTTATGAAATTTGACGAGTCTTCTCTCCAATCCTTGTAATAAATCTCTCCAAATAACTCAATCAGTTTATTAAGAAATTAAATACCACGAGCATGACGCTATAAATTATATTTTAAAGTATCTAGAAATGTGTCTTATGTAATGATTAAATAGTGATTTTCATATACAAAAATTATATCCTTAATAAAATTTTAATAGGAGAAGATAGTATAGTAAAAAATATGACGCTACATAAAAACACGAAACTGCATATCATTATTATATGTAATTATATGTAAGTCGCTAATAAAAGGCCCTTTAAATATTCCATACAGCAAAGTATATTTAAGACTTGAATCAGACAGTCTAGTAATATCTAAGTAGTTGTAATGCAATCCGATATATTCAGACAGCTTTTCGATTCATTTTGCTACGGATATTATAGAAACTCTGATTACTTATTTTTACTCTATATAGTAAGAGTTCTTCTGCCTTTATTAATGGCATCTGTCTTCCGGTGAAGATCAATACTGCCAGCTTTCAGATACAGTAGCTTAAGTTCAGCAGCAATAATTACATCACAAACTATAAAGAAACATAATAAGGGTGATTCTGTGTCATAAAATAGCTCCCGCTCAATAGCCTAGTTTATGCTTAATCATTTGATACGCGTATCAAATGATAAATAACCAGTAACTTGGTTTAATCATTGGCTGCGTTCAGCAGAAAAAGTTGTTATATAATTGTAAGAATCTTGAATCTGGTTGACGTAAGTTCCTAATTTTGGCAGAATTTAACACTCCAATCAATTTTACAACAATAACAAAGCAGTGTTTTTTCTGCTGAACGTAACCATTGGCTGACCAAATACACCATTTGATACGCGTATCAGATTTGGTATAAATACAGCTAGGCCAATGGCCGCTGAGTCACGTACCTATAACAGTGCTACCAACCAAAACCGCTTATTGAAATGTCCCTTATTTAATTTTAATACCCTTATAAAAGGAAAAACAAAAGTCCAATTTTGACAACATTCCATTCGTCTAAGTTACATGCTGCTAGACCATTCGGCAGTTCGTGCGTTAAATTGCTGTGTCGATTCTTAAGGAGAATAATAGTGAAACCGTGAGAATGCGGGTCAGGCCGGAAAACCGGTTTCTTTTTTGCCAAGTTTACAGAAAGGACTGGTTTTAGATATAGGAGCATTCCGAGGATATTACCAAGAAACTCTCAAACTAATTTTTACAAAAATAAAAGCGCAATTGATTCGAATGAAAATAAAGGTATAAAAATATATTTAATTATACTGCAAAATTATACGAATCTTGATTGAAACAGCAGATTAAGTAACCAGATGCGGAAATTTATACATAAAGATGACGGGAGATTGTCACTAAGATACATAATAAAATTATATAATTACAAATGATATTTTTCGAATGTTTTATTATTAAAGAAATGTTATATTAAAGAAATAATTTGGTCACAGAAGGTCCGAACGGGAGTAGAGTGTAAAAATATGGGACAGTTTGATTTTGTTAAAAATTTATTTTATATCATCAGTGTTAATCACGGCGCGCAATTATGGCTATGATATTGATGTGTCTTGTTAGTAAACTTTAGGCCATCAAAGTTACAGAAACATTTTCTTCGGAGTGATAATAAATAATACACTTTTCGTTCTATTCCGTGCACTTTCGATTTCCGCCAGTATAATCTTCCGTAGCGATTCGTATCGTTACATTACATATTGACTTTAGGATCAACGCGACGTTTTATCGACGTTGTAGACGAAGTTTCCACGCTTCCCTGTCATAGGCAAATTGTAGGGAAATCTGAAAGGGGAAACGATCGATTGTTCTCTCAGTATCGATCAACCTCGATTCTTATGAGATATTTTCTACAGTATCACTTACAATATCTCTTAACACACTGTTAACGAGCTATTCTTTCACTTGACGCACGCTATATGTTAATTAATCTATCCTTTGCCTGTTTAACATGCGAGTTATTCAAAAAGATTGAAAAATAAATCGCCTTTGTCGAACCTTAGACATTTTAAGGTATTTGTTTTTAAGAGATCGATTTTTCTAATTTTGCTGCAAAAATGAAGATACAGTACATCATAAATCTTGTCGACAGTTAACGGCTATCGCCATTATTTGGACGATTAGATTTTTGACGCTAATGGGCTTCTAGGCTGTAAAACATGTAGCTGACGGTCTTATGGCGTAAGAACTTACACGATTACTCCGAAATTTACGGTGCAATGCACTGTAATTTCGAGTAAGAGTTAACATGAATAATTTGTGCTCCGACTTCATCTCGACAGTTTTACGCGTGGAATTTATTAGAAAGTAGTTGAACATAAAATTATTTCCTTGATCGATATCATAATAACCAAACGAAATAATTGAGAAATGTTTTACAATAACTTTACGTCAAAGTACAGATATCTGTTTCTTTAAATAAATCCCGTATGGTTTTATGATTTAACCTGGGCTTTACTTATTTGAAATAATTATTCGAGCATTTGCTAAATAAATTTTCGGATAAAAGGAAAATCTCTTCTAGACAAAAAAGGAAATTGTCGATTTTAGCATAAATAACCTGATGCTCATTCGATTGAGAGCTTGTTTCAACAATTGACTAACTTTGTCGATCAACATTTAACATTTCAGCTGGACCTGCCAGCGCGCTATTGAAATTCTCGCGAAAACATAGATTCAACTTGTGCCTTATATCTGCTTATACAGTTATTTTATTAATCGATGATCACTCTAATCGAGCATTAAATTCGCCGCAGCACACGTAATTCGGTTGCGAAAACTAGCACTTAATCCAATTCAATTGATATATTATTTTTCACACAGGAAATATTATTCAACGAATTAGTTAAATGATGTGCTCGTTAAACACGACATCCATTTAATCACTCGGTTATGTTAATCGATTACTTGTCAAAATATTTTTTATCGTGCTCTACTATTTTATCTATAACAAATATAGCTCTTTTGTTTTTCCTTATCGTTCGGGAAGGATTGCCTAAGCGCAATGAAGATCGATATGTATGTTCTGTCCGAGAGGATCGAGAGCTCGCGTCGCGCCAGTAGATGCACATCAACGTAATTAACATCTATGTATACACTTTGGCCAAGTTTGTACATATGCACACAAGCGCCTCATATACATACATACATATTTACATTACCTGCGAACGTATCTAATCTATAAGACATTGAATATTGCGGGACGTCGAACTTCTCACGCGTAACATTCGGACGATCGATCGTTTCTACACAAACGTACCTAGAGTCAGAGATTGCAGCGCGATAGCTCGATCATTTTGATATCGTTTTGATATCGTTTTGGTGAATTCAGTTGTCCCCACGAATAAGAAAGAATTCAGGTTATTGCGTTCCCACTGCGAATAAACTTGGAGATCGTTTTCTGAATAACTAAAGCATTGAAATGTTGAATCAGTAAAATTCCATTTACTCTGTCGAGATTCCACCAAGTATTTATCTTTTCGTCCCCCTTGGTGTTTGCAGTTACACCAGTTGCTTTGTCGCGTCAAATCCGCATTGGTTTCGCTGCTCTATTTTAGGGAAAAGAGAAAATTATTTGCTCCTTACATTCTTGTTTCTTTTATGATAAATTGCATTATATTCGGGCTTTTACTTTTACACATTAAATATACCAAAATTCCTTTATTTTATAATGTTGCATCGCGATATTTTTATATAAAATTAAACTGGTGTTTTAACTAATCGAATTGGCCGATAAAACAATTAATCGCTTTTCAATATTTTTCGTAGACCTTTTTATAAACTAGTAACCTAATTAAATAGGAATATTTTACTTGAAAGTTCCTTCATAGGTTGCTAAGATCGATGAGAAAAAAAATATTACTCGTCGGTTAGTCGACGCTACGGTAACATCATGCAATTTCATTAACTTTCTGCCGTAAAGTTGGCTAGTGTAGAAAATCGCTCGTCCGACGTTTACAGTTCTCTCCTACATCCGCCCAGAGTTTACTCTTTTAATTATATGAATTTACTTTCACGCTAGAGGTCCTTCAAAATTCTGAAATCAAAGTAGAATTGGAACTGCGGGTGCAAAAAATTGACACCATTCACAGCCAATAGAAAAAGATATTCATATGCGATTTAAAATATCTGTAATTTTATAAGTTATTATTACAACGAACGAGATCGCAGAAAATTTGGAAGCTACAGCAATAAATATATACAATTTAGTAATATAATTTTTAATACATTCTCTGTGGATCGTGGATGAAATGAAGTAGCAATTGATTTTCTTTTATTATTTATTTTTCTAATATTTTTAAAATTATTAATTCTCCATATTTTTAAACATTTTCATTGAATGAGTGTAATATGATTTATAATTTTTTATATAGATTTTACTGTCTTACGTGTCAATAAACATTTAACTTCTTTACCGAAATATAATTTTTGAAATTATTTAGTACCAGAAAAATTTTTCATGTTTATTAAAATATGAAATATTAACTTTTACCGATTTTTTTTCAAGAAATAATTTTCTATTGAATTATGGGGAAATGATTGAGAATGTGTTTTGTTTTCTTAAAATATCGACTTTTATAATTACAAAGAGCAGACGAGAATATAAAATAAGACAACGATTTTTTTCACATCCTTAGAAGCGGCTACAATTCAATCGTTGAGTCTAGAATATATTAATTAACTCGCCGTGGTCCCCTTCTTGTTAACGCAAACTGTCTATACATATAAAGTTCGTTCATCCACGGTTTCGTTGTATCAGGCTTAACCTTTTTCGATTTGCTTCTGGTTAGATATATATTCATGGGAGTCTTCTCTCTTCATATTGACTAGAAAATGTCCAACTCGTTGGACACGTCGCGAGAAAAATTAGCATCGCAATTAATTCGTAATTATTAAAAATAATCAAGCTGCTATCTACAAATGACATGCTGAAAATTTCGGATCAAGAATATACTGAGTCAAAAGGTAAAATGAGATTTTCTTTTTCCGAATAATATTTGATGAAATTATAAATTATTTGTGATGCTACTTTTAATTGCTACATATGACTTGACACATTATTGGCCCGAGTTTTTTAAATTAATATTGCACATTTGTTGCGAAATGTATCTATTTCTTCGAGGATGTTGGCGTTCTTATTGTCATGAGAATAAATACGTTAGTTTCTATTTTACAAATTATTTTTGTCAAAGCACATTATCAAGTTATGAGAAGTATTTACCTATTTAAAATATTTAAAAAATCTAATTTTGGATATATTAGCGTAATATAATAAACTATAACGTAACGACATACGAAAGAATTTTTGGAAACGCGATTGAATGTAGAATTATAAGGAATTTTAGCTACCTTGTTTTATGAAATAATTGTGCGTACATTTAAGCTTATAGCATAAATTGACACTTGTTGCTACGTAATACTTCAATTAATTAGTACATCTGCTCATCCTCGAAAGAAATCGTTTACGATATTTACCGTTTCTGGCCGTCCTGTTCAAACATCGATTACCGTAAATGCAACCATCGTCTAACCCATCGTTAATTAGCATTCGAGAGAACTGAAGACTTCTAACACATAATCACATACATTGTAGGCGTTGTTCAAGAACAGCTTAAGTACGACGAATGTACAGGAGGACGAGTTGTCGCTCCGCCCTCATATTTCGCTACTATCCGGCATTTCGGTGCACATTTAACTCGAATTTGGCCAACGATTGCAATTACTAAACTTGTACAATAGTAATCTCGGTAAGTTTACATTCTCAGCGAAAGACTCGAATATATCAGTAAGAATGTTCTTTTCATATCACTTACAAAAGTAATTGCGATCAATATGCTAGTACATTTTTCTCGCTGTGTTAATCAACGTTGTTTAATTAGCGTTTCTCATGCGTTTCTGAGGCATTATGCTGTTCCAAAAATTTTCATATTCAGCATTTTCCAATTATATTTGCCATGAACTGTCAATTTTATCTGGCCGTTCAATTTAAAAGTCGGTACGTGATCAAACGAGAGATGTAATTAACGCGAAATCCGCAACGAAATGCCGGGATTATTCCTGCGAATGTCGATTATGCTTCGTTTGCCTTGAGACTTAAAACTAGTGACGCAATTATCCCGATCGTCAGCGGTCGATTTACGGACGGCACTCGACGACTCCAATTTGCGCATACGTGCCCTGGACATTATATTGCCGTTTTTGGACTTGAGTACTTGGAAAAAGTCTTAGCGCGAGAATTAATTGATACTTTCTATCGCCGATATGACGTGTCGTCCATCGCGAATTCTTGCTCGAGCATTCCCACCTGTCAACATTATCGATTCATTAATGACTTGAACGAAGCGATCCGGCAGTTATTTACTTTGTAAGACTCGTACACAAAATGGAGTAATTCAATTATGCAAGTTTGCCTGCGAAAGAACGCGTGCAGGGCTTCCACCTTTTTACGTTTTTTAACTTCAAATATTTGTACTCAACCTGAAATTAATGTTGAGTTTAGCGAAAGTTTCAATTTTCTATGGTACACTGCTCGTTAATTGAATCTTTGATTACGTTTATAAGGGAAGATCGAGTTGTTGGATTACTTAAGTATTAATTCCCCAAGAATTAATGACTTTTTACAATCCCGTCGTGACTTAAATTCGTATTACCATTCCGTAAATTGTAAAAGTGAAAAAACATCAATAGAAATATCGCGTTTTTCACAGCAAACAAAGTATTTCAATTTAGTGATAACTAAGTCAATAAAAATATTTTATTGACTTTTTCGTAAATTTTATCAGCTTTGATAGCACATTGATGTATTAAAATATACATATAGTGTTTATATAAAAAATATATAGCATTATTTAATTTGCGATGCCACTTGTATAGTTAAATTTGCAATCATCGTTTTTTTTCCAGCCTTGTAACTCGTTTAGAATGCGTTTTATTAATTTAATGAATTTATATCTGTATGCGTCATATTATGCCGACAAAATTTTTTGCTCGCTACACCTCGCGCACGAAGCGTCTCGCACGAAAGTGGAAAATTTTCGTGATAACGAGGTCTGCTTTCGCGCAATAAATGTCCGTTGTGCAACTGATTGTGCACGTGTCCTCGCCAGTATACGCGTATCTGCCTGATGCGACATGGTTGAAAGTGTTACATAACAACCCCCTAGCTACAGGGACACTTCAATTCCGTGGCAAATTGTCGCAGCTTGATGTATTGGTAGCTTTATGTTAGCAAGATACAATGCGCGATCACGGCGGGGAATACATTTTTTAACGGCTAACATAAATACAAAATAATGAATAGAAATATTTACGTAGTATCTGAAGAAAAACACATTGGAGACAATACTTGGGTTATTCATGCAGGAATTTGCTTTTCTAATATTTAGCGAAAGAGATATCGAAGTGAAAATATATTCTGGAAGGTGTGTGCAGATAGTACCGCGAATTATGCAAACATGCGTTTTAACAAATCGATTTATTGAAGCTGATGAAACATAAGGAAAAGCCAATAAAATAGTTTCACTTGTTTTTCAATCAATTGAAATACTTGGCTGTAAAGTAGTATCGATTTAAATGAAATTTTTAAGAGTAGCAATACTTTTTCAACTTTTTAATAACATAAAATTACGTAGCATGCATTAAATGGATAGTTCAGAAAGTGAATGAACGATGACATTTTTAAACTAACAATTAATGTATATGAGAGAAAGGTTGAAAGTATCGTTAAAAAAGTTACAAGGCTCGCGACGAGGTACAGTATTCGCATATTCTGGCAGCAATTTGCAGAATATTTCGGATAGATATTCGCGATCGTGTATTACTAGAGGTATGTACTTCGCCCAAGATAATAAACCCCTTCGCGTTCCTTCTCTCTTCACAAATCCAAATTTATCGCGAAATTATGCAGTCAATTGTGACGCCACAATGTAAATTGCGCCAAACATGCATCATACGAGTTCGGCAAATCAGTCGGGATTCGAATGAATATTCCGAAGTCCAACCACGAAATAACTTTCTTCTTTCGAGCTCGGCGATATTTTTCGCGTTTTTGTTATTTTTATTTCAACTAAATAATTTAATCGTGGATATTCGAATAAAGTATTTGAATGCAAAAAAATAAGATCAATTATTTGTTTATCGCTTGTCAAGATCTACGATAAGTTTCACTTAAAAAAAAGAGGAATAGATTTGGGGAAAACGTTTTTAATATTAATTGTTGAATTAATGGACAAGCAATACCAATCAGACAGCCCCGCCGCTATTGTTCACGACCGTTTTCTCCGCGGGGTCGGTGTTGTTGTTAGAATTCGTCTTGATGATATCCATTTGGTTAGACTTCGTGTTGTCCCTCGGCCCGTCCAGGAAGTAAGTTATCATACTGCCCTTCCCTTTGACTTGGATCGTTCCGCGGCACGTGAGCGGATATCCTTTAGTGACCAGAATATCGTGAACCTCCTGGGTGACTTGAATCCCGTCTAATACGCCAGTAGAATCCATCCTGGAGGCCACGTTCACGGCGTTGCCCCAGATGTCGTACTGTGGCTTCCTGGCACCGATCACGCCGGCGACCACCTGCGCAATCCACGTCGCGTATTCAGTCTTTTCTCCTTTGAAAATTCTCGACAGCTATGCCGAGATTTTCTTTCTCGCAGCCTGGGTTCGAGTGCTATGCGGACGAAATAGTAAGAATTCGATGTGCTATGAGAGAATGTCGCGGAGGAATTGTGCGTTTAACGCGGGAACATTTAAAGTTGAGTCACCTTCAGTGTTAAAACGATTAAAAATTAATACACCAAACAGTTTTCAAGATGTACCAAATAAATCTGTGCATAAAAATTTTCAGAGAAATTGGTATCAAGCGCATTCTCTGTCTTCTCAATTAATTTAAAAGTGATAGAAAATATTATTTTGCTTAAATCATTGTTGTTGCAAGTTGTCAATTTTCGAATTCTCTTTCGTGCGTTTCGTCGCTGCGTTTAACTTATGAGTCATTTACAATGGACGTAATGGTACAGCGTGCGAAAATTGCTCGCTTCACGTTCTTCAACATTACCGGTCCGATGTTGATGCCCACGCGCATACGGAAGTTATTAAAGCTGTGTTCATTGACATAGGCCAGCTGCTCGCGGATTCGTAGGGCGTAATCCGCCATAGCGACTACGTGCTTGAAATCTCGCATGTCGCAGGTGCTTTTCGTTAGGCCTGAAGCAACAGAAAGAGAGGGAGGGAGAGAGAGATAAGGGTGAACTTTGCGACGATGGCGGTGTCTCGATCGCATTGTCCTAATTTTAATGACGAGTCCGCGTTGTTAGGAAATTGTTAGGAAATTGCACGAAAAGTCAAGTAGCCGTAGGAAATTAGATCTGCCTTCGTGAAACTAAGAGAAACTCTATCGCAAGAGTTAAAACGGGGAATTTTTGACGTGAGCTTAATGCCAGACTGCATTTGGTGGCGATAACAAATAGATAAGTTAGTTACCAGCGTACGCTGGAAAGAATCAAATTCGATTAATTTCGATCGACTAGTGATTAATTGCACGCGCAGTGCCGTTCTCTTCTGAAGCAGCATAAGAGCCGATGGTACGGAAATGAGAGCAAAACGGACGAAAGGCTCGTCGAGTAGCGATACCGCCAAGACTTCGCAAGAGACATACCCGAAGCGGCCATATACGTAGCGCCCGTACTCTTGATCTTCTCGATGTACTTAAATTGCTCCTCGGCGAGTAACTCGTCGAAGTCCGCGATGATTTCGTTGAGAAGCCTGAGGCATTCCACGCCCTCGTTATTCGCCTCGAGCTCTACGTAGAACTCGGAAAAATTCGGTATCGAGGCGAACATGATGCACACAAAGTCGCATTGTTCGTGGTATAATTCCTGCGAAACAATCGACGTCATAGTTTTGGACACATCCCTGTTTAGATAGAAACCTTTGGCAAAAGATTGGAATATTTCGTGGCAATCTTGCTTTTCAGTCTTGCCACTGATAGACAGTCATTATTAATTTATATAAACAACAATTATTTCGATCATTTTAATTTTGAACTTTCGGTACGTGCAAAATTTTTTATTCTGAAAGTTTATTTTGGTCGTTTCGGCTTTTCTACGGAAATAAGTCAGGACTGAATTTCGTACAAACGGCGTTGAAATTTATACATATATATCTAGTTTCTAATTTGGTATATCAAATTTAGAATCGCTTTTGTCGCAGGACAGCACAAATTAAGCAAATAGGTGTACATATTGTTGGAATTCAGTCTGGAATCTGGAGATTGGAGGATTTAACACGTCGGTTGTCAGATGTTCTTAGTTTATGCGTACAGCTGGGGCGAAAATTTGAAGCTCTAAGGGTAATCCTTAATTGAATCGTCAAATTGCGATATTAAATATGCGCGTATCTAAGCGATCTTTATGCGGCAAGTGAGGATTGTCGTACGAAATTGTTTGGGATTAATGGTTAATATATTTGCGATTTAATTAGAGGAAGAACGGCAAAGCGAAGGGACAAATGCTTTTACGAAAATGTCGCTAGCACGTAAATTGGAAGAAAGATGAAACGCAATTAACTTTATTAAAGTGAACTTTGTATACACAGTAAGCCTCTATTCTATATACATTGTTTTCCAGTTGCAAATTGTTGTGCAATCTATAATCATGTAACCTCGTTAAGAAATGGCAGAATGTATTATGAGTGGCTTAGTCTTTGTCTTTATGTCTATTGTATCTCGAGCACTTGTCACGTATCAAGATACACAAAAATCGATCGGTAATTAGGCCAAACGTATAAACCATTGAAATATCTAAACTGTTTTATTTCACACGGAGATGTAATAGGTAACATTCGTTATATCTTATGTGTAAAGCTGGGGCGAAAATTTGAAACTCTAAGGGCAATCCTTAATTGAATCGTCAAATTGCGATATTCAAGATGCGCGTATCTAAGCGATCTTTATGCGGCAAGTGTGGATTGTCATACGAAATGGTTTAGGATGCTGTGCTTTGTGCATTCAGAAAATTGTATTTAAAAAAAATTGTTTTTCGAATTCTCTTGATGGAACTTACGTCTGAATTAACAGTGGACAGAAAATGGGCGGCCACGTGTTCCGGAAGTATATTCGCGAGCAATTTCTGGTTGTAGGCCTTCAAGTGTTCCATTTCCTCTTTCTCCTCGGTCGCTTGCAACTTCCACAGGAAATCCAATCTGTATTGGTACATAGTGCACGTCAATATTCCTCGCCTATATATCTGCCATGAAAAATATCTCAACAAATTACATTACGTTCTCGAGAGGTCTTATGAAGTATATTGATATCTGTGATTTTAGAATTTTTTATGTGTACAATGATGGACAGAATACGACACTTCTTTTTCAATGAGTTTAGGCACGCGCATCTAGATTCGGGTTTACGTTCCGAAACATTTTTTCCGAGGAAAATAAAAAGAAAAACAACCATTCTGCCCATCGCTGTGCATGCCGCGCATTTTTCAAACACAATTGTAATCAGATTTTTATGAATCTACACCCGGCGCACGTCTTTTGAGTAACATATTTGCTTCAATTAGATTTCGAAATGTCAATATATTCATAAAGTATCCAGTATAAATTTACTCGCGCACCTCTCTAGACAGACACGCGGCATCTATCTCGACTATGAAATTATTCTGCGGGAATCAGTTCATGAGATCGTCGATCCACGACATTGTTCGCTACGAGATAAAGGCCCTCGTGGGAAATTCCACGAGGGCCTCAAAGGTTTATAACGTGCAAGTTCGGGATGTATCTACGAGCTGACGTTGCGTAAGTTTCGGGGAAGGAGGAGGTGGGGGCGAAATGTTAAAGTGTAAACGCGTTCGAATGTTCGACCTGTAGGTCGCCTCTGTGTGCTGGGAGTGTGCTACTAGGCAGGCCATGAAGAAAACCACTAGTACACCCGCCAACCATCTTCCAGTGGGCTCGACGTTGTCCTCATTTAGTGCCTGGTAAATGCTGACCCCGAGATAACAAGCCACGACGATGCTCAGTACGGCTACTTTAAAGACTAGCGTTAGGATCTGATATACCGCGCAGGTTACCATCACTAGCATCACCAGAACCGGAAACAACTGCAATCAGTGATAGTTGCGGAATGTTAGTCGATTTTTCTGGTTTCGTTAAAATCGCTCTCTACGGTTACTCGTGCCAAAAGTCTCCTATTAACGTAGAATCGTGCGAGAAAAACGAATGCGCTCCCCAATTGTAGATATGTTATCATTTCTCAAATTTAATCGTTTTGATCGCTTAAAGTTTAACACGTGAATTTTGGATTATAATATTTCATTATAGGATTATGAGTTCGTTAGACTTGCACAGTGTTTTTTTCCCCGTCAGTTAGGGGATCGCAAGTGTAACCTCTTCTTTCGAAGTACTTCTAATTTCTTTCCTTATTATCCGCGTGCCTTTCGCGACTTCGCGGACTCGAGCGAAGGCTCATTTAATAACCAAATGTCTTTCTATTCGATGCCGATGCCACGTTTATATTTAACTTACGTCGCAGAAAAGAATATAATCACAGATGCCGGTACTCTTTGTTGGTACTTTCATTACGCTGGGATTCCCTCTCAGCCGCTCGTCGGTGGACGTGTTATTGTTGTCGCAAGCCTCACTTCCGGTCAGCGTAATCTGTAGCGAGAAAAAAAATGACACGGACCGGCCATTATTTTACGCAGAACGTCTCGATCGCTTGTGCAGTAAATGCACAATCTGTCGATGTTCTTTCCGCATGTGATTCTATCGCGAATGTTCGCGGCAACTATTATTCCGCGGCATATATGATTAATCGCAGTCTCGACGCTCGCGTTCGATTTATCGCCAAAAGTTTTAGTGTCGCAGGCTCTGATTTATGCGCTATAGTTTTGACATAACGAGTTTACCGAAGCAAACACCGAGATGTTGAATTTAAAAAATGAAACTGGGAGAGAGAGAGAGGGAGGGAAAAGCATATGCCGAAAGCTCGGCGAAGTTACGAATAAATCATTTGTTCAATATTACGCGTGATTAATGTCTCATAAGGCTAATGGATCTTATATTTCTTGGTTTCCTGAATATTAAAATTTTCACATTATTGAACTTGTTCGAACGTTAAACATTTGTCCACGTGAATATTTCCGAGGTTTCGAAGTTCGTGCTATTGCAATAATCGTAAAAATAAGGTGACGCGAATATTTTTTTTATATTCGGAATGTCGTTCTATCGCTGCCAAGGAATGTTTAGGTGGCGAAATTTGACGTGAAACGTGAAAACAACAGCCGCATGAAATTTCGATTACTTACCAGCGGTGATAATACCGTGATGAACGTGAGAAACACGACGATAGACGCGATACTCTGCGCGATGATGCGATTCTCGAAGATCTGTAACGCCATGCTTCTCACCCATTCTGGCACCCTCTGCAACACCCGCAACGATTATCCGCTTTTCTCTCGGCTAATTAAACCGGATAAATAAAGGACATGATCCGCGGGATCATCGGGAGATTAGTGGGCGCGCTGCGACCAGGATCGCTGTGGTTTCGGCAGTGACCTGGAAGCTTGCCACTTGGTCAGGGTCAAAAGGAAGTGGCACTCTTCCAAAGAGTTTTGCCATCGATCCGACGTCATACGTGACATATCGCGCGATTTATATAAACCGCAATTATACACACGGACGTATATCTTCACATGATAGCCGCGAGGAAGGAAGCAATTGCGAGTGTGTAGCTTAGCGTTTCCGGGGGGAAACTTGTACGTGCATTCGAAAGAATATGTTGCCGGTAAATACAAGGTATATACCCGGAGACACTTGTAAGCTCTTACCTCGTTCTTTTCCGCCAATAAAATGCCATTGACCAGGGCTATCACCAGTATGCTAATCGCCGTGCAGATGTAGAAGTATATGCTCCTACGGGGACAAAGGAGATATTTTTAACGCGATTTTTCACGAGATTCTTCTTGCCAAACATTTTTCAACCGTCGTCGTCAGATTTATGTCGCCTTACGTTAACTTATCGAACGATTTTCGCAAAAGTGTCTATAAATATTGGAACGGAGAACAATTCGACGTTAGTAAAGTACGAGTAGACTCTACACATCGGGTCTCGAGAGTGTAGTAAAAGAAAGATATCGCTACCGAACTATATAGAAGGTAGGATTTATCGGCACGTGTATTTACCCGGCGAGGGTGATGGCTATTGCGACCACAACGACCATGTAGACGAAACCGGAGCACACAAAATAAGCCGAGAGCATCCTGTCCCTCTCGCGCGAGTACTGCAACAGGTTATTAAAACAATATCACGCATTGCTTTCGACGTTTCAGTATACGAGCTGTGTTTACTGCGAGCGGACGCGCTTTTAATCATCGGTTATCGCGGGCAATTTCGTTGCCGACTTCTTCTCGCAAGAGAAACTGCAGAATTCCGTTAAATCGATTACGACGCGCAATTCAATCACGCGGAATCCGAATAATCCAAATACACGCTTAGCGAATTAACCGAAATTAAATTTAAACGACCTTCTATTAACGTGAATTACCGCATCGATTGGTAGGTCGTGCTCGATTGTATACGAGGACAGTTCAATACGCAATTACAACTCGCGTTTCACCTCTAATATTATTTCTGTTTGAATTAATTACATTTCTGAATAAAATCGGAAATCACAAAATTTTTTTTGTAAATGCAACTTTTAAGGTATTCCATAAAAATAGAATTTTTTAGTGAACGCAATTGCGTTAATTAACGAGTCAAGTTACAGTTTCATATTGAGTTTTATTTTATCGAATAAAGTTATTAGATAAAACCGTAAAAAGAAAACGGTAAACATTCTATAACAAGTTGAATATATTACGATAATCGATATCCATTTTGATTCGGAGAACATTATGCGTCTTGGAATATAATTTACCTTTTCTTCAACATCTGGTCTTTGAAATGTCAATATAAACGGCGTACAATGCTCCGCTCTCAATCGATCTATGCTTCTAGCATCGATCGCTCTCATCAAGTATTCGTTCACTTCATCTTCGGGATCCTTATCGCACTCAATGGTTTCACCGAAGCCTAATCTGTTGAAACGTACGCAACAAGTATTATTCGAGTATAAAACGCTATCGTAAAGCTTACTCGATGGCGCATTTATTCATCGTGTAATTCCATCGTAACATCTGTTACGGATTAGCACGTTACTTTATCTATTCTCTACTACGATATAGGTACAATTTTTTATTTTACTCATCGCGTCACTTATTTTTTAAGGACGAACAATGTGAATTTATTTTACAGCTGCCTGTGCGAAATCGGACAATATTTACGATGTAAAAATGTAATAATTATGATTGCTTTCTAATTGAGACGGAATTAGGTAGCGTTTGACTGTCTCGTAAAGGCAATTTTGGAAATTATTTAGGCGATAAAACTGTAGTATTACGTGGCATTGTAATGTCAAGGGTTAGGAAATTAAGCAGAAATAACAGAGGAGCTCCTTACTTAGTGTGTTTTCCATGTTGCGAACCGTGGCCCATAACTCTCATCTCTTTGGACACATTACCATTCGCCGGGAAGGTTTTTCGCATCCCAGAACTAGTTATGTTATCCTTAAATGTGTCTCCCGGGACAATCAAGTAGGTTCTGATGTTATGGTCCTTTAAGTACGCGTTCCTCTCACCCCCGCGGCCTTCCTCGACTTCATAATACCCGCCCAAGCAATCCAGAGTCTCTTTTGTGATGTGCACACGCCTGCGAAACACCATACCTTCTGTTAAATATTAACTTCGTCGGCATGTAACGACCCGATATTAAGAAAACTGCCTTTCGAAAAGCATATGTTTGCGATACGGTTTTACGTAAAGTTTTACGCACAAAGGACCGAAAGGTCCTTACACAAATCGAAGTAAAGTGCGCAGAAGTTGTGCGGGATGTACCGACGTAATTTATACCGTCCGCCAATCGAGGCTAAGTTGAAGAGGGCAAGTCAGTCGAGGACTGACAAACCTCGAGCAAAATTGTACTCACCCGGGTATGCCTCCGCTCTCCATGTAATTGGCTAGGGTCACGTCGTTGCTCCAAACATCAAACTGCCATTTTCTCAGACCGAGAACCCCGCAGTGAACCCGGCCCGTATGGATACCGACTCTCATATTCACGTTCACGGCCATTACTTCGCGAACCAATCTAGGGAGATACGGACGCGAGAATTTATTGTTTCCCCCGTCATTAGGCGTAGATGGATAACTATCGTCCGAGTTTGTGACAACGAGAACAAACTTTCTCGCCATCAAGTGATTATTTCAGTGTCCGATGCCTCGGAGCGTCGGAGAAGTTTCCGAGTATTTTTGTTATTAACGAAAGAAGAAAGGAACACTTGTGTGTAAATGTTGATTTTTGCGACAAAGTCGCCCATTCGAGCTGGTCCTCGATTACAATGACTGGCTCATCAATCTTTTTCTTACGTGCATGGCTTCCCAAACGCGTTTCGTACAATTTCTTGACTTACTTTAACGTTTTGCATGCAGCAAGCTATTGTATCTCGATCGCGAATGAAGCAGCGGCCAGCTCGATTAAAAGAGACTTATGGCGAAGGTTTAACGCAAGATTATCAAATTGAAATTTAAACTCGTACGCTCGTAAGAAATTCGTCTGCATGCAGCGACCTGTGTGGGTACCGGGGACCTTTCATAACGATGCGAATCGACCTCAATCGCACGTATATCGCACTCTCCGAGGAAATCTCCTCTTTGATGATGAAACGCGTTTTATGAAAACACGAAACGAACCAAACATGGGATATGTAGCGCGCAGATACAGCTTCGCCGGAAGTTCTGTGGTCGTCTCATAGATCTAAGCGAAAACATCTTTATTGGTCAGATGTTGCTTTGATCTACCTACCTAGTTTGTGACCTTCTTACTCCTTTCTTATTCTCTTTGTATCTATTTATTTATCTCCTCTTCTCGGCGGCTTTTGAGATTTTATCTTTAACTATTTCTGTCTTGTGTTCCCTTCGTTCGCTATCAAGCGAAGATAAGGAGTATTACGTAGATCTTTGATGTTGTTGATAGAACACGTGACAGATTTATTCTGCTATTTTGCAATTAAATTTATTCGCGTTCTAAATCAGGACGCGGTTATCGATTACACTTTATCTATTTATGTATGTATGGTATATTGATCTTAAATACGGCGTGTAATGGAGAAAATATCATATTGTTCTTTGACAAAAAGATTATAATGAAAGCTTGACGAAACTATTGCGCGAGAGGCGAAGGGATGTATAGACTTACGTTATTGCATCGATCATGTCCAATCCCATTTCTACGCAACAGTGAGCGTGATCGGGCCGTGGCTCCGGAAGTCCGGAAACGCAATAGTAACAGTCTCCGAGGAGCTTTATCCTGAGGCAGTGGTGCTCAGCGGCTAGCCTGTCGAACCTGCGGGAAATTTCCGAGAATTCAATACGTAACAATTTACAATATCAAGGAAATTTAACTGTTGAGCGTGGGCATCTCTACCTCAGAGAAATCGGAAAGGAGCGCTTTACGTGGAAATATTATGTAGATCTCCGGCTTTTGCCAGTCAAACCAACTTCTACGTTTCATAACAACGCGTATAGAAATACTCGTTACCTTTTCCCACGTAACCCCACACTTGGCGAAACTTTTGTAATATTTTCCTGTGCCTAGGCACGCAATATTAACTTTTTCACCTTTGTCGCATTTTTCTTGTCGACTTTTTTCATTACATTCTTTTTTGTTATTGAATCTCTAACAAAATTTCTAATGCTATCGTCACCTCGCGTTATCTTTCTTCACGTAATCTTCACGTAACATCGACACCGAATAGAATTATATGGGATAAATACGGTGCGCGCGTTAAATTAATTTGTAATGACAGAGAGATGACGCGTTAACAAAAGTAAGGACACTAATAAACCGGGGGATAATCGGTTTATTCAGATTAGATATTCAGCAACGTCGTTCCGCGTCGCGCATATTATACGAAATTAATTCAGGGCGCCAAGAGAGAGAAGGGCGATATTAATATTTCACGCGTGCACCAAATCCACATAACGCATAGTGTATATTATGTTAATCTAGTTTAGTATGATACGCAGAAAATAACAGTCCCCGACGGAGTTACGTATACGCAACTCAAATGGTAATTAAATCAATTATTGACGCATTACCACCAAGTCTTTGAGATAATAGAGTTCCGCCACTTTAATATTAACATTGAAATATAACCGTATTACGCAACATCTATCCACTTATGCGCCATATAAAATGCATAAAAGACCGTGTGTGTTTGGCAAATACACTTTGCATAAAGAATGCCCGATGATTAGTTTGTTAATTCGATCTGCTTAATATCCAATGGATATACATGTATGTCCAATGTAATTTTTGAATGAAGCCGGTTCGCAGAAATGTCATCTCATATTTTTCATGAAGATTCGACGTTGTTTACACATTGATCATTTGTCACTCCCTATTTTCCGTCCCGAACATTTTTTTTGAAGGGGCTTTTCTGTCTTCTCCCATGGGGCTGAAAGCGTTTCATTCGCAGACTACTGGAAAGTGATCTCTGCTGTACTGATACATAAAAGCGGACATCATCGTGTGGAATGAAAGCGGTCTTTATGACCTCTTAGCAAATCCCTCCTGGTAGTAGGATAAGTACACCCTATTGACCCGAAAAGTCACTGGGGACGCAAAATCCATAGCTATCGAAAGACTCTGAGCACTTGTAGGACATAAGGAATACGATCGAGGGAAGCTTTAAGAGCGAAGAGAGACACTCTTGATACAAATGCAGCATTTGATAATATATTTATTAGAAAGTGCAGCTTAATGAATGCAAACCTTGATTCAACGCACGGAATATAATTTTATGAATATAATTTTTCCGCGAATTTAAAAAATTATATTATTGAAATCTTGTAGGTCCTTTCTGTAAGAAAACATAATGACAGATTTTCGATAATATTAATTTAATATTAAAATTAACTCATGGCTTGTGAAATACAAGCACATTCCGATGTCAAATTGATTTTTGACAATCTCTCCGTGAAATTTCAAAAAGAATTCGCTGATATACAAAAGATTTTGTTGGAGGAACAAGAGTGTTTACAAGACTTAAGAGATCAGAGACAATAGAGTTGGGGGAAGGAAACGAAAAGAAATTGATTTTTCGATCGAATCGAATGGGTGGAAATACACATCGTGGATATAGTAATCGGCTACGATTCTTCTAAACATTTTCTGACTAGTAAATAAAAATAGAAAAAAATTTCAGTGTGCGCATGATTGCAAGTAGAATCGCTCGGCGATTTTCTTAAGATTTATTGACCGTGCTTAAGTAGCATTTTCCTGACTCTCTCAGTAGTAAATTCCCAAAAGTTATAATAATGGCATTTTATTTTTGAAAATACTAACTTAATAGCCGTATTTCTTTCGGAGAAATTTGCGATTAGCGAGAAGTTAATTGAGAATTTGTTGAGAAAAGCACAAAATGATGTACAGAGTTTTTATATTATGATATAATTTTTTATATTTTATTATCTTTATTAAAATCATCAACGACGCTGACAATTTGATTAAGAACTGTTTATTCTAATACGCGTTCTGTTATATCGCACATTGTTTATTACATTCTATTATTATATTTCTTACCGTGCAAAAAGTTCGTTGAGCAATCTGACGAGCTCTTCGGCAGTGCATTGATCGGAGAGCGAGGTAAATCCACAGATATCGGCGAACAAAATGCTGAAATATTTGGTAATAATAAAATTAGTTATTTTAGGTGAATTAATTTGAAAATTAATTTCCCCGGCTACGGTCTCTGAGTAGGTACTTTTGTAGAGTTTCGTAATTACTTTAACATCAACACAGGCCTCGAATTAGCCACGGGCAAGTCGCGAGTCATACATTTTCGAAAGGGGAAACTAGAAATGGAAAAATTGTCGCAAGTTCGCGGAAACTCCGTCAAGTTAAATGAACATGGCATTTGCTCTTTGCGAATTCGCCGATTAAGTTAGATTGACCTGAGCTCGGTGAGACGTCTGATACGAGAGATTGGTTGTAACATCTCAACCCACTTCAAACCAATCTAGAATTCTCTCTATGCAGCCACGTGTGCTTATCATGTTGCGTGCACAGCACCGTGATAAATCGTCAAGTTTTGAAGCATCTGGCGTGAGTGCATTTCAGGACGATCATGCATATCATCTCATACATACTGCATAATGTGCTCACGATAGTGTAATTATTTGTAATAATCCCGGTGACGTTACAATATCGATGATAAACTATGCCAAACTACATTCCTCTGATTTGTCAATAATTTCCAGCGAACTGCGTTTGACTAAACGTAGCGTGTATTTTACGAAGAGTTTAAAATCCGAAAACGTGCAGATTTTATGACGGGGCAAAAAGTCTGCCGTTTATGCCGCAAGCAAGGATTACAAAGTTTAACTTGCCGCGAATTTCAGTTCAAGTAGCGGGCATGCATAGAGAGCGTAAAGTATAAAATAGTTATGTAAATTCCTTTGAGCTTAGTAACAAAGCAAAACTGGGTCTCATTTGCAAAATGTCAACGTGACATTATCGAAGTGACACCTCGATTCTTTTTAAGGTGCGCGCCTTAAGTGGCTGATATTCGTTCGCGGACCATCGCATCAGCGCGCAGCGCGTACCTGACGTTCTCATGTCTTTGAATATAAATTTTGTGAAACATCGTGTCCTTCGGCTTTCCCGCTATATCGGCTTTCATCTCCATGGCGACGTGCCTTGGTAATACGCTGAGCAAAAGCCTCTCCTGAAAAATAAGTTATAATTAACTTTAGGATATCTACACGTGTCTAAATTTCAAAAACTATAAATCTAAATAAATAATCATCTAAATCAAAATAGAGATAATAAAGTACGTATAACAGCTGTAATAAAAATTAAATTCAGAAGTAGAAATTAAATTATAACACAATAAATTATTATTATATTACGATTTATAGGCGTGAGTACATCTGTGAGACGTATAATATAACTGCGAAAGTTGGTGAAATTCCAGATGTTCTATATAATAATTAAAATGTAATTTTCTTCATCTAATTTTACTCCTATAAAATAATGTCGTTAATTACGTTACGGTTCATATTCTTCTCTCGCGAGGTTGTCATAAATAACATAATTAAAAGTAATTAAATATTTTCTTAGATTTATTGTTCTACCAAACGAATTCTTATGTATACATATAGTAACGGATTAATAGCAGCCATTATTAAATTAGTCTGTCAGAATAGATCTTCTAATGTCCTCTTGAGGGATCTGGAGGATCGTAATGGATGAGCAAGCTTGGGGGACACGCGGGTTAATATAGACGTAAGAGCTAAAGTGCGTTATTCAATAACTACTATGTGCTATTAATCCAGAATGCACGTGCACACTTGTTACATAAGTATACTTCATCCTTGCATTCATATGATCGAAACCTCCCCTAAGTTGATAATCGCAGATTCTCTGAATGATTTCGAAGCAATATCTGTCACGATGCTCCGATACATTTTTGGAATTGCAAGCGATCGAAAGTAAAAAGAATTTTTACACACACTCGCGTCGCATTTGAATAATAATAATAAAATCTAATTATTTAGACTCCGGTGGATTCTACGTTTTTCTGAAATCTTTAATCTTCTCCGCTTAGTCGCGACAAATTTTCTAGCTCAGCCACGACATTATTTCGTGGTAAATATTTTTTTTTAATATTTCTGCGGTATTTTCTTTTGTACTCGACGTCTTGAGATTTTCGATCTCGAAATCTGGCGTCAAGTATCGCGGAAAGCGGCACATTGCACGAGCTCACGGATGTTCCCACGATTGTCGATTGGAAACCTTCCCGGTATCGTAAGCTAAAGCGGGAAGAGTCAGCCTTCCAATAGCCAGTAATCTTTTCTATTCCGCGGGGGATCATGTACATCGAACTGACACGGCCTCGGTTAACACAGACGGGCGAGAAATATACAACGAGCGGCGTACATTGTTTGAAACGTAGAACTCGTCAACATCGTGGGAACCTCTCAAGTGCAGGCAAAGTCGACGACGCATTCGACAACTTCGCGTTGATGGTCGATACGCGCGGACGTAGTTGTTGTGTGCGCTTTTAGAATCTCCACTGCATCGCGATGTGTAAATCCACGTGCAATATAGACACGTCGCGGTTCGATTTCGATTCTATAAAGCGTCACAATTATTTTTAACTGACTGCTACACGTGGACTGCTACGCGTTTATGTTGCCGACGATGTTTTAGCAATTAAACATTAAATACGTAAATAAGAGATAATTTTAACCTTGTTATCTTTTGTTTATAAGTAGAGATTATTCAATGAATTATATTTCGAC
>NW_011967186.1:30487-40064 GCF_000949405.1 Vollenhovia emeryi
CTTCCATAGTGCGCGAATGTGATCCGCCTTGTCGTTCTTAGCGATCGAGGCGATCCTCGGTTATCAGAGGAAGACGATACGTTGACGATACATCAGCATTTCGGTGCATGTTCGTCGTTGTTAAACGCATACCCGTACGTTCGGCGTGGGTGATTCGACGGCGATGTGTCGCATATACGGGATGAGCATGGGCGATCAACGAGCAAGCGTGAACAATAGCCGACTGATATCGCAACTGTTCATGGATTTCTGATTAATGGTATAAAGCCGCCTCTCGTCATAGCAGCGTTGTGATTATACGTGAACGAGAGATAAGATGCTATCTTTAATAGACTTTAATAGACTTGGCAGCCTGCCGGCGATTATTTCGGTTTCCGTTATTTTTGTACGCCGCTGGAAATAAACCATAATCAGAGAATTCTGATCGCGATCCTTGTCGCACAACGATATTTTAAGCTCTTTAGAAGTGCGATAAAGATATTTAGCGGTGGGTTATATTAGTTACAGTGTTGCATACTCTACGACGAAACAGGTAAAAATAAAAGTATGAGTACACGATGAAACAAGAAGCGGGCAGAAATTAGTAAAAATAAGTCTCGGCGAAAGAAAGTAATAACAAATGAGAGGTAGTAATAGTAGCAGTGAAATGCAGTAATGACAAAGTTAGAGCTGCCTGTTCATTACATTCGTCCATTTGTCTCAGAAATAAGGGAAGCGCTTCCTCTGTTTCCAAGTACCTCTGTTTCCGTTGTTTAAAAAGTTTACTTTAACTAGGAGTGGGTACTTTAACAGGGCCGACTGAAAATACGCGAGAGTTGAAAAAAATAGTTGATGAACAATCGGCGCACTCTATTTTATTAAAGCCCTTGTACCTCGGCAAACAGTTCGTCCATTATTTTCCGACTGTTGGACAACACGTTCACACGAAATAAATTCAAAGCCCGGGGCTTTGTTGGCCAACCGCCGTATTTCGGTCGGATTCGCACGCTTTTCAACGCGGACGTCGTTTTATTTTAATACGCGCAGTGCCAAAGTTCTATAAACGGTAAAGCGACACGCGCGTATCGAGCCCGCGATATCATAAAATAATAATTATACTGCAATATCGTTTAACATATTTCCCGCGGAATAAAATTCTCACAAAGCCACGCGCGTGTTAAAAACAACACGCGCGGGCAAGGAATTGAACAAGTGCTGTCCAGTGAGCACGCAGTTTGATTTCGCGCATTGCTGAACAATAAGCTTACTTCTTTTTTTATCTTTGACGTAAACCATTGCTCTCCCGTTATTTGCCAGGTTGAGCGTGAGATATGATTTATGGAAAATTTGCGTATTTTATTCCATACTATAAATGCGGTTATTAAACATTTTCTCCCGCGTACCTAAAAAAAGCGCAATTTCTCGTTATTTACCAATTCAAAAAATTATTATTTGACGTCATGCAATCACGTATTATTAATTCGATATGTGAAAAATGCAAATGCGACTTCATGAAAGGTTGCGCATTTCTGAAAGCGACGTTCGAGTTTTCGCTACGCGGGAAAAGCTTGATTGTGAATTTACCGAGAAATCTGCAGAGATGAAAGAATGCGTAACGATTTTGAGTATTTTCTATACACACATTCACCTATATACGCGCGACGACAATCGTTCGTGAAATGTTCCATCGGCGAATCCTTTCGGATCTTCAAATGGAAGTCCAAATCGAATCGCTCGTTATCGCCATACTCTGAATTCTTTGTGCAAGAGATTTCTAATCGCACGTCCGACAACGACAATATTATACGCGAGCCTCGGATCAGCAGCTGCGCCTTTTCATCTTCGACTCTCGCAGCTGATTGACTTCGCGCTGGGTATTGTGCGGATATTGGCTATATAGCATCTGACGTTCTTTAGTTGTTCTTGCAGATTCTCAATTTGCCGAGAAAGCTAAATAGTTGCTCGCGAAAAATTCGCGAGATCTCACCGTCATGATTTTTATTTAGCACCTCTTTAAAAGCTTCCTTACTTAATATGTTCCAATCGGAATTCTGTCGATACTATGTTACGTACTATCGGAAAAGAAAAGACTTTAATTAGTTCCAGAGGTCGATTCTGTGAGGTTTTCCGCATGTATATAAATGCTTTTCACTTAGTCGGCGTTTTGCGAAAGTGTTTCAACTGAAGTAGTTAAGACGATTTTGCGCATTTCAACGGAAAGCCGACATTGTATGAATAAAAACCTAAAAACATTATTTATCAAGCTCGTACAGCAAATTGTGACGTATAGGTATAGTGTAATATGGAAAATGAGGAAATCAAATGTCATAATCCATTATTAACTTGACAACCGCTTCTTAACATTATGAATATCAATCAAGTGATACTTCCTTGTTTCAGGGATATGCAAAATTGCTAGATGTGTTAAAATAATTAAAGTTTTCTTTTTTTCGTTTCTTTAATTTCTCCGGGAATCCACTTTTACAATTATTTAAATTTCTATATTGATTTTTGTGGATGAGAATTTTTTAATGTACGTTTCCCGATTGAACTATCCGAGCAATATTGGCGGTTTCTGAACATAGGACACAACTCCCCTTTGTGCATTCACGTGCGGTTTACATTAATGGCGTCATTAATAATTAATAAAGGCGTCAATTACTGGAGATTCCGGTAGAATGGCGGGCCACGGGAATGATAACGATCGTTACTTCCATGGCATGGTTTTATCAATGTCGATTAGAAGATTATTGGATCTGACGTTAAAACAGATCTCTCAATTGTGGTCTCCGTTGTGTCTCTATATATAATCGTCTTCCTTACCATTAATAGAGAATTGTGTCATTCAAGTTAGCCGTATTTATTTATGGGAGAAACACGAGAATAGTTTGCTAAAATATTATAGAAAGAAATCCTGCTCTTTATTGAAGTTTCACATTGAAAAAGGAATATATTTTTAATACAAATGTCATTTTTAAATACTTTAATTAACTTTAATAAATAGAACTTCCAACTCCCTTTTTATATATTGCTTGGTACATATTTTATATGCGAGGAAAAATCAGATTTCCCAATGTCTCGAACTTCAAATATCACGGTTCTCCTTTTTTTCTTCCTCTTATCGATAAATGAGTTTCATCATTGTTCTTCAAGTTATTCTTTAACTTTCTTAGGGATCTGAAATTTTTTCTTCTCTCTACATTAAAATTTTATTAATCTCTTTGGCTCGCTGGATAATGCATCTCAGTCAACTCTGTTGCAAGCTATATTTATAATATATGTATCATCGCTAGGGTTTTTTTCATTTTAGTACACCCGTGGGAAATTTCTTAATTTCTTTCGAAAATTCGATACCCGCAAGTTCTTTTTTTAAAACGTGACAGCTTTATAAATGATTAGACATTTGTTTCTAATTATCTTCATTATTCTAAAATATATATTTATAAATATTTATTATTGAAATTAGCATTTTTGAAATTTATAATTTCATCAACTTTGCTGTTCGATTTTTTGAAGTTCATTTATTCTTATTACGAGTATATTAGCCAGTTCGAGTCAAAATACGAACTTTTTGCAAATGCAGTAGCATACCTGTTGCTGATTCTCTCGCTGCGTGGTCAAACGTGCTTCGACACATTGTCGAGTTTCAAGGAACGCTTGTCTTTGCGCCAATTCCCGTGGGTGATGTGTCAGTGCGCCAGCTACGTTCGTCCCGCCGACTACCACGATCGAGCTCAGCAACTAAAATGGAAATAAAGTTTTACAGCTAGATTCAGTCAATTACAGTTAGCTGAATTCAATTATTGCTTCTGTAGTATTCCAGATCTCGAATTGCGTTAATTTCAGTTAGTTCTTCTACATGCTTTTGTGAAATTCGGATCTAATGTTAGTAGCATTAAATAAAAGAGAGAACATTATTAAAGAGACTTTACGTCGGTGTGACTTGTTCAAAAGTTTGATAAGCAAACATTTTTCTAATAGTCCCACTAAATATTCTCAAAGTAATGTATTGGAAATAGTGTTCCTAGAAAAATTATATGGACAGATTTTTAAAATAAAAGTTTCCGAAGAGAGTCTTCGTAATTTCAACATGCTACATTTTTCGGTGATTATCTTTCGTAAATGAAAAACAAGAACGATACTAAATATCTGCTCTGAAAATTTTTGAGCTGTGATAAGTGAAAGTACAATGCAGTTCTTTTGTTTTAAATTCTTCAATTTAAATATATTGGGATGCATTTTTCTTGGAAGATCTTGTAATTCTGTCTGCGTAAAACAGAAGAAATATCCACAATGAGATGGATCATAATTTTTGAAATGTAACGAAAGAATCGTATGCGAGTCCATGAGCTAGGACGAGGAAGAAGGAGTGGATTACGAGTGTCACAAGATGAGGATCGAGAACGAGGTTGCTAAGAAGAGTTTTAATGCCGGATCAGTGGCTATAAGCCGGGGATCGGGTAGAAAGGAACGTAGTAGGAAGAGAAAGTTTAATACTGGATTAGCAAAGTAGAAGGGCGGAGATTGAAGGAAAGAGTTGAAGAAGGAGAAGGATGAAGAAGAATATCTCACAAGCGTTGAAGGATATGGGAAAAACGAATTAATGAAAATTAACAAAAGAAATAAGACGATGAAATGCGGTTACGAGCACTAATACATTCGCAATTTATTATGACGTGAGATCCAGTCGCGAATAATGGACGAATTATCAAATTCTCTTTCGAATTTTTCCTTTCTTCGTGTTATATAAGTTAGATACATAAAATCTAATTAATACGCGGTGAATAATATATGTAAATCACAGTTCACTATTTTATTCGGCGAGTAATATTTTTAACTTTTTGTCGCTAACCAGGATTCGCCTGTCACTGTCACGTTCGACAATATTTGGTTTTGGGGCTAAACTGGTCGGCGAATATTACATATGCGTGACGGTTTTTATTTTACCAGTTGTGTAAGCTTTACCTTTGCGTATCAGAATCAATTTAGCCGCGGCCCTTCGGCTCTGCCGACAAAAATGCATATGGACGCGAATCCCACAACCGACGAACGCCACCACGCGTATGAGTGACTTTGTAAGCCATCGACGTTGCTCACGATTCGGTCGGCTTTATCGGCGGCAAATTCGCTCGCGAATGCACCGCACGTGCAGCTGCAACGACGCACGTGCAGCACACAACCAGCATATTGTATCGTGTACTCGCGACATTTGCGGACTTTGCCAGACACGGCGTGAATTGTCTAACAAAAGGAACTGAGCGACGACGAGATAAATATGTTCTTGCAAATCAATGTAGACGTAGAATTGAATTCACGCAAACTGCATACCTCGCGCGGTAGGTACGAGAGAAACGGTTTTGCACGATCGTGATTTTGTACTGAAAGCAGGATGAAGAGAAAGGGGTTTTTAATTAATCTAATGAATATTTTTTAACAGCACCCATTATGATCGTTACTGTGTGCCCGGGGAACGTAAGCTATATAGGAATTACGGTATTTTGCAGATTATTTAGTTTTCATTAAAATTTTTTTGAATTAAAGTTTCCGCATTAAAGTATTACGAAAAGGGAGAGCTTAAGAGGGAAATAAAGTTCGGCGGTTGGTGATCTATAACTATACATTATTTGTCACTATGAAATCAATTAAGCGATCATTCGGTTAAATTGCTATAATTCCATCGATCACGTCAACTTCTCTCTCCCCCCCTCTATTTTTTCTCCTGTTCCTTTTTTCCCCAGGTATCGTAAAATATCGAGATTGATGATCACCAAAGTACAGGAAGTTGAAATAGGAAACGACAGATAAGCGTTTCGTTCTCGATAAATATTTCTCGCGGGGGTTCAGCCACCGATTGACATCGCCCTTATTTTTAGACCCCGAGCCCTAACGCGTTCTCGTTACACGATCCAATAAGCACAATGTGAAATGGAAGAGAGGATTAGCGGCGACCCTCGTTTTCTTTTTCACGCCGTGGTGGCGAGATGGGTATTTAAGGGGGCGGCTGCTTTGCGGCGACGAAAATCGATGGTCGGGCTTCGGAGGAATCAGAAGAAACGCCACGACGATGTGAGAGCTCGCTTCCGGTCGCTTCGCCACTGGCGAAACTCGTTTATATATCGGTCAATATTTAAATAATCTCGTGTCAGTATTTACTGCGGCGTGTGGGCTCCTCACCTCAGTATACTTAGGCCCCGAAGAAACTTAGTATCGAAGCATCTTAAACTGGAACGTTCATGTAGAATCCCCGAGTCTTGAGTTCCGTCGTTTCTTCAGCAAATAAGATCTTAAAAGTGTTGCGTGCTTCGGTCGAATGGTCGCTCTTTGTTTGCCGTAGGAATTGTCACAATGATAAAATTATGAAAAGCTTCTCTTTTCAATTTAAAGTTCGTTGACAGATAAATCAATTTATGATAATGTCGTTGCTGCAATGGTTTACATAAAGTTAAGGTAATTGCGTATTAATTGTAAGACATCTTTTATACCGTGTGAAAATAGAATCGGAGTAATCAACAAGTCCCTCAATTTTAACAAGTATCAAAGAGTCGAGCAGATTAAAAAATGAATGAGAAATTTTTCTCTGTTCTTTAACAAAACGCTCGTATAAGTCCATAAATGGCTTTATCTTTGCTCTCAGCATCCAAATAATATTACGTACAGTGCACTGTGTATTTTGTTTTATTATTTAACGTAAAGCTTCGTACAACAATTGCCGCGATTAATTTAGGGTTAATACGGGGCGCGGCGTCAAGAGACACGATGAAGCGTTACTCAAAGGCATTAACGTTATACATAAGCTGTGCGGTACTTCGAAGCGTGATTAGGCGGTTAACAGCCGAAGTCAAGCCACCGCGATTTACCGAAACAGCGTGACAGTGAAATTTCTCAGTGCATCCTTACGCGAAATGGGAAAATTTCGAAGCAAAGGGCGCGTTCTATCAAAGGGGCCGCTCGTTTAGTTTACTCTCGGAGTTTCGAAGAGGTTGTTGCGACGCACACAATTACACACAGCCCTACGTTGTGCGTGTCTTCTCGTCTAATGAAACCAGAGTTCTGATGGGTTATTATCGGGACACCTTGTACGGTGGCTTGTACTGTGCGCGGCTCTTTGATCTATCTTCATAGGAGGTGTACGCCAACTATCTGCGAAGGGTCGGCCGACCGCCTGTCCTACGTGAATCTTCAAAAGGGATTATCGGATCCTGCGTGGAATTGCTTCAGGTGGCCATAACTTATTTCTAATCTTGGGCGGATTTATTCGCAACCACCTGTAGGATCGGCCATCTCGGACCCTCAAATCGCTTCTTTTTACGAGCTACATTTTTCGGCGGTACTTCGCAGAGCTTTACGGCAATATTTCTCTACGTAATCTGACAAAACCGCCGCAATTTTCTCGTAAAGAAAAAATATTAATAGAGATTTAAAACAAATTAATTCCCTAAAATAATATCTGTGATGATACAAGAGTATTCAAGATCTCATCATATATTACGTATAGCATATAGAAATCTGTGCGAAACAATATTTCTCACTGTATTTTTAAAACATTTTCTTGAAAAATAAAACAGCCGTGTACAATTTCTTCTCTCATTTTCATTAGAATGCTCGTACTTTTCTGGAAGTACTGTATAGAGAGGAGCTTAATAAAAGAAACAGCATATTTAATCTCTTTATCCTCTTTAACTTTCATTAGGGTAATTCTTGTACTTTCGTATAATACATATCTATATTAACATTAAATTCTGCGCATGCACTCGTGATGAAAGATAAGAATTTCCTAAAATCGCTTTCGTTTCGCGTCGAAGTTAGAATAAAGGTTTAAAGTACTATAAGTCTTGTTTATTCCTGCACGATTTGTACTTGAACGTGGTATCGCATTATGTCAAATTCTCATTTAGAGAAAGAGAAAGGAACTAGAGAGAGGGTGAAGGAAGGAGGGGGGGGGGAGAGATTCACTAACTTTCGGTTGCGATAGAGGGATGCTTTGCTTCTCGTCAATTAGAATTCTGCCAAGTCAGGGTATGTACGGAGGTGCGGTTCTGAACTTAATTATTTAGAGAGTTACATCGGTCTCTCGGGAGATTCGCGGCTCTCCTGCGTTATCCGCAGGTCGGATCGTTGCGAATTTAAGGGAGAATTCTACAAGACCCTCTTGAATATTGCACGCCAGGAAAGCGAGCACGACCGGTCTCACATATATGTCTAGAAACAAAGGTACAAGGTTGCAATAGACAGAAGCATCACCTCGGCTGATTTGTCCGCTATAACGGGGGTCGAGTTTCGTGGAAGGATTTAAAAAGCGCGCCGGGCTAAAGAAATGCCTTTCATGACGCATAATCAGCTGGTTGCTTTGCAAACTGCACCGAGAGCGCTTTCACGAGGCTCGTATAACGATCTCTGTAAGGGAATTGCATATTACTCGATGAACTCGAGCAAAGGTAGGCGTGCATACGATATTGTTGATCGCGAACAAACAAGCGCAAGAGTTGAAAAAGATAAAGAAAGAAAAGAGAAAGGAGCCTAGCATGAGTCAGTCGCAGATAATGATGTAGTTATAACATAATATAAAAATATAAAATCTTATTTAAAGAACGTTTGTTAAAAAGGTCTTCTCGGATTTTTTAAATATTTAAAACATACAAATCTATAATAGCAATTAATAATACGAATTATTCATATGTTCTTTAAAAATTGAATAAACGTTATCAGATAAACTACATGAAATTTCAGCTTACCATTAATCTATTCAATACGTTTTCAATTAGCCAATACTCTTCTTAATTTACATATATATGAGCAATAAAGTATTAATGTCAAATATATATATTCAGCTTTAATAATAGTACGGAATATCAGAATATTGAAAATATTCATATAATTCATGTCTTGATAATAATATTCGTTATACCAGAGTATATTATATAATAATCTTAATATAATAATTATATTAATAATCTTTATATTGCAATTTATAAGATGCGTCAAGGTAGTTGTATAAATTATTCTCTTCGTCAATTAATTGGCATTAAATTATATCTCATTCTCCATCGACGAATGTTCTAAGTACTTCGGTAATGGTCTTTATTAGTGTATACAACAAGCGTACAATGGTGACTTTAAAGACATTTACGAAAATTAGCAGGAATTCTATGATATTGCGGCGGATTGTGTTCAATTGCGGGTCGTAAGTGAATGAGACGAGTACGGGAACAATATTTTTCCGGTCGAAGATATGTAACTCTTCTTACAGTTTTCATAGAGCACTCTCATTCAATCATATTTCCCGTTTCTGCTCGAGCGACGAAACTCTCTTGGCTTGAAACGCCAATTGAATTTTCTGATTTGTGCTCGCCGCACGATAGATCTTGATATTCTTTCTTTACTTCTCCGTCTTTTCACGTCATGAATTTACAACTTTTCATGTATTTACAACTTTTATTACGAATTTACAACGTCGTGATCAGAATTATTATTGTATTAATAAATCTTTCGTCCACAATGTTTCCAATCGATCGTAACGTAAGCGGAAAATCGTGTCATAAAAGTCAGCGATTTTTAAGGAAATCCTATAGCAAAGATTGAACTCCAATGGGAAAGTGTC
>NW_011967186.1:42812-84609 GCF_000949405.1 Vollenhovia emeryi
GAAAGTGTCGTAATCTAAACGGAATTACAAATGTCGGTAATTATCGACATTTTTAATTCCCGTTTTCCACATACAATACATGTATCTTTCTGAAGTATTGCGCGTGCGATATAATTTTCTTTACGTATGTATTTTTAATTAGACAACCGTGTGTCTTCACTAGCCGTCCACTTTACTCGTAGAATCACGCGAAATTGCCGGCATATTCAAACATTTCATCGCCACTAACGTAACGCGGAGAACGAATCGGGGCACACGGTATTGCAAGCACAAAAACTATCTCTTGGAGAGTGTTAACATTTTCAATAACAACGTGATTGACACGTGATCGGCCCGCGACCTCGGTATTGTTTTTGCCGGCGGCGAACGCGCATTGTTCACGCAAGGTCAACCGTACGGAGCGAAGTCACCGGTAGCTCAGAGTTGTTCCGTGCGTCGTAGCGTTCGGATCTCCCGATCCTTCCTTCCATATTTTTCTCACAATTAACTCATTCGTACGTTTAACGATTCGCGCGGGCATCGAAACGACGAAATTTCGGTCAAGCAGGTACGTACTTGGCGCGATTTATTCGCAATCGAAGTGACACGCGACGTGAGTGTCAAACTTTGATCGCATCGCATACTTTTGCACAATCCGCGATCTGAACTGGTCGTTGCTTTGAAATACATCAGAGCGTCGGTGACATTAACGTCGGAAGTGTCGTGTAAAGTGCCGCTTGGTTCTAATTAACTGCACTTTCGTGCGTGAGTGTTGCGTATGTTGCGATATGTGATTGCGCGGATCGAGTGATTTAAGTAACGGAATACAGTGATGTGTGGCATTTAATTGCATTTGTCTCTCGCGGAATTTATGCACTCAAATTTCGCAGCAAGCATATCTCGAGTGTATTTTTAGATGGTTTTCTCAGTTCAATTGATTACTGAATCAATACACACTGTATCCGCGCGGTGTTGATGCGAATATTGTCGACGTTCGAATCTCTCGGCGAACTAGGTGTGTGTAAATACAATACATTGTTTTATTTTGAGAACATTTAATGAAATGACGATTAATTTTTATTAATTCGCTTTTAATCGCGTTACCGTTCGATCACGAGTGTGCATTGAAGAATCAGTGGATTACAGACTGCATTCAGTAATAATCCACTGATTGACTTTTAGAGAGCACATTTATTTATTTTATTTACTAATGAATTTGTTCATTTTTATGATTTCAGCGCCAGTTTTCGAGGATCAAATACTATCGGGCAGTTTTTGTTTTAATCGATTTAAACGTACAACCGGTTTACCGCGTCGCGAGTGTCGCGAGTGTTGTGTGTTGGAGCACAGGGCAGCCTGAGTGGAGGAGCAGGCCTTGGAGAGGCATCAGGCACCGGCGGAGCAACTTTGCGGTAAGTGACTTTTTATTTTCTGTAAAATTAATCCGTTATCTTGTTCATTGTTGAATAAAATATTGAATTGCTTTATTTGGGATAATTTAGAAATAATAATTAGAAGCAAATTCGAAATTTTATAAAGTTTACTTACGTGAAGATCTTTTACGGAAAATCTTTGGCGGTAGAATCATTAAAATATTTAACTAAATAAAAAGTTCGATACGCGTAAAAATTATTATTTTTCAATATTGGTTTTCTGGAGCACTGTTTTAATATAAATTTGTATTCATATGTTACAGAATCAACGCAGCACGTAGCAGATACAACTCCGCTGTTGCGCGTCGGGTCGGTAAGTCAAAGACTTTATTATTGAGGTACAAGGAGCGATTAGTACATCTCGTAGAATATTGAAAAATACGTTCATAGAAACGTATTGTATAATTATATTGTAGACTGTGAGTCTCTACAATAATTTTGTAATACATTTTTTATTATGTGCAATTGTCAATCGCATTTAATAATATTCGTTACATTGTTTAATCGCTCCAGTCCGATACTCTAATTGATAGTTGGAATAAATCAAGTATCGATAGTCGTACTATCCAACAATAAAATTTTACGGAAAACTTCTTCGCTATCGGCCGAAAAGTCAAATATACGAACTTACGAGAGGGAGTCGAGAAACGCACAAACTGCTCCGACCTTTCTCGCTCCGTATTCAGATTTCTACCACTCGAGCCTGAGCGTAGCTCTCGGCTGTGCATACTCGCACCTCTATTACTGAAAGATATTCGCTCTCCTCGCGTTCGCACTCCATTTTCATGTTCCTTTTCTTTCCAGATAGGAATTTTTTAATAATCATAAAACGCAATTTTTCGGAAGTGTCGAACACTGTCTTAATATTTTTATTCAACTTGTATCTTAATAAATCATTTTTAATAGAAAATCGAATTCGATAAATAGAAAAATATAAATTATGAAATTTAAATTACACATTAAAGAATATTAAAAAAAGTTTTTTTAATTACATTAATAAAAATACATACTGCTCTCACACGCATATTTGCTTTAACGTGTATACTTTACACCATCTCGACTTGTTTTTTGTTGCGAGGCGATAGAACGGGGCGGAAATTTATGTTTGCTCGCAACAATCCGTTTAAATTTTTTACAGCTGACTGTTTTCATTACATTTAAACGCATATATGCTTGCTATTTTGTTGAGCATCCGTTGAAAGAATTGCTTCGCGTGATTAAATAACACATGATAATTAATTGCAACAGCGAATTATTTGTCCTCCGACAAAAATCTCTACAATTCGGACGGTAATCTTGTCGACGGTATCTTTGTTAAAATTAAAATTGAAATTTAAGTAACAATTTTATTGAGATTTTTAATCGAGAATTTTGTTAAAATATATTTGCTGGCAAACAGTGTCTTATTGACAATTTAGTGCAAGAGAAATTGAACGTGACACAATTATACACTATAATTAATGTCGTTTATCATTACATAACAATTTTTGTTTTAACTCAATAAGATTGTTTTGCGCAATACGTCAACTCTTAAAAATGCCTAAATTTCTTTATCGCCGCGATGCAAGTTTTCTTCGTAACGAAACACGTTCGATGCAGGCATTTTTACGGCAAGTGATCCATCAGGGTTATCGATGAATCTGATGCAGACGGACATGTTGCCGTCTTTATGGCAGCGTAGTCGATGCATGTATGTCGATAAAACGCAGCTTTCGAGACGAAAAATCGCGTCTCTTTCATGTCACCGTGCATTGACGCATTTCGCATTGCATTTGCAGCTTTAATGTGTCGTTCGTCGTATTGCTAGCTCCAGAAATAGAATTTCGAAACGACTGGATTATATTTTCTAACGTGAGAAGATTGTTACGGGGTTCTCCTCTATTTCGCGTTCTTTAATTTTCTCTATTTACACCGAGAGCGTGCCAAGATTTATGCAACCAACTTTTCAATTGCGCGGCTAGAAATCTCCGTTTGTACAAGTTATCTTTCGCCGTTGTGACATCGCGTTCGTGCGTGCGGGAAAATAAATGGAAGGTTTCGGACGGCGAGACGTAAATGTATCGCCGTTGAAAGCGGCTCGCGTGAAAAGGTTCCTCTTTTTTTTTGAACTCGCTCCAGTTGAAAAATGATAACTCGCGTGCAATTAAGTCATCCCTAATTTTCGCTGTGTCTCGCCGAGAGCAATTAAGCAGACGGCAGTCAGCCTCGCGTTTTCTGTCCGTTCGCGTCATTAGAGCGTCGTTGGGAGCTTCGTCGCGGGGTTGCTATCCGCATCGAGGGGGTCGACCCGAGACATGAGAGTCGAAGAGTGCTCCCGAGTGTGCAAGGAGATATCGATTCGTTTTTTTCCCCTCCTTCCGTCTTTGCGTTCTCCTCGCCGAGCCGAGGCACCCATGTGACTTCCGTTTCCGACCCCGCGAGAACTTACCTCCCCGAGAGATGCGACGTCGATCGATTCGAGTCTCGTGCACGTGATCGTCGCGAAAATCCGCTTGAGCGGAGCTCTCACGTTTCGCTCCTGAAATGAATATACGTGCTCGTCGCCGCCTCATTACGTGATTCGTTAGGATTACCCCAAGTTCTTGTCGAAGGATAAACAACTGCTCTGCCTCGAGGATGTTATACGAGAAGAAATGCCGGCACGTGATGTTTGTGCAATGCTTGAGATTATTATAGTGTCTTATTATAAATTCAGCGCGCGGCGTTGACGTATTGATTGCGAAACATAGAGCTTACACTTTGGCCGTCATTTATTTCGACCTGAGTCTCACGCAGGTATAATCGAAAAATCGCTGTTTTATATTTTTCCTTTAGACTGCACGATGTGCAATTTCTGTAACCCTACGCGGAGAGAATTTTCTCTTAAAATTTATCCTGCAAATCATACAATCGTGGCATTTTGAAGAATTTTATGAGAATATTTTGAAATTTTACCATACTTTAATTATAATTACAATTGGTACACATTTTACTAGTAAAATGTATGGTAAAATGTCGAAAAACTTTCATAAAGTTGTTCAAAATACCATACATGATTTTCAGGGTGAATTTTAAAAGAAAATTTTCTCCGTGTAGTAATTTAGCTCAACCGCGTATTGCAATTCAGTTATTAAAAGTTTTTCTATTATATTGTTCTACAATTAACTCCTGTCCGGTCTTACGGAAAAATAATTCCACGTTGTACTTCTTTCTCATAAAGGCCGCCGTTATCTCGATGTCGACTGACCGTTTTGTCTCGCGACCGGCTTCTATTCTCTGCCTTTCCTTAAAATCAGCGGACAGATATTACGAGGCAACTTGATATCGGGTCATAGCGATCGGGTTTCCTGTTACAGGATTGTGTCGTAATTAAAGGAGTGCTTGCACCGGACAGTCTTGGACATTACAAATCTTCTCTTATCGAAACGCGATCTTAGTCCAGCGGCCCGGTGTCTCTTTATTTCTAATTAGTAATCTTACTCTTAATAAACTCCAAATTATATCCTTATTAATTACAAGTCGCGCCCCTGTGTACATTATTAGTCACCGCAGCACTACTTTATCACCTGACACAGATGTAACTGTAGGAAAGCGCTAACTGAAACGTTATAGTTTCTCGTCGCCGCAATAAACTTGGCGCATATCAAATCAAGTAAACTACGGACAAACGTTACTAAAGCCTCTTATCTGACACCTCGCGTCTCATTAAAAGTTGCTAATCAACTAGCTCTTTCGCGGAAAGAAAACCGTTCGCAAGGGATCACTGACGAATGCATGATCCTTGGGCGCGGATTTGATTTATTAGCGAACGCCAACGTGGCCGCGTGCAAAAACGACGCGTTAATTGGCTCGATTGGATATAATATCGTGGCGAACTCCGATAGGACGCGATTAATTCCTAAGCGGATCAGGCCGCGCGACGGGATTCTCTTTGTTCCGTTTGTAACTTCCGCCGGCGCTGCAACACTCGTGCCAATTAACGCAACGCGGAATACATTTCCGCGCTATTAGCAGAACGGAGCCACTTTATCTACGTGTTGCGATCAACCCCGCGCGAACTCGATGTTTGCGAAGCGACATTAAATAATGCGTTTCTCGTACCGAAGGTGTGCTTGCGGGACAATATCTGGGGAAAAAAAGGACAGTCGGCAACCCATTTTGAGGCCCAATTAGTAATCGAATTATTTGGATTGTTCGTAACTCTAATCTTTTACGAATTTTACCCCGCGTAACTGAATATCGCAATTAGCTATTCTACACTGAAAAAAAATCTGGTTGCATTAATTAGAGATCTGGTAGAAAATGGACGAATCAGCATTTCTTTAGGATTTACTGGACGTACAGCGAAGTCTATCAAACTTCTAGTCGTGAAATATCGAGCTCTATTGTGATAACTAGAAATTCTGTTTGGTTCAACCAAAATACATTATATCGTGCATGTCTTGTTGACACAATCAAATTTTTCTCAATGTATCTACATCCAAGATTTTTAAGTAATACTAATGAATTCGCTCAATTAGCTCTGTCGACAATCAGTAACGCAAAGATCATTTTCACTTAAGAGGCACTAACCGAAATGTTAAGTTCCTTGACTACAAAAAAGAATCCGAAAAAGGTCCCGAAATGGGTTGCTGTCTTTTTCTCCCCCAAAGTACTTGCACATATTTCGGCATATCATTTTTTTATCTAAAATGATGTAATTCCGATGTTACGCGGTATTGTGTAACATGTAAAAAGTACAGGACCAAAATTTGGTATAAAAAAATAGTTTATTAATGTTTATCGATAGATACTCGGGGACAGTTTCCGTTTCCAATTACAATTAGAATAATACATTTACGTTGAATTGAAAAGGAAACATGCTTTCGATGAGACGCAGTGAACGTGTGAATTGCATTTCAATCTCTGCAACAAGTGAAACTACTCCGGAGAATTATCGATGTAAAAGTTGAGAGAACTCTCCACGAGATAAAATCATCGTAATATTCATGAGTTCCTAGACCTTCCTGACTTTTATAATAGTTCTGTTACAATTTCCCTTAATATTTTATTAAAATACGATCTTTAGAACTTAACGGTAACAGCCATATCGGTTATATTACGTTTCTATAAGTTTCCTTTCACTTTTTGATGCATTTATATGCATCGCGATGCAATTTAATTTAACATAACATCGTCATCATATACGCAAACCCCTTTCCATTACTTAAATTAAAAATTGATAAACATCAAAAGACATAAAGTAAAATAAGATAATGAAGGAACAAAGGGAAGAATAGTAATACATGGCGATAAGAATTTAACGTTGCATCCATTGCAGTTTACATGAGTTGTACGCGTAATTAACCAACGCGTTTGCATATTACTAGATATGGTATTTTCGTAGCGTGCAGCTAAAAAGGATGTTTCTTGAAATACTTTCTGCTGTTCTTGTTATGAAATTACGTCACGTTAATTTGACACTTGTAACATTAATAATTGCATGAGGAAGGAAGTATACATTTTTAGAAAAAAAAAATCTTTGTTGCATTACCAATTACCAAAATTGTTCGCCGTTCGCGGACATCGCTGCGATATTATTCATACACGAGTGTAATTCGGAAATTTTTGAATAAAGCAGAAACAGCGTGTTTATTTTTACCGACGCCGCGATCCACCTACAATCGGCCGTTTAAATATATAATAAAAAAACGCAATAAACTAATTACTCTGATTCAGTGGCGGAAAGGGTGCATCAACGCATGCATTAAAAGTGTATAAATAAAAAAGCACATCGCCGAAGAGAGTCGATTCCACCTCTGGCAATCTATTTTTCATCAACGCGGAGTTCACGTTTTATGACGAAACTTCCTGTTTATTCCAACTTTCGTAGGTAGTCCTCTCTTTCTTTCTCTCGCCCCCCCCCCTCTCTCACTCTCTCTTCTCTCTTTCTCTGTTTCCCGAGCTCATTGAAAATATAAATCAACGATCGTAACGACATCGCGAAAGTTCTGTGACATACCTCAGGGATCTACGTCGAAGTTCCGTCCAATTCGTTCTCGGATGCTCTAATTAAACGTGCGCGGGCCACGGACGTAGTCATTATGAAAGTTCACGTTTGTGAACGTCCGTTTGACTGAAAAGCAGAGGTAGCGAGCGGCACCAAAAATGTTTTTGCGAAAACGCGAACTCGTAGAATGCTCTCTTTGAGGTTTGAGAGTTGCCTTTGAGAGGCATTATGCGCGCGCAAAGAAACAGCCACGTGGGTTTCGTAATTATGTCACGTTTCACAAGGAGAGACGATCAACATCGCATTAGCCGCGGTTTAATTCACTCTTTGTCTTTTTCGTGGCTTTGGAAACGGGGCAAAGAATGTGATTAAACATTGGATTAAAAGTCAACCAGCGTTCGCGAGGTAAAATATCGCGCGAGCATCCTCCGCTCCTTTCCAAACAATTAACGCGCATACGGTTTTTTGCAAGAGTCTCGCGGGATTTTTAATCGACATTTTATGTGTTGCGAAAGATTTCTCTGTGCGGTCGCGCGCCCGTCGTGCTCTTTCCAGCTCGCAATAGTAAAAGCGAACGCGCAAACGACCGAATGAACGTTCTTGCGGAATGGCAGCCTTTCCGCGAGGCTGTTTCATTCGGTCCTTTGTACCTTCGCTCGTTTTCACTCGAGCATTCGTGTTTGTACGTCCGCATTCGTTCGCGCCCCAGTAATGCATTATTTCATATGCGTTATTCCGCACACGCGTGAACAAACACGCGTTGCCCCGAAGATGTGTTATTACGCGCACCAAGTATGCGCGTAGCGTGCTTGCCGCCTAATTTACATAATCAGTTTCCATAGCGAACTCGATTAGCTCCTTGCAACGTAAAATTTATTATCCTCGAAATTCTCGCGTGTATCCACTCGTCTTGGGGAGATAAGTCGCTGGACGTAGATCGACGCATTGTTAGACGAATAAAAATATCTGAAACGTCGTACAAAAATATTTCAACCTTGGACCTTAAATGACAGATCAGATCTTTTTTTTTGTTTATTTTTACTAGAACAAAAATGATGCATTATAAAATTTCTACGCGTTCAATAGAACGCGCTTCCCCGTAGCATTCGAGAAATTTAGAAAACGCAATTGTACAGAAGAATGATACACGATGAAATTGTAACACCACCGGCGAGTTACTGAACGCGCATAATTTATCGTGAACTTCGTGTTGAAGAACGGAGGAATTTACTAATGAATTACGCACAGGAATGTGATTGATCAGGCATTATAATACAGCGCGCGCTGGAAATTCGGAAGATTCTCTAATATCAATTTACCGCGAGCGGCAGCCGAATTGGCTCCCCCGTCGTAACTTTTTTCGCGAACGAGCAGCTGATTGTACGAGACTGGTAATCCCGCGAGATGGAAGCGCGTCGGGACAAGGTTTTCGCCGGGATTCTCTCCTTTCGCTCCTTTCTAATAACCCTCTTCCCCCCCCTTCCCGCCCATCCCTTTGCGATTTCTGTGGGAAAGCACCCCGGCGTCTTCGCGAGTTATCTAGCAAAATCACCGACGCAACCGCGACAACGTTGACAAAACCTTTTGATACTTTTCCCATCCTAGATACGCACACACACACACACACACACATACTCTGTGCGTTTTGTCGATGTGATTAACATTAGCGTTGCACTTTGTGCCGTTCTTACGAAACGTATAACCGTTCGCGTATAATCCAATCTCGTCGTGAAATAAGGCTCTTTCTCTCTCTCGCCTATTATCGCGAAAATCAGGTTGAGAGAAATGCCCCGTTTGAAAAAAAATTGCATAATCGAACTCGCGGATTGTGCGTCCGACATATATAATAAATATCTACCGTTTGTAAAATTGTTCGAAGTATTTAATTATTTTTTTTTCTCTTTGCTGCCGCGCGTACGCCCACGGCTGTCGCGATTCACCGAAACTAGAATAGGTTCGCTCGTGTAAATGTTATTAAGATTGCACGCTGCCGAGATAGATTGAAGTTCCGGAAACGCAAATAGAACAAACCGCACAATGCTAGTTCCGAGAAACTCCGTATTAATCCGCAAATTCAAGATTGCTCTTAATGTGGGTGTACGCTATTTAATATAATTCTATTGCAAATTAATTAATTGCTTCCGAGATTAAATTAAATGTTTGCGAGACAATTGTCCCGCGCGAATCGACGTACGTTTTCAGATATACGCTGTTGAATTATTTGGAATGCTTACTGAATAATAAGGTCGTCTCCTCGCAAGATTCTATTCATCTTTTACAGGGTACATTTTAAAATACCGCGTATCAAATTCGTCGTCGTTACTATCGTTGTGCTGCCATCGTTTTCGACGCTGTTATCTTAACTCCGTCTCGCATTGGTAAGAGTAAGATTACGGCTGTCGCGTCGGGCGCTCCATTATTTCATTCAATTTAACTCGCTGCAACGTTTCGACTGGCGCGATTGCCATCCTCGCCGATTGCTCTCCGTCTATCGCCGGCTGTTTATCTCTATTTGAAAATGACTTCGAAGAAGCAGCTATTTGCGTCACGGCGCGGGTAGTTTACACCGTAGGCTATATTCGGGCCGAATTATTTTAGTAACAAAATCGATAGTTACCGCGGCTATTAAGATACACACGGGTCGACCCTTCGGAATCATCCTCAGCCTCGTGATCGTCAGTGAGGCTGTCCACTGTGACAAGGTCGCGTTACACTTTTGGAGTGGAAAAGATTGTCGGCCGGGTAGCCGAGATAAGGGTCGACCCCGGATTGCCTCTTCGTTTCATCGCGAACTGTCCCCTTCATCCTTCACGTTAAGAAACGGACGGAAAAAGAAAGAAAGTTACAGCGAGAATGGACGACGGTCGTCTCTTTTAGGAGAATGGAATACTTAATAAGCCTAGCGCTCGGGCCGCCCTTTCACTTGGCTTTATTAGCCTTTAAGTAGACACGACGTGAAAAATGATGCCACTGATCGCCTGCGAGTGTCGACGGATTTACGCAATTTCGTAATTTAGTTAAACAGAGAGGAGTGTAAAATGAAAGACTTTAATAAATCTGTCAAATAAGATTTGTCAACAAGTGTCAGCCTTGCAATTAGCTACGAGTGAACGTGGTGTGCACTTTGTTCCGTAAAACGCGATTAAATAGCTGTATGTTTCTAATACTTGAGTATTTAACGGTTACCTGCGAGTTAATTAAGCGAGACACGCCATGAAAATGTGAAGCGTGAGAGACGAGTCCAAAGTTAATGATCTAAAATCAAATTTTGTCCGAAAGGAACGGATTCTTTAATGGAGAAGAAACACTTACGTTCATTTCAGAATGACGTACTCTTGACTGCTCGTTTTTTTGTATATTTTTGATGACGTGACTTTGCAGATACCTTCGTAATCGCCCGCGATGATTTGATGTATCTAGGTCGTTTTCGTGACTTCGTAGATCCGATATCGAAGATCGAGTGTGATTGATCGAGCACGTCATCGTCGTTCGCGAGAGATTCAGTTCGGCGGCAATCACGCGAAAATATTCTTACTGGGCGCGCACGAAGAGGTAAAAATTCTCTTCCGTGAGCCAAAGGCTTCTATCGATATAACATTCAGGTGTCTTAATTCTCGTATCGTAATTAAAGCAGCGCAACGCTGGTTAATTCAAAGTTAATTAACGCAACGATGGCGGAATTGAGCGAATCGCGATGTCGTCGGGGAAAATTCGCGTTTAACTCGTAAAATGACAGAACGGAAAATACGGAGCTTATATCGAGAGATCGTTCGTTAAACGATTTAACGTACTGAACGCGTCGTTGTTTTTTTATTTAGAGCTTATTTGTCTTTTTCCTTTTCTCTTTTATTTTCCCGCTCCAGACCTTTATTTTATTCTTTTTTTATTTCACGGCGATCTTTTCATCGCTTTTTTCCAGTATAACGCCACGCCATTCGGATCCAAACCAGCCGTTCAATTTGTTTTCGTCGGCGCGGAAGTTACGCGAACGTCGACGAATTCTTCGTATCGAATTTTTTGCGATTTACTCCGCAGCCTCGATTAAAAAAAAATTGTAGTCTTGTTCACGTTCCACGTTAATATCCGTTTTTTTCATGGAAAATCTCCGCACATTTCCGCGATGTAGTCACGCAATTACCAAAAACGCCGGAAATTGAACACGGGATTGCATTGATCGTGGGGAAAAATGAAGAAATGAACGTTTAGTAGATTGTGCGAATAGGTTCGCTCTCATATCTGGCCAAATAATTAATGAAAATATAACAGAACTATTGTGGTTGATAAAACGTCCTAGCTACGATTTTTATGCAAAACAAAATACATTTTATTTTTAATTTATAAATCAGATTCTTCTTGGACTTTATATTGTATTTTTTCTCTTTTTCTCACGCCCGCATCTACACTTACAGTGTACACTGAAAATAATATTGAACAAGGTTACTGAGCGGATTCTATACCAAACTTTGTCTAAAAATCTGTTCTTAGCTCTTTTGGTTTTACTTCGTCCGTTGTTTATCATTTTTAAGGGATATTTAATTTTTCCCTATAATATATTTTAAAACTTGTTTTAGACTTGCAAATATTTAAATACAACATCGGCGCCTCACGGGAGGCTACAGCGGCATCGTTTTGATGAAAATTTTATTCGGGTCTTACTCTCCCACCCAACTTTTCAGCTTTCGGTATTTAATATTAAATAGCCTGGCTTTAGGAAGGCTATTGGAATAAATCTCTGCTTACCTCTCCGAGGTAAAGAAATTTCAAACAATTTATAAGTAACTTCCGGTGTACGCGCGTCTTATCAAGGGACGCGGCAGCGTCTCGCGTGCGTCACTTATATAATATATTCTGTCCATCATACAGTTTTACAACATGTGTAATGAATCTGATAGACACGCAGTACACCCAGAAAAAAAGATTTAGCCAATTTAAACAAATGAGATGCGTTAAAATCATTTTTCTTTGAATCTATTAAATTTTTTATTTATTTCTACTAAAACATTTGCTAGATTTGAAGAAACAGATGTGAACTCTCTTAGAAATTGCAGTCTCGATCAAATAAAATTTTGGTTAAGGTGAATAAATCGTTTCTTTGAAATTAAGTGAAAGTCTAGTAAGGTCAGAATTTAAAGAAAATTTGTTTGATTCAAAGACACATTCTCCTGGGTGTACTGCTGGTATGTCTGTACATAATTGTGAGAAACAGCCTTAATTTTTTAATCCCGTCTTTGACAAATAGCGAGTCAAAGGAATAAATAAAGATTATTATCTGTTACGTCGCTAACGAACAAAGGAATATCTCGTCGTTAGTGAGAAAAGTGATAAGAAGTTACTATGAAAACTGCAATTCTTCTTTAATTATACAAATGTTTGAAAATTCTTTACCTGCGACTGCGTTAATACACTTTCGAATCGTATTTACGTCTTCTACGAAAGTCAGAAAAGCGTACTAAACAATTAATTAACTCCGTTTGTGAGATGTACTGCTTTCTTTTCTCATATTTTAACAATTTCCCTCAAGTCCGCAAAATCGATGGCAATGCAGCTTTTAGCTGTGTCGCGGCGAAGAAGGTTCATCGCTGATTCTCTTACCCGTCTTTTGCCATTTCCCTTTCTCGCTTTCGCGACATTTTCCGTCAAATATTCACGTCGAGAAGACAAACGGTGGGATTCGTCGTTATCTATATACTACATTGCACTTCCGCCGTCTTCATCGCCGCTCCTCCGCTTGCTCCTCCGCTCCGCAAATAAACGGCAGCTGTGTAACATCACAGAATTGTCGCGGTTCTCTTTTCGCATTTCCGGTCGATTAGGCGGGACGCGGTGCTTCCTTCGTGTACCAGCTTGCGAGCAAAGCGATTTCGTGCGCCAGAAAGAGGCACTTTCGACGCGATCTCTGGTGTCGAGTGGTTCCGACAAACGGACGGGGGATAAACTGTGCCAAATGTTGCGGCTTTCATCACGTGATTACGTGAACAAGTGGCGCGTCACGTTGTGAAGGCGAGAATTTCTCTACAGACCGTTCCGTTTTGCTTCCCTACAAACGACGAATTTTATTTATTCCCATCCCGCAATTCTCTACGCCCGTAAATGTATCAGTTATTAATGTCTTCGTTAAAGTGGAAACGCTGTTACACCACTTCTGATTTGAAACCCGCTGCTCCGGGGGGGAAAAAAAGACAGCAACCCATTTTGGGGCCCCGCAATTAGTAATCGAGTTATCTGGGCTGCTCTTAACACTCTGATCTTTTACGAATTTTACCTCGCGTAACTAAAAATCGCAATTAACTATTCTATCTATATCCAAGATTTTTAAGTAATACTAATCAATTCTCTCAATTAGTTCTGTCGATATTCAGTAACGCAGAGATCATTTTTCACTTAAGAGGCAAAGTTGCTTAATTTTCCCAGAGTAAATTTACGAACAATCTTAAATAATTCTACTACTATTGCGGGCCCCAAAATGGGTTGCTGACTGTCTTTTTTTCCCAGAGTGATAACGAACGTTGTTCACGTTTTCCCGCAGCTTCTTGATTACCTACTCTTCGACGACGTACAACCCGCATAAATAACGAACATACCACGCCACCGCGTTATCGTCGCTGGCAGTATCTTATTTTTGAAATATTTTTCGTATCTGCCGATTTTCCCAGTGAATGGAGCGGCTTAATATTCGTTCATAAATCATTCGGGGAAATCTTGTTATCGACGTAATTCAGGGCTCTGTCATCAATACGAAAATCTCGTACGGTGCCATTGAATAAAACATTTACCGGCCGCCTTCGCCACGGGGGCGAGAAAATAAAGCCGTTATTTACGAGAATCCACCTGTCCGCTGCCTACCAGGGGACATTCCAGGTGGATTTTCCGCGCTCGAAAAAGAAAAGATATACGCGATATCGGATCCGCGTTACACCTAACGGCGCATGTGACGTAATGTCAAGGGAGAACCCCTTTTCCGCGACATGACGGATGCGCGAGAAGAACAAATCCGGGATAAGGGACATTCGCGCAGCGTCTTCATTTGTTAACGCTTTGGTGATCTTATTTTACACACATTTGGGTAAAATCTTCGCTTGCGTTTCGAATCGCGGTTATTTCCAGTTCACCTCGCCTTAACAAATTCTTTTATTTCAATTTTCCTTTCACTTTACTTATTTCAGAAATATATATTTGCTTTTACAACGTGCGGAGGCATCAAAACTCGACATGCGCTCGATTGCACGAATAAACACGTTTTCAAGTGGCACTTCTCTCGTCCGGGCCGATAAATATATAGAAAAATTGAAAAAAAAAACTAATACGTATTCGAGGGGTCTCTACTTCGGTTTGTTATTTGAGCTGTTCGTGAAAATCGTTTTGCAAATTGTTAAAGTATCCGTCGGAAATTTCGTGAGCTCGCGCGCGCTTGTCCGGATTAGCGAAATGGCTATCGATCCCGACAAATCTGTGGATTCGCACAGAAAATTGCGATATACAAATAGGATAATTATTGACGCGAGTGCATCGAGTAATGGATTCGGCTTGCATCAATGTGCCATTTCGACCCTAATATATATTTCAGAGCGAAACGTGTAGAGTAGAAACACGGATTCCCGCCAATTACATCGCTACCGGAAATATAATAAGAAACGATAAAGTTCTTGGGCAAAAGGGACCCGCCCTTTTGCTATTTTATTTAGCATATCCGATAAGAGAAATAGTTACTGACATTTCGCGACCCAATTAGCCCAATACCCCCGGACAGCGAATTATCTCGTAAGGTGGAGATAAGAATTAAGAAACTTGGCGTTGTTTCTGAGTTAATTACTAAGTACTAATTACTGCGAGCAAAGCGTCGTGAGGCAAACGAGATTTTTCGCGTACCCGCGTCCCGAAGTTTGTCGAATACCACATAATCCTTGTGTCTTCGTAAAGGCGAGGGGAAAAAAATATTACATTGATAACTCGCACCCGTAAAATGATCGATACAGGCGTTGCCGTTGCATCTCGTGCAACCGTAAGAAGATACGTTATCGCGAAGAACCGCACTGCGCCATAAACTGCAGATTCATAAAAGATACGCACGCGTGCGAATGTTATTAATGCTTTTACGCGGCATAAAAAAGATATCGATATGTAACGGTTACGGGTGGTTCGAATGGTCGAGATAAGACTTTGCGGAAGGCGGAGTGTCACGAGAAGCAACGTTACAATAGATAACTCACGAGTATATCGCCTTTTGTATACATAACTGACATATCTTTGCACGAATTTTGAAAATTTTATGAAATTAAAAATTATATGCAAGGGTTAGAATAATCAGAATGTGAAAACGTAGGACGTATTGCACGCGGTAGTTCGGTATTTGTTAAAGTTACACTCCTTTTTCTAGCTTTCGTATTCGAGTAATAAGTCAATATTTTTTAGTACAAGAGCAAAGCATAGAGTAGAAACAACTTACGTACAATGAGCTGAGTTAATCTGTTCTAATTTATTAGTTTTTTATAACTTCTTGAAAAAGTATCTAAGAAACAGTCGCTACTTTGAGAATGCACGTTGGCGCGACATTTGAAATAGGTCAGTCTAGAAGTAGATGAGACGCGGCAGAGACGTTAATTATCCGAGAGCACCCGATCCTCCAAAAGCGACAATTATCCCGAAACAAGCCGGCGGAGATGCGAACTCGCCGGAACCGAATTCCAAAGGCGAAACAGTCGATGCAATGAGCAAACCTAGAACGTGACGTCTGTATCCATTAACGCCGGTGGACAACGTCTTTCGTCAAATGCCGCGTCTCCGGATGGTGGTTCAAAGGACCTTTGAGGACCATTGTTGAGTTTCGCTCTCGCGAACTGCGAATCATGGCAACAAGTTTGCCGAGCCTACCGCACGGATACTCGGACACATGATAAGGACATTAATGCCGAGAATACGTCAGCGGACGTCGCAGTCCCGCGAACTTTCCGGTCGGCGAGTAGATGTTGGGCAAAGTTTCCTCGTTTGCCTCGCGAGGAATTACGTTCACCGCGTGTCTATAATGTTTAATTGCTGTTAGCCGGTTGTCTCAGAATGCAATTAGTAATTCCTTTGATCTCGGTAGCGCGATATTTTAATCCATGAATAATTTCTACAGAAAAATCGCCGCTCCTTCGAGTCTTTTCGCAGAAATACACTTTAGCAAGAATTGAACCTTCTAAAGTAACATGTACATTCTTGTAAAGTGTGTATATTGCATATGCGCATGTGTGCGCTCTGTTAAATCTGCGCTTCACTGGTAATCTGCATAAACAGCAAATATTTTGCAGGCTACTTTATAAAATGTTTATTGCTGAAGCGGCTTATGCATATTTTGTTGCATATGCTCGTACACAAGGGACGTGCGAAATAATAGCGTAAAATGAGAGAACCTCTCATAGATCGGTCACGAAAAAAGTCGCGTTCTTAATATAATTACACTCCCCTAAGTGGATGTGATACCGTTCCGGAATGATCGTCAAGTGGCTTACGCAATAAGCCGATTAGACTGTAAAGCCAAGTACCATCTTTCAATTTATCTTCGCTCAAGCCGAACGAAAAATGCGCTGAATTATCAGTCTACGGAATAAGAGTTACAGCAGGTGTGCATACCATTTTTTTTACACTGTTTATCTTTAATAGAGCGTTCGCGTGATTTATATCTAAGCTTAAGAAAACAATTAAGATACAGTAATTTACTAAAGCACTTTTTGCAAGGGGATTTTGTAACAAGCGTAAATTACAAGCAACCGTGCAACCACCCTATCAATTTAATTTTAGTCACTTTTTATAATTATCTTCTGTCACATTTTGTCATAAATCCTGTGGTAGGTTTGTTTTTTCTATAAGATTTTTCGTAGAATATTCGCTTTTAGTATGTAAATTAATTTTCTATTTTGCGGTTTCTTGAATGATTAATTTAGGGTCGCACATTTAGCATTGCACATTCTGCCCTCGCAACGATAAAGTAAAGCGCGGTACACGACAAGGGACGACAAGTTGACGATCTGAGAAGACAGATATAAACCGCAAGCGGTTGACATTTTATTGTTGCCAACTTTATTGAAATTTTCGCGATCTCAGTCGACCTCTGGTTCAGTGCCTCGCGGTACTTTATCATAAAGTATCAAATTGTTCGCTGTAATAAGGATCAATTTACGAGCACCCTTGATTCTTAATAAGCCGGGGCTTCATTTAGCTATGGGTTTCTTTCGCTTTGCTTCACCTCGTATCTTTTCTTAAGTTTCAAAGTCTTAGCAACTTCGGTTTACTTCTCGAACAAAGATGATTATTACAGAAATTACATATGAAAATTAATTAATTACTTTTATCATAATATAATGCAATATTAAAGTTTTCAACCGCATGAATATGACATAACTTTTCGTCATCGTCAGTAGAAACGACGAATAAGATAACGAAAAATCGTCGAATTGCACGAGTGACTCTTTTGGAATATAATTATAATTGCTTGACGACTTTCAAGAGTTAATTTGATTCTACGCTTAATTTGATAATGTGCTCGGAACGTTTCCTGCAAACGCGACTCCCTCGCTGCAGTTCGTTAATTAACCACGTTGTAAAATCGCGCGCGATTCTTTCAGACACGTCGCTTTATGTTGCTTAACAAGAGCTTCCCTTAGTAATTAAACGTTATCTTTCATTCCCCGTGAGGTGCAACACGATTTATCTGAAAGCGTAAGCCTTCCGTTGAGCCTTTAACGTTATATCGGGGTCGTCGTATGTATCGCGCGCGGCGCGGGCGGCGTGAAAAGCAATTACGGTCCATTTTGTGGGACGTGGCGTGTGCCTGGCCGATGAAATGATATTACTCTCCCGAATGTGAAAATAACGAGCCATATGAATTATTAATGCGCTGAACTGCGAGGTGTGCCGCGCGGATTGCAGCAGGGACCACATTTAAAAGAGATTGCGATACGCGATCCGTTCACTTTGTCCGAATCATCGGCTATCGCCAGCCTATTTTCAGGTGGCTTAATTTCATCTATCTATATCTTAAACGTATGCCTATAGCAGTTTAAATCGTACATCTCTCGGTAATTATATCCCCGCGCGCTTTTATTTATTAAAAATTACTGAAGATTAAAATATTTGGTATTGATATTCGCAGATACATTTCGAAATGCTTTTCTTTGCTAGATATAAAAGTTTTTTTAAATATTTATACGTAGAATATAATATGAATAAGTCTGTTGTTTCATGCCAGTGATTTAGGATACATTTATAATTATTAGTAGAAATATTGTATCGCGTTGGTTTTTTTATTAATATTAGTTTATCAGCTTTATAATAGATCTATTTGTATCCATCGTGATAGTCTTTAAAAAAGTTAGATTCTTCGGTGACAACAGAAGGCGACAAAGCGAGGTCTTGATATGTCCGTAATTACGCGGAATCCTGAGTTCTCGACGTAATAAAACTTAAATAGAGCGAAAAGGAGAATCCAGGCGGGAAACTTGATGGATGGCAACGTCCATCCGCGGATGCAATAAGACCAAACTCTTTCCACGAGACTTCACAACAAGCAGGGTCGACATCTAGCACGATGTTCTCTTTAGCTTTTTCTCTGTAGCGTTGATTTATTTTCTTATCTCTTATCAGGCAGTCAACCAATGCTCTCTGTATAAAAGCTAATGAGATTTGTAATGAACGCAATCGTAAGAATAAGACTAGTTTCCCGATTGCCATCTTGACGCTTGGTTTCTTCGCTTGTTTTTTTCAACTTTTTTAAATCATAACTGAATAAATCCATCGAGATCTATTTTAAGCCCCACTTTGGAATAATTTCGTGTTTGATCTTTTATGTTCGCAACTCTTTATGTTCACACCTTCAATTTAATAATTTACATTTAGTCATAGATTTTTTAACGTTACGTTTTTTCACAGTGGTTATTTTTTTCCATCTCTTTCATATGCAAAAGTGAAAAAATAAACAAAGGTCCGAAGAGAATTGAAGGGGAGATGCGAATCATGCAATCACATTCGCGAACACTTATGTTTAAAATTGGACAATAGAAATGAAATTAATACCATGTCAAAACGTGCTCGAGTAAACATCGACGCAGACCGAGATCCGCTTTAATTAGATTTCCAATTCAGTTCGCCAGCTATTTGCGAACAACACACCTCGTTTCGGGCATTCATGCCCACTTTGTGCAATGTTAATAAATAGATGCGTGCACGTTCGCCGGGTATTGTGTCACTTCGTGAACTCTAACCGTTTCCGTGACGATATGTATTGATTACAGTGCCAGTTTTGCTAATAATTGTACTGTTATTCGCGCCGTCATTTTCAGCGATAATCACCAAGTATCATGACATTAGACGTTAAATGTTTTACAGGCCGGTTTCAATACTTGATAAAGAATTTATCAGGAACTTATATTAAATTTATGCAGAACGGGATTATAATAAATATATAAAAAAAGAATAGAAAATACAACAAGCCTGACTAGACTATCTATTCCGACGCGATTTTAAACTTATATGTTTTTTCCTACAGTATGTGTAGAATGTAAAAGATAAAAAAATCTTTTTCTAAATCTGTGATTTTTATAAAAAAATTGATTTGTTCACATTGCTTATATTAACTTTGAACATCCTGCATAAAAGATAATTTTTTTATTTATTAGACACGTAAATCCATTTTATTTATATTCGAATATCTATTTGAGGGATATTGCAAAGAATTATTGAATTTAATTGTCATGAGAAATTTTATTACATGTTGTTCAATATAATGTATGTAATTACAATTCTGCAATAAGCGACATCTTGATTGAAAGTACGGACCAAGATTCATGGCGATATATCGGAAGTACACGCCGGAAACGTACAATGCATTATGAGCCCCGCGTAACATCGATTAATTAATATCATCGGGTAACCTACTTTCGCTAATTGCTGGGCCAAACGTAGTATGTGTACAAACTCGATCACTAATTAACACGAATTTGAAGCTTATAATTGTCACATGCGCTGCATCAAAGTAGGAAAGTTTTTAACATCGAATATCGCTCTGATTATCTAGTATACTTATCGAACACTTCAGAAGATTGATTCGTTGCGGTCGAAAATCAATACTCGCAATTCATTTCAAGTCATTGTGATACGAAATACAAAGCCGTTTTTAGAAACCTAGTTGTCGTGATTGAGCATACAAAGTCCAATTCTCGATTGTACATTTAATAGAAAAAGGCAATTTCTTAAATTCTAGTAAGTTAAGAGGAAAGCATTGAGGATGCTTCCCAAATGGAAACTTAGAGAACTTTATTTACGAGGTATTAAAAACTTTCCTTCGAGAGTCTCATCATCCTCATTAAATTTGCATTTTATGATGGATTTAAGAAAATTAGAAAGTATCTCGCTTAGGAAGTAGCGCTGTTCTCTAATCTAATATGTGAAGAGATCTTGAAGGATCTCGCGAATAAGCAAAGTTTGCTAATGTGGTCAGACTCACGTGTGCCATTATGGAAGGATACTGCTGGTAGAGCAGGAAGGCTCCGATGAGATGAGCGGCCGAGAAGACAACCCCGGCGATGCAGGCATGCCTGAGTCTGATCGGCAATAGAGCGTAGGCCATATAGATGAAAAAGCAGGCCGTCAAGGCGGCGGCGAGGGGCCCCCCGGTCCGCAAGTCCTTCGACTTAGAGGAGAATGACGTATCGCCGGTATTCTCGCGCGCTTCGTGCTGTCGCGACAAATGAATGCTCAGGGTCACCTGTAGGGCCAACAGGGTGACTAGGACCGCTCCACTAACACCCGCCAGCCATATCTCATTCATACCCGGCCTGGAGATGGCTGCCACCAAAGCTGGAAGAGAAATTTCTTGCTCATTACCGAATCTTACGTCTCCAAGTGTTCGGAGAATGCTTAGAAATACCAAGTCGATACGAAATGGCACAAGTGTTCAATACATATTTCAGAATTGGTGATATTTTTTTAGACCTTTGTCATTTTTCCGTGGGGAGGGGGAGAGAGAGAGAGAGAGAGAGAGAGAGAGATTTATTATTTATCGCAAGCTTTCAAAGTTCCTACATAATACATTCTACATAAGTAAGCTTCTTCGGGTAGAAATTCAATCAAAATTACTGGTGCGACATTGCTCGGTCAAAGCTCGACCCGTTGAAAGGGAGGTATGAAGGCATGAGCTTTGCGAATTGTTGCGAAAAGCAGGTTTTGTTGCGCATCCCGACGCTTTCGAAAGGAAACAGCACTTGTAGACAATATTCTCATGCATTATTGATACCGGGGTCTCGTGAAACATCGCGGCTCACGGAAAACAGGGACCCTCTGCACATAAAGGATAGGATAAGAATGTGCGTCTTTTAGCGTTTGCGACATTTGACTGCATAGCACTTTCGATGCAATTCCGGTAATGTTCAAATTGCATATTTTATGAAAGTTCGAGATTTCCCTGTAAATAGGTTTTTCACGTGATATATGTTGGGTGATTAGATTTTTTTTCCGTTTATTTGCCGATATTTCGAGCAACTTGCATTTGATTTTTCGTTCGATAAAAGTAAACGTGTCAGGAAATGTATCGAAGGTTTAGAGAACTATAACTTTTTATTAGTGTTAATCAGTTTAAATTCTTATACGCACATAATAAAATATATTCTTGATTTAGTTACGAATACAGAGTAAAAAAAAATTTCTTAATTATAATTGAACTGTAAGTGAAATCAGTAAATATTGAATTGGAAGGAAACTTTAAACCGATTCAGGAATACATTAAAGGAAAGAGAAGCAATATTTAAATACTTTTTAAATTATAAAATGATATTTTAACTGAATTTCTTAAACAGATATGAAGTTATCTTTAGCTTAATCTTGAAGCAGATGCAAACTTAATTCCGACATCTCTTATCGCCGAGAAATGTTGACTGTGAAAAATTAATTCGAGAAAGTCGAGTCTTACCGGCGTAAACAGCGATGCAGGTCACCAAGGTGATCGCGAGGGAAAGATTTTCAGGTTTCTGTAGCAGCGTGAAGAGCGGCTGATTGTCGATCATCAGCATTAACTTCACGATAAGTAGTAGGCCCAATGCGAGCGCCAAGCCGACCAGTAGACCGAGCACGTGTGTCATGTTGCTTTGATTCATACGTAGAAAGTAGCGCTGGTACAGCATTTCAACCTGAAACATGACCACAGACTTGCTACACATTGTGTCAATCAAGAATTCGTCGGTAAACTGAAAACACTCGCATGCCGTATAAGTAAATGCGAGCGAGTATTAAACTTGCTAAAATAAAACTTTGAAAAGATGCATATTCTTAAATAAAATCTTTCCAAAGAGATAGCAGTTTTAAAGATATTTATTGAAATTATTGCTGCGCTGCAAATTATTGTTGCGCCAAATTAATAGCTGTTTAGTTACTGGATCTGAATATCCACTAAATGAACTATTCGCTGCACTGTATCGATACGAAGTCATAGTTATATGCAGATACGCGGTGAGCAAACACACCTATTTCTCGGAATGTCGATAAGAAAATATACGTATCGTGAAATATCTCATCAAAGTTAATTGTTACGCCGTCGAACGTTAAAAAAAGAAGTCGATTAAAATAGTCGATTAAAATCGTCGGGGGGTAGCGGAGAGTGTCTACAGGTTGATCAATTTTCATCGGATAAAATTGCAGATAGAGTCTAAAATTGAAAGTGAAATTCGGTTTAACTAGAAAAATTCGGGACGAACTTCTCTGAGATGTGGATCAAATCGATCCGCGCGATGGCCGTATCCGCTAATTAGTTTTCCATTATTTTAAGAGGTATTATTTCAGGAACTATTTTCTTTTTTCAAGCATGCAGAATCTGCATTCAAGTGCATTTTTTAATGGTGCCGCGGTTGGAGCAATTTGTGACCCGCATTTTGCTTACAATGCATTTTATAACGAGTTTTCATCGCGTTTTACTCCGTTATAAATTCTATATGAAGTATTATATGATTGAGATATATGCTTAAACGGATACCTTTGATAACGCATAGCTTTGACAAAGAGCGGGATATCTGACGAAATTTCATAATGTTATATTTATGATATCTGTATTCCGCGATTTCTTTTTGTGAGACGCGAATATATCGCAGGCAGTGAAGATGCGTATGCGCGATGTTTTTCTAATACGCGATACGCGGCACTACATTTCTTAAATTCTCCGTGGACAGAATAACATTAACGGCGACACGAGACAAGAAGAAATGGTAATGAGATAATAACGTGTATACTCTGTATGCTGATCGTTATATGGAAAGGGTGGTTACTATTGGACGAACGGAACGTCCTAGATATCGCAGGGAAGATCGGGAAGCGGTCGGAAATTTATATCAACACAACGATATCTATTTGCAGAGACTTGCGCGCAGACATATTACGTTACTGTTGCCGTTGGATTTTACGTGGCGTACCGCCGTTACCCAGCGCGGTCGGTGCAATTTGTACGTAGCCGCGAATCGCCAAGCCGCCTGCAAAGAACCGTGGGCCCTCTGTCGAAAATGGAACTTAATCAAATCCAGATCAAACAACGTGAGGGAGGAAAATCACGGAACGATTGAATTTTATTTTTATGCGCTTTCGCGTACTCCACGTTCCTTAGCATATTCCTGATTTATCTGCCTGCAATGCAGCAATACGTTTGAAAGGTGCATTACATTATGTATTCCCTTCAGGCGCTGCCTCGGCAATGTCACTCGTTTACTAAAAAAAGGTGGAAGAAACGATTTTATATGGGGTAGTAAAATTAAATTTGTACGTACTGTCATATCGATTTTTATATTTGCTGTTTCAAATTGTCAGATTCACCGTTGTGCACATTATGGTCGTAATATTACAATTTTAATACTTTCTTTCTTATGCGCTGCTAAAAATGCAACATTGCAACAAACAAATTAAGCCGATTTAATGACTACATAATTCGCGAGAATAGAATTTTATTTTATGCTGTGTAATAGAGGAAAAAATATATAATTGTATACGTATTAAAATACGTATCAACATTCGTGGTGTACAAAGTTGTCTGTAGAATTTTATTCTGAATATTCGCGAATTATAGGTCTTTTGCAGCATATTTTAGTGCAAATTAATGCAACGAAATTTATTCATTGCCATTCATTTGTTCACTATAAGCGTGCCACGTGCTCGCCGTATTTACGACGCAGCAGATCGCAATCCGCGCAATAAAACGCCGCCAACGCTAGAGTAATTTTTCGGTTAGCTTTCGGATTGCGAGAGGGTAAGAGTTAGGTTTGATTAAATCGAATTCAACAGAGTCACGTGGGGGAAAATCGAGGGGGTGCCGATAGATAACAGCCGCTAATCGATAGATAGCCGGTTGCAGTGCGACTTTTTTTTTGGCTGTTCGCCTCTCTGTAGGATTGGCGAGAGAAGAGATCTTATCGCGTATTCCAGATGGAATTGCTGTCATCGGGCGCAATCGGATTGCCCGGTGACTATTGGCGAGCTATCAGTGGTGATAGCGATCGACAAAGGCTCGTTATCGTCGCGCTGAGTCGTTAATATTTTAATCTTCCACTGTGCCACGAGAAACGCACGCGAACAATGCAACGTTACGAATACACCTGGGAATCGTAACCGCTGCTTTTCGATACGGACGTAACATACGATTTTCAAATGAACGACGTTGGCGAATCTTTTGTTACGCGTTATTATTCTATTCTATATCGCGAGAGCCTTTGCTATAATGCAATATTATACGATACGCGATAGTATAAATTATATAACAAATATAAAAGGGTGGCCATCTCTGTTTTTCGCCATCTCCTTTCTGGTCTCGACGATGTTCTCGATATTTCTCATATGTGAGCGTAATGCATAATCCATTGTTCCATTATAAAGGGAGAAAGCGTGCCCCGCGGAAATTTGTGACGTAAATCCCAAGCATAAATCGCGATGCACTTCGTTTAACTCCCGGTATACCCTTGTTTGCTCGCTTGTACACGCGGGATATTCTCATGGGTCTAGCTTTACCATGATGGTTGAAAAATGACGCTTCTGTCGAGAGGACTAGCGATGACGACATGACAAAGGGTGTCGTAAAGTTTTAAAGGTTACATCGAGTTGAAAAAGCAAACGAAATGCGACCAGAGGACACATGTTGAACAAACCGCGATCCTCTTTTCTTGTCAATCCTTTCACCCTCCATGAATCTCGTCACTTCTCGTTTCTCTCTTTTTCTTTCTTTCTCCCTCCCTCCCTCTGGTCGTATCTGTCGTGAATAATCGACCTTCCGTCTTGGTCTAATCTTGCCGCGAATCACGGAGTTGCATTCGGTTCGCGGCTACGATTGTAAACCGGGAACGATCGCGACAGAATGACAGATATTGGGCGGATTAAGTCGGTCGGGCCCCGAGGGTGTGTACCATCGGAATAAATTTTATTTAAGTCGCCTCGCTCGCTACATTTGTCGGTGCTGTAATTTCAGAGTTTCTCCTTCGTTGCGAAGTAAGGTCCCGGAGGACGGGAAGGAAAATTAAATACCGTCTTTTGCGTTGAATAATAATAATAAAAGAAAATGTATGGCCAGGACAAATTGAAAAATTAGTATTTTATGCCGCCACATTGGCGCTTTACATTTTCGAATCAATATACCTATGGAATTGTCGAGAGAGTGATGGAGATTTTATTAGATCTAGATTTATTGTATCTAAATATCTTAACATGACTTAACTGAAAATTTGTTCTGAAATTCCTCGAAAATTATCGATATTTGAATAAAATTATCGTGTTTTTCGAAGCGCCCGTAAACGTTAATTTGGTCTCTCGGTTTCTCTTACGTGACGAAAGTCTTCAAATGGCCAATAACAATTAAATACATATAACGACAGCGCTTTTATCTCTGTCATTGAAAAAAGAAACCAATTAACCTCTATACCATGCGACGAAATATGAATAATCACGCACGTGTGACCGAGATACCTTCGGGCGCAATGAATAATTTCGTTGAGAATTTTCGTCATTTGCATACATTTGTGCTACACGGTTTCTCTCCAAAGAAATATCTCTCCTCGTATCTGTAGGCTCGTATTGCAGACATCCAATATTCCAATGTTCGCAATCGCAAGCTCCTTTTTCACCGCAATCATTACTGCTATGTTTTAAATATTTCTGTTTCTTTTTTCACTGTAATATAATTTTAATGAATCCTTCACTTGAAATTTATCTCATGCAATTAGAATGCAGTTACAAGACTTTGCTGTCTATTTGTATATTGAAAAATTAATTTGCGCGAAAACCTGTAATTTTTTAAATCGCATTTTTTTTTATTTATAATCTGCAAACTTGATACTGCAACATTTATTTATTGATTTTATTGAAAACGCGAATTCAAATTAATCGTTCGCGAACGAAAATTTCTGATATTAATTTTAAAAAATCATTTGATACTTTATTCTCTCTTCATAGTACATTACATAGGCGCTTTATAGTACACAACTGACTCGAGTGAGCATGTATCGGCCGTTCTATTCACGAAAATGTGTCGCGATATCGCCTATTATTACCGCGGTCCTTTAACGCGTCGATAAGGACATTTATTTCGTCAGATAGCAAACACGACGACGTTAGAACGACGGAGGGTTCCCCTATCTCGCTCATTCGAACGGAAAAATGACGGCGAGTCGGCCATCGTATCGGAGGCATCCGCGACGCATCGCCGACGGGAATATCGCTGAAGCGAAACGCAATCAAATCGTCGCGTGTCACGCGAAAAACGCCCATGGGGGGTTCACCCCCATCGACTCGCCGGAACCCGATCTACGTGACCAGACAATGCAAGTCGCTCCCGTGGGAATCGCACGAGGAACATCGTAATTCGCGCCGTTTTCCGGTTATCCTGTCACGTTCCCCGTGACAATCGCGAGCCAATTTTCGAATTCACGGGTCGTCGCCCTCGAATTCCCGCGTGTAATACAAGGACTCTCGTAAACCCGTACCGATTTCCGAACGAGAGACCGCTTTACAGGCTATTTTTTTTCAGTCTTACGGGCTATTTTTTTTCAGTCTCTGCACTTAATCGCGACACAGTTAACGCTTAAAATGTCCTCGCGAAATCGTTATATTAATTTTATATTTAACTGCATATAAATTCATAAGCTTCGACGATTGTTATTGTTAATCTTCAGTAACACTCGATTAATCCTATCTATTAATTATCTATTAGTTTTGTTAATTATGGCTTATTACACTTGGCGCTGTAATCCATTCGAAGCAATGCCATTAGAGAAAGAGCAGCCTCGTAGGAAGACAGATCGATGTTGTACATGCAGGAAAGAAGACGCGAGTGTCGATACGTCACTGTAATGTTTATTGATTGGAGGTAGATGAGTTTACTTTAGGATTTACTCGAGCTACTTCTCGCAATAGAACGGATAGGCAAACCGTGGCGGTTAATGTATAACAGGTACTGATCCGGGGCCAAACTTTAACGATCCAGTTACTCGAATTCCAATTGTCGTCTCAGTGAGTCTTACACGAAATTCATAAGTTCCGGGTTCTAGGTTAATATTATTAACAGACAAGTTCTACGTTTCGCTGAATTCATTATATGCCACGTATACTCGAGTCTCGGCAGACGAATGTGAAGATTCGCGAAAGAAAATTATTCTTGCGCAAAAATTAACAACTCGACGCAGTTCGTGAGAACAGGTAACAAGCTTATGTTTGGCGCAGAGCGACACGAAACGACGAGGCGAAATGTAAAACGCATCTGCTGCGTTTTCAGCGATGCATCAAACTTTTAAGAGTAGTCGTAAAAGAAGCTCTTCGGTAGATAAATGGTTACGTGTCGTTTTTCTTTGCTAGAAAACCAATCGGTAAGTTCCGAAGATATTTTTCAGTATTATGTACGATGCATTGTAGAAAACTTGCTCACTTTTTTTCAAAGCTAGTCGTGTAACAAAAGATTAAGTTAAACATGTCCCGGTTTTCTTTTTCTCCCAAGAAGGTTTCAAAACTTCAGCAGTTTTAATTAACGATTCTCAACAATGTATACGTTAAAATACAAACGGAAGACCATAAAAATGTAAAACTACACGAATACGCGATCTTATAATCAATAATAACGTTAGAAAAACAACATTTTTTATACATAGATATTTTTGGGTTAATTGTTTGAATTGCAAAGTCCAGTTTCGTGCAGTTATAAATTACCGTATTGCGAGTCGAAATTTTGCTCCTACTTTTAAAGATAATTTACACCTACATAGACCAGCAATAACCTACTTTGATGACATTATATTTTTTTACCTCCTCCCTTGAATCTTTAATTCCAAAAGTTTACTTTAGCTCCTACTTAAAAGGGCCTACTTTAATGCTAAATTGGCAAAAGTAAAAATTTTCGACACTGCTTTAAAGAGTAAATTTTGTACTTGCAGTTCGACCTTTTTTACTGTCCTACTATATAATAGAATTAAAGGTTCAACATGGGGTCAAAATTTTGACTGGGGATGTCAATCTAAAGTAAATGAGACTTGAAATATTTCTCGACAGCGCAGCGTTCGGATATTCAATATTCTAAAACACCTCCGCGATTTCCATACATCGAAGCTCTTGTTAGGATATTCGCTGCGTTTGACGGGCGAGACATTTCGGCATATTTCTGTTCAAGCCCTACGAATGGCAAAGGGTTGGCTAACGCGTTAACCACATCGTTCGTGCCGCCAGACCAGCGGGTTTCGCAGCCTCGCGGGCACCACGGACGGTTGTATCTTCACCAGCCGCGTTCTATTTTCCATCGGGCAAAACCGATGATTCAACCACAAAACGCAGCGGTTGTGTCCGAGACACATATGCGGCCTACGAGAAGAGAGACAATTTGCCGTTCGCGTCGGAATCGCGTTATCACTCGCAGAAAAGAGAGAAGAAATACGGCACGCAGTTTCGGGCTCGAAAAACTGTCGCGAGTTTGTTCGCTATTTTATGACACTGCACGGAGCTTTTCGGAGGTCGATACTTGTTGCGCGAAATTTTATTCTCCCGGTTAACATCTCTTTTTCCCCTTTTTTTCCTCCGTCCCCCCCCCCTCTCTCTCTCTCTCTCCCCGACTTGCTCGAGTTTGCCAAGTCTGACGTGTATTACTACTCCTACGCAGCGCGACGCACGTCAATCGACGGCGCCGACACGCTTCACTCCCTCGCGCGTGCCTCCGCATGACAAACTTAAATTAATTTCCGATAGCATCATTGATTTGCATGACAACAGTTTGACGAGGAATGCCACTACCGTCAGCTTAAGACGCCTTGAGATCTTGTCGGAGGGCCCCTCGTTGTTAGCGGCGGATTTTTCGAGAAATCGCATCATTAGCGAGATTGAAAAGTACAGATTGCTGAGACTTCCACGAAACGAAGTGTATCTAACGCGTGAAATTACGTCTAATGATGAGTTTCACGTATTTGTATTTGCAAATCGCGAGTTAACTCTTATTATAAAACACGTAAACTGTTATTGGGAGATAAATGAGAAACCTGCGGAGATGATTATTGAAAACAAATTCCGATTATTATTATCGATAAATCATAATTTCGATATTGGTTTTAACGAAACCTTTGCATAAAACGATACCAAGATCACGGTAGACGATCGTACCATCGGAATACACTGAGATACTAGCAAGATTAATAACGACTTCACGCAATATTTTACGGAAACTTATTATACTATAAACAATCCTTTAATAAGAATTATATTTGCGCAGTTTTAATATTCGTAATTACCAGATATCGGACTTAACTTCAAACAAAGCCCTCCGTAAAAAGTATGCACAGGCAGTAGTTTCAGCCACGTGTGGTCAGACGCACAATTGCTGGATCGGCGAAGCCTAATCGTTTCTACTTGGCTGTAAATCTACGTCGGATTCAGCTAATATTTGTTAGGTGCACCAGCAGCGATCGATGTAATTACGTATCCGGGCACTCTTATTAAAAGCGTGATGTTCGAGCAATTACGGAGAAAAAGAGGAGGAAAAAAAACGGGCGTGCGCCGCAGAAAATGGTTACCGCTCCTACCTGCAGGTTTTTGAAATGATGAGAGCCACAGAGCGAGCTCAGGAATCTGCTCAGAGCGCATTTCCGCGTGTGCTGTGTGATTCCTGTGTTCGTTGCAGCTTCCGTCATAGACTCCCTTCCAGTTGTCGGTGCCACGCCGACCTCCGATCCTCTAGCCACCTGCAAACAGACCGACGATTATGCCTCGAGATACATATAACATATCAAAGATATTGAGAGATCGACACATTACGCGCGGAAGATCATCTTAAATTTTGATGAATCATAGGCATATAATTGCAATTTGCGTGAACAGACGTTCATAACTAATTATGATAGCGTAGTTTAATAACTAGATAATATATCGCTCAAAAAAATGATGTTGCAACTGCAGCAACAATTTCCTAGGTACGAAAAAATAACTGAGATATATAAATGAATAGCTAATACTGCGAAATCGCATATGCTTTGTATTTAATAATTTTAAATAACAGAAGCAGAATCTTTGAACTGTTGGGATCTACAATGCGAGTCTCAAGTCGCAATCGTAAGAATAGTCGATTATGATTGGTCAATTCTTGAGTGTTTGACTGAATTGACCAATTACAGTCGACTATTCTTACGACTGCGACTCTGAGATTCGCATTGTAGCATTAGCGAATGTTAGGAAGAAAGTCTTTCTGTGACGCATATCCCTTATAGCGTTTGATTGTGGTACATAAACAGTTATATTCCTTGCAAAGATTGTTCTAGCTATGGTACCGAAATTCATTTTTGTCCAGTATAAATGATTAATATTTAGTCACGAGACCTAAACTTTCCAGAAGATAGTATTACAATATTGCTGCTAGAAATTTTGTAGGCTACAAACAATATTCTACACAAAATAGCGATACATTTTTGTTGCGACACCTAGAAATCTACCTGCGTTAGTAAGATACTTTTTTGAGTGTTAGCAAAGTTAATTAGAAAACTCAAGTTGTAGGTATATCTCGATTCTGATAATTTCAAAAAATTCTTTAATTTAAATTATTTCAATTGTACGGAGAAATGATGCAAATAATTCTCAAACTATGAATTATTGAAAGTAAACGTTTTTTCAGGAATCGAACTTTGCAGGCGGAGAAATAAATATTCGCGCGTTATTCATACATTGATATGAATGTTAATCGCGGACTTTTAATTGCAAATATATCGAAAACGTGTATATTTAAGGATAATGAAAAAAATGATTCAAATTTCACAGGCGCGCAACGCTGTGCCGTCCACGTTTCGGTTAATTTCGGGAGTAGGTAGTCGCCGTGTCCCGATTCGTCGCGCAAACAGTACGGCGCACGGTGCATAAATGTGATTTAACGAAAGGCACACATTGTAGCCGGCGGACGTGTTTGCTGGTGTTTGCCCGTAATACGATAATCGTTGCCTACCCCGGCACGATTGTTTGTACATACGTCGGCCGCGAGCAGTTTCCGTAGCGATAATTCCATCCATTCCGAGAGAGATCATGAAACGCGCGAAATACATACGAAGCGTATGTGTTGTCGAGAAATTATTTATTCATTCCGTTTTCTACAATATCGTGATTTTTTGTTGGACTCTGCAATGCGTTTACGAGGGATCGCGCCGTCAATTTTCGACGGTTCGTCGTGCAAAATGGCAATTTTGATCGCGGCAACACAGTCGAGAATTGATAAATTACGGCGTGATAAACAAGGAAACTTTCGTCCGCAAATTTGAGATAGCAATGCGAGTGTAAAAATCCATTCAAATAGTTAAACGAGGATCATAGCGACGGGAGAGACGAACTTTATTGGCAAAGTCCAGTACTGGAATGCCGTGTAATTCACGACGTCGCGGCGTCGCGCCTTGAAAATTGAGCGGATGTATCAAAGGGAAAGGGGTCTGACAAAGTGGTCTCGCCTTTCCGCACAGTTTCCCATTTCTTCGTTTTGTCCAGCGATTCGTACTGCTCCTGCTGGAGACTCGGCCGCGGTAATGGTGAAACGTGATGCGCGTGCATCACACGGACGTATCACTCATACGATCACGTGCGAGCGGTTGTTAATAGAATGTACTCTTTCTCGTAGACACTCGAAATTTTACCCGGTTATCCGATAATGAGGTAACATTCTCCGATGTTGAAAGTTACGCCATTCGCGGATAATGATAACTTGGAAGACTTACTGAAAACATTGGGAACCGCAACACATGTAACTCCGTTTCCCTAATTTAATTATTACTTGTTGATTTTAACTGTTAATTAATTTAATTATAACCTAGGCATGAAAATTTTTGCATCGCAAGTACCATCTTTTTTTTTACCAAATTCAGTGAAATTAATAATGACTTTGCACCCGATCCTGAGATAATTTATTATCTTCACATGAAATCTGTCGCATTTATTCATGCACGTAAACCAAATAAAATTTATTAAACTTCGAGGAAGTACACGTGAAATGTTTGTATTAATTGTAACTAATAGTCTATAATATTGGACATTAATATAATCTATTAGCTGTCTACATATAACACATAATTATAAATATTCATTTGACAGTTGTTTAATTATTTGAAAGTTAATTAATGTCACGAGACATTTGTAGTGCAATGAATAACGCAAAGTGCATAAAATTATAAAATATAATTAGCTCTACCTACTCGTTTATTCCTTTTTATAAAATTCAAGCATTTTTCTTCAAAAAAATGTACGTTGCAAAAATGCATTGCCACTCTTACTTTGATATTACAATTTAATTTACATGTGCCGTGTGTTAATTATCCAGCAATTAAATCAATATTCACTTTCTTAAAATACGATATTAAATTATTGCCAATTTTTATTACTCTTCATTTTTATTTTCAAAAATATTTTACATTTTTGGAAATATTCTGTAATACCTATTTTACCTGAAATCTAAAAAATAAAATTCATCCGGTGTCCATAATCGCGATGATATTTAATTTGCGATATTAGGCAATTCTTGGCGATTGTTTGGTACATGTAGTGTACTCGAGTCGAAATTTTGGCCTTATGTTGAACCTTCGATTCTATTATATAGTAGGACCTAAGACAGTAAAAGAGGTCGAACTGCAAGTACAACATTTACTCCAAAATTTACTGATAGTGTCGGAAATTTCTACTTTAGCCAATTTAGCATTAAAGTAGGAGCTAAAGTAAATTTTTAGAATTAAAGATTCAAGGGAGGAGTAGAAAATATAATGTCATCAAAGTAGGTTATTGCTGGTTTATGTAGGTGTATAGATCAGCTAAGTAAGTGGAAATTATCCTTAAAAGTGTCAAAATAGTACCAAAATTTCGACTTGAGTACACTCAGCGTCGTGAATGCCTTTACACCTGAGGAAAGGCACTAAAGATATCCAGTAGGAAAACTTATTTTAACAAACTGAATTTTCCTATCGGATATTGAACTTGACGGCTATTTTCAGGTGTAAAAGCACCTTTCACGATGCCGAGTGTACACTCTGGTACGCTTTGGTATATGTATCAAGCAAACATCAAACGTCGCCTAAAACTATACATTCGATAGAGCATAAAGACTCACCGTGATGATGGAGGGACGCGGCGCGCCGGTGAAATGCTCGATGACCTCCCAATTGGACTTCTTGATGGGCGGGGTGTGCGGCGTTTTCGGTGTATTAGGGGTGTGCGGTTGCGAGGACGGCGTGGAGGGTTTGGAACCCGATGTATTGAACAGCAGCTCAACGCGGGGTTTACCGCCGTCATGGCTACTGCTCACATGTTGCCTGAGGCTCGCCCATCTTCTGGTGGTCCTGGGGGCCCCGGTTATCGTTCTGTGCCCGATTTCACCCTGGCGGAATGAGAAAAGGCGCGATTATTCGATTGACGAAACACGCTATCGACCCGACGTTAGTTAACCACGGAATATCCCTATACATTTGCGATTGCATTGCTTGTCTCTTTGTATTCGAAAATCTAACACAATACCTGGCAGCTAAAACAGGTGATTTGAATGTTTGTATGTAAAAAAATTAAGATGAACCGACTCCAATAAAAGAAAGAAGAGCAAAGAAACAGGCAATAGGAGTCAATACAAGAATGTGTGCTTAATATTATACATCAAGCGCGTACTTCACATAAGAATTTTAATATACAAATTAATTTCTTATCACCATGATTGTAGTGACATAACTTCTTGTGTTGACTCTTATTGCCTGTTTGTTTGTTCTTTTTTATTTTTATCGAGTCTGTTGATCCAACTTAATTTTCTACATAGAGAGAAAACTTATTAACATTTTTGTTCAAAGTGACGAACTTTTAAATGAACATCATTTCTTTGAAGCACTGCTCGCCATTATTGCGCTCCACTTGATATTCAAATTTTGACAAGGGCTAAGCTTAACGAAAGGATGGTAGAAAAATAATTATTTCGACTTCATTCGATTTAGATGTCATTTTTCTTTTTTGCCGGAAAAAAATATTTCCAAAGATCTTTTTAACGTCGGATCAGGGGAAGTGTTGTGTCACAGAGACGCCATTATTTATGTCGCCTCAGGCGTCGAATGTATCTACTTGGATCTGCTCAAAGGTGAAACGGCCCGAGCGGCATCAAAAGAAAGTCGACACCCGTTACGTAAATTTTCGCAGCTCTACGTGGAAATTGCAGTATACGGAGAGAAACGTGAAGCTACGTTTTTGCACTACAATGCATAACGTCGTGCATGCACTACGTCAAAATTCTCTCAAAATCTTCTTCCTCCGAGCGCGTCGCTCGTCTCATGCCCGTGCACATATCCGCGAGATTATGAAAATATCTTTAAAATATACTCGCGACTCGAAACACAATAAATATCAAGATATGCATATAAAGTACCGAAGAACATTGCAGCGGGTGATTTCTCCCGAAACACCCCGCGAAAAAGAAATGGGCTTTCGAGCCCTCGAGGAACTCACGTTCTTAGAAGCGAGACGCGACAGTGTTACCGGATGGCGGTGTGTACTCTAAACCGGCAGTGACGTTGTCGGGAAGTGACTTGGTACGCGGCAGCATAAACCGCGTCAGCTGTCAGGGATTTCGACCTAGTCATCGTCCGACGTACGCGCGTCCGCCCCGTCGTCGTCATGGTCGTTGCCCGCCGTGAAATCGCGAGTCGTCGATGCAGAAAAAAAAAACGCGGCAGTAAACCTCGCGAAACGAGGCTCGCTTTTTCAGGATCGATGAGCGCGACAACCCCGAAACAACGGGGATGGAAACTGAAGCTGTGACCCCGGTAAACAAAGCCCCATCGCTCTCGTTTCGTGCGCTTTCCGCATTTTTCTCTGACAAAATGGGGCACTTCACCTCGTTTTCGGCGCGGTCTCTCGATACTGCGTTTTGGGCAACGACACGTATACCTGTGCGAACGGAGACAAGGGCGCGGAGAGTCCTTGCACGTTGTATGCAGCAACCGTCATGTGGCTCGCACAGACGCACGAGTCGTCTTATTACGTTGGACAAGCGACTGGATTTGCGTTATATTATTCGTAATTGCACCGGGACGATGCGAGAGGTAATTGCAGCCTTATAGCTGAATTAACATTCTACGTGCCGAGCATTAAATCAGAACTCGATCGTTGCACTGAATTCTGAAGACGCGTACAAAAATAATGCAGATACTACAGGTTGGGGCATAAACACCTGACGGTTTTTGGAATAATCTGAACACTGTGTGCTTGGTCAAAGATATGTTTTGGTCATGTCGAGGGATACACGGTTACATGGAGTTTCATATGACATAGTACACTGACGGTTTTACAATAGTTTATTTTTTATTTGTGGTACAGGTTTGTCATACAAGTCGTACAGGTTTGTGGTACAGGTTACCAAATCGTCAGGTGTTTATGTAAATTATATTTGCAACTTTATTTTTATTTGTTTATTGCAAATCAATGCCGCATTCTTATCAGCCAATTATTATGTTGTGCAATAAATTAAATTCTAACGAATTATGACAGTCTTGAAAAGCTGGAGTGAAAAGGGGAGGAAGATGCAAAAGAAAAGAAATAAAGGCTCCGGCTTTTCTTTTCGCAAAAACAAAATAGAGACTTAATATGACACCGATGTCTTTTGCGAATCCTCTTGCGTTGAGAGATTCGTGAGGGAGTTTCGTCGAAGACATACTCGTATACGCTTTCTCCAAGATTGAATTAAGGATCAGTCGCGAGTAATGTTCCTTTTCTTATTTATGTATTATACGGACTCGGGTGCTTCGTGGTTTCTTCGAAGCTTCTCCAATGTCCAGCACGGAGTATGCGATTGAGTATCACGTGTCTTTTGTGTCAAGCTAATCAGAAGAAGCGACTTTGAAAATGTTTTTTTACTGATAATAATCGTATAATAAAATAGAATATAAATTACACTGATAAAAAAATATCTTAAACCAAAAAATATTACTTTAATCAAGAAAATGATTCTTATCTTCAATTGAATGTAGAAAATGTAATGATTTAAATTAATTTACTTAATATAATACACAGATTTATAGTTGAAATTTAATATTTTTATTTAAATTGAATAAATATTTACTTCAGTAAAAAAATAATTTTAAGCAATTCTATTTACTTAGTTTAAACAAAATGTTCAGTGTAGAATTTAATCGTCTTTGTGTTAAATTTCGAAGGTACATACAAAGTTAATTCAGGATATTACTTTAAATTAAAATTAAAAGTACTCTTTTACATTTAAAAGATATAAGATAGCGTAATAAAAATAATAAGAATAGAAAAATAAAAATAGAAATCTGAATTAAAGAAATTCTTGACACGTAAGTCGTCTCGCTTCTTTTGGGGCGCCGTGTCGAAGTAACTAAATCCGCGTCTCTCTTTCGAAACTGAAATGTGAGATGTGACTTTTCACCTTTACACACACGTGCCGTACGCTCTGTTCGCAGACGTTCATACGTTCTTCCGATTTTCCGCTCCTCTTCGTGTATCGTCTGTGTATCTCGATGTTCACGGGTAGTTTTCAGCTCGACGAATCTTCCAATGGCGGAACTTTCATTGTGTCGGTGCAAGCTCGTGCACTTTTCGCGATAGCGATATTACAGATATATCAGTGTAATGTGCTTCTTAACGCTACTTCGGTCTCGCGACACATGACACTTATCGTTAGTTCGCTTCAAAAATAAGAAATAATGATTTTATATTTGGACAAATATTTTCCAGCCAAAAATCCATTATGGTCACAATTTTCTGTAATATCTTTAATCATAGCATATTTTGATCGCTACCGCGAGGAAACTCTTCACGCGAGGTATTGTTTACTTCCCTTTATGTGATGTAAGTCGCAAACATTCATATATCATTACGTACTGACATTTACGTGGCATACGGAGATCTGATGTTAATCTATTCTTTCTTTCGTCTAATCTTCCTGCAAATTCTAATGAAAAGTTTCTATATTCTATAAAATACACGATTAATGCTTACGCGAATGTAAGCCCTTCGATATTTCATACCGCCTGCTCTTTCGTATCGCGTGCTACGAAAATCGTTCTATGACTGACGGTGTTCCCGCAGAGAAAATCCGATATTGTTCTACTTTTGTGAGGCGCGAGAATGTCGGAGCCTACACCGACATGTATCACTTAAGTGTCGTTGGTCTTCGCATCAAGTATCACATTCTGTTAATGAATTTCATTAGCAGAAGGACATAAAATTCATATTCTGCTAACGCGCGTTTACTTAGCGTCGCTGTATATTTGGCGAATCTTTCGCTTAAACGCGCACGTATAGCTGTATATGCATTTGGTGATTAAATGAAACCTTCTAAATTTCCCCGTTCACCGTAAAGGTAAAACGTGAAATTATACGTTTTACCTTTACGGTAAGCGCTTTGGTTTTAGCGAAATTACCGAAATGAAATCTCAGATCCATACGAGATGGAGATGTAACGTTTTTCGTATTAATCCTTTTAATCGTGGTTTTCATGAACGAACTATTAAGCGTGGCGTATTTAATGGAGGAATAAAATAAAATAAAGTCTGCCTCCTTTGCTGAATTACTCACGTAATTCTCCTCGTAATCGCATCGAGTGTAAGTTTTTTTTTCTATCCACACTTCGCACTCTGTTGATTAAGTGAAAATGCTAGCGTAATTTCACTTACACAGGCGGCGATGATTGGTTATTCTAGGCAAGTTATCCTTGTGCTGCGTTCATTTCATATTTTCCCATCAATGAACTTTAATCATGTCGAGTATATATCGACGATATTAATTTCGTTTATTAAACAGAAAGATTGCATTCGGTTGGCCGAATGCGACATATCGCAAACGACATGGTATTAATTGTGTAGCAAATTATCAGTTAAGGGGATGCTGGAGTAATTCTGCATCTTTTGCACTTTTTACGTCTACAACTGCCAATTCACGAAAACATTTATGTAATATACAAATTATGTGGCTTTTGTGCACAAACCGACAGTGTTCCACAAATCAGACTAAATCAAAGAACAACATTGTATCATTGAAATTAAGTTTAGAAGCCTAACAGAAAATCTATTTGCTCATTTTTGTCAGGCTTCTAAACTTAATTTCAGTGATACCACGCTGCTCTCTGACCTGTACACAAAAGCCACATAATTTGTATGCTACACAAATGTTTCCACGAATTGACAGTTTTAGGAGTAAAATCTGCAAAAAGTGCAGAGTCACCCCTTGCTGTGTAAAAGTTGAAACGAAAAGTTTGATCGAGAAATTTTGCGGCCAAGTGATAGAAAACGCAAAACATTTCTCTGCAATGTTCCAGTTGGTGCTCACGTTTAATTAACATCTACATCCGAACGGCATCTTCGAAACATACGGTGCTTTTTGCGAGCAATTCGGACAATCGATTTCTCATTAGACCCGTTTGTCTCGCAGAGAGCATCGATGGTTCATAATCGATTATTATGTGCATGGCGGCTCGCTCGCGCCGGTCGTTACGTGGGAAATTGTCAGCGAGCACCGCTCTTAAATTATTCAACGACAATTTTTCCGCGGGCACTCGTTCGTGCTGATTAGTTAGGGAAGCTCGCACGCGAAGATCCAAGAAATGTGCGCGACGAGCCGGCGGGTACAACCCCACGAGGACAACCCCGCGCGCTATATTTTACCGCATATTGTCAGAGCCGTGCGTTCTATATTTCTCGACACGTCCGGTTCGAGACGCTTCTTTTTTTTCTGTTCTAACGTCGCTAATGACGTACGTGCGTTCTTTTATGCCGGTCGCCAACACGGACCTAATTTGTAACCGTCGAGTATCGAGTCGACTTAGAAACGTACCTCGCAGAAGTCGCTCTAGAGCGACGACACGGAATCGGCCATTTCTATAAAAAATACTCAACATAATTATATTCTCAACGTCAGTGTTTTTTTGACCATACCTGGCATCTTCAATAATACAGAATATTTATTGCGAAAAATATTACCTCGGCCAGGGTTTGAAACTGGACCTCCCTACACTCTAGGCGGGCGTCTTACCAATTCGACCATTAAGGCATGTGGTAATATTTGTCCAGAGTTGGGAAAGTTACTTTATAAAAGTATCTAGTTACAGTTTTTTCGCTAAAAATGTAACTAGTTACAGTTACAAGTTACTAATTATGAAAAGTAACGCGTTACAGTTACCCAAAAAGTAACGAATCGTTACTTTGCAATTACTTTCTTGCAATGAAAATAAAAATATTAAATCTGTAGTTGAATTATAATATAAAGTGTTGATAAAGCCCGGATAGCACAAAGTATTGGTGTAGTGTTGGGAAATAATGTAAATGCAATACCGTACAATTATTGATAACATTGGCGCTACATTAGCCTTCATTCTATATTCAGTATTACAATTTTATTGGGCAATCTTGCTATACAGTCTAATATAGTTTGTCAGCCAATTTTTATATTTAGCAGTTATACGTATAATTTCTATTTCAGCATTTTACTTTTTATTCTATTGCCGTGTGTAAGTTTCATGATAAGGGCATACATATTCAGCGTAGACATCTGCGGGATGCCAAACGAAGAAGATTGGTTTTTGGTTCGTGTCGCTACGTCGATTTTTCGCCGAGTTATGGCGATTTAAAAATCGGGCGCGCGCGCACCATTCATGAACGAAGGCCGCGCGAGTTTTACGCGAGTATTACGCAAGCGTACTACGTCCCTAAAAAACTGGCATAAAAACATACGAGGCACAGGTGTTCCGTAGTAAACATCGCCGCGCGAGACGCCGCGAGAGACGCCACATATACGCGTCGTCTGCTGCTTCTGAATGAGAATTAAGATCGCGAGTCGATATAATCGTCAATAACTTCGCACAGAAAAATCGTAGCAAGATGATCTTGGTCTCGTTGGAAAGCTAAGATTCCAGCGCTTCTAACGAGATGAGAATGGCTTATCTCGGATTATTAGTTTATGAGGCATTATTGATAAATTCCGAGAAAATTGATTTTGTCCCAAGATCGAGAGTGTGAATTAATCTTTCGATTGGATAAATATTTCTCACGTCGTGCATTAAATAGCAACATTAATTTATGTTCACTCAATATTCATTTTTCTAAATATACAATATGTAATTGTACAGTTTTTTTGTTGATAATCCCTTCCTCGGGTACTACCTTGTCGTGGTGGAGGGGCTTAAGTACCCTGAAGGGTTACTCTCTAAAAATCACTCAGTGGTTTATTACTGAAAACAATGAATATTCACTGATTTACAGTAATGATGCACTGATTAATTTTTAGAGAGTACAGACCCTAAAGATGGGACGACCGAAGGTACCCATCGCGTTCGGGAGTGCCGTATAGTATTCGTTAATTAATAAAGACATTTCAAAGCTCGTTTGAAAGATCTTTAAATGTCCGTTATCCGTTATGTCCGAAATCGTCTCTATTAGGCTGCTTTTTGCTCGTGACGAAAGTTGTAAAAAGATGGTTTTCCAAGTGGTGAAGCATCTTTTTTGTGTCGATGTCGATTTGTCGATCAATTCGTTTTCTTCTGCTTGGGACTTAACCCTTGCTCTTAGATACCGTGTTTCTCAATTTACTCGTCGACTCGAAGTGGAGGCGAACTTGACGGAACTCAATACTTTCACATAAGCTTTGTAATCGGGAGTGTAGAATCGCGCGAACGATCTTAGTGTTTTCGCGAGTGTGCCAGAGGACAGTCTGAGAGGAGAAGGAGGCTTCGGATAGGCATCGGGCGTCGTCGGAGCAACTTTAAGGTAAATACTTTTCATTTCGTATAAAATTTATCTTCTTCCTATCATTTTATGTTACCACAATTAAAAATAATTGGACTGTTTTAACATGAATTTTGTAATTGTATGTTACAGACTGCTGGAAGAGTCCCAGAAGGAGTCCCGAAGGACAACCTGAGTGGAGGAGGAGGCCTCGGATAGGCTTCAGGCGCCGG